>NC_057807.1:425655964-426005957 GCF_018294505.1 Triticum aestivum
AGGACCTGGAAGCCGCATTCCTCAACAACTTCCAAGGCACTTATGTGCGACCACCAGACGCCGATGACCTAAGCCACATAATTCAGCATCCAGAGGAATCCGCCAGACAATTTTGGACACGGTTCCTAACCAAGAAAAATCAAATAGTTGACTGTCCGGATGCAGAGGCTCTCGCAACCTTCAAACATAATATCTGTGACGAATGGCTTGCCCGGCACCTTGGACAGGAAAAGCCGAAATCCATGGCAGCCCTCACAACACTCATGACCCGCTTTTGCGTGGGAGAAGACAGCTGGCTAGCTCGTAGTAATAACATGATGAAGAGCCCTGGTAATTCAGATACCAAGGACAACAATGGCAGGTCATGTCGCAACAAGCACAAGTGCCGCATTAACGACGACAATACTGAGGATACGGCAGTTAATGCCGGATTCAGAGGCTCTAAACCCGGTCAGCGGAAGAAGCCATTCAAAAGAAATCCTCCGGGCCCATCCAGTTTAGACCGGATACTCGATTGCTCGTGCCAGATACACGTCACCCCCGAACAACCAGCCAATCACACCAACAGCGATTGTTGGGTGTTCAAGCAGGCAGGCAAGTTAAGTGCCGAAAACAGAGACAAGGGGCTGCATAGCGATGACGAGGAGGAGCCCCGGCCTCCGAACAAGAGAGGACAGAAGGGCTTCCCCCCACAAGTGCGGATGGTGAACATGATATACGCAACCCACATCCCCAAAAGGGAACGGAAGCGTGCTCTCAGGGACGTATATGTGTTGGAACCAGTCGCCCCAAAGTTCAACCCATGGTCCTCCTGCCCGATCACTTTTGATCAAAGGGACCACCCCACTAGCATTTGTCACGGAGGATTCGCCGCATTGGTTCTAGACCCAATCATTGACGGATTTCACCTTACTAGGGTCCTCATGGACAGCGGCAGCAGCCTGAACCTGCTTTACCAGGATACAGTGCGGAAAATGGGCATAGATCCCTCAAGGATTAAACCCACAAAGACGACCTTTAAAGGCGTCATACCAGGTGTAGAGGCCAGTTGCACATGCTCAGTTACACTTGAAGTGGTCTTCGGATCCCCGGATAATTTCCGAAGCGAGGAGTTAATCTTCGACATAGTCCCGTTCTGTAGTGGCTATCACGCCTTGCTCGGGCGAACCGCATTTGCAAAGTTCAATGCGGTGCCGCACTACGCATATCTCAAGCTCAAGATGCCAGGCCCTCGCGGAGTCATCAGAGTCAATGGAAATACCGAACGCTCTCTCTGAATAGAGGAGCACACGGCGGCCCTCGCGGCGGAAGTGCAAAGTAGCCTCTCAAGGCAATTCTACAGTCCGGCTATTAAACATCCGGACACCGTCAAGCGCGCCCGGAGTAACCCACAACAAGACCGTCTGGCACATTCCAAGAAAGCATAGCAGTGCAGCCCCTACCCTAGCCCTCGCGAGATTGCGAAACCAGTACCACGCGTACATAATTACGCTCTGGAAGTACCATGGGCATAAGGGGAGGGGCACAACCACGGCATGCCCAGAAGGCGGCTCAACCGCACTAGGGGCTCCCAATTTTGTCTTTTCTCTTTTCTTACTTTCAGGACTCCACTCTTCGGAAGGCCTGTCCGGCAATACAATCGCCGAACACACGATGCAACAGCCAGGGAGACAGCAAGCCACGTCGAACATCCTGGTGGTCTCTATAACGAGCTAAATACCTGTCTTACTTAAAGTCTCGTAGCTTGCCCCTAGAGGGGGACATGTCAAATAATCCCATCTCTTTCTTATCGCACTATTTGTATCGTTCTGCTTTCATAGCAGCCCTTTAATAAACAATACATAGCTCTTGTCTATTATTGCATTCATTTTTCATGTAAATATGTTCAGTCATGACACCATGCAACCGTACACTTTGGTACGGCCAATACACCAGGGCTTAAGTTCCCTAGAATACGGTGTGAGAAGACCGAACACTCTTATGAGTATGGCACACCGAACTTATAGCATTATATGCATCGGCTCTGAATCATGTCTTGGTTCAATAGTTGGGTTTGCCCGGCTCCCATGTTTTGGTACCTTACATTCCGCTATGTCGGCTAAGGTAGCGCTGGGAGAACTACTGCGATTGTGCCCCAGTAAAGCTGGGTTAACACCTCAGTAGAGAAAGCTAAAACAGACCGTCGTGATAGGGCGAGAGACCGGTCGCTGTTTGAGAGGTTTTTCAAGTCCCTAAAGACTTATGCCGCTTCGAGCGAGGAGCCGGATTTATCCGGCCTAGGCATGGATAGCGCCCCAAACTCGGTCTTCCAAATACTAGGGGCTTCGCCAAAATTTAAAATTATAGAATTATATGGCTAAGTGAGAGTGATAAAGCATTATAAGTCCGATCGCCTTGTTCGTTGTGCTGAGCGCCTCCCTCGAAGGACCGAAGAATGGGAACAAGAGCACTCAGGTTTATCCCGAACACCCCAGCACTCGTGGTATGGGGGCAGAAGCAGACGACTTGCATCTCTCAGATTTAATAAATGGCCGCATAGAAGGTAATATTTTAAATTCAAAAAACATTGCTTAGCGCACATGAACAAGTTTTCAGTGCACAGGATAAAACACGAGCGAGTTTACTCAAAAATTACATCCCTGGTACATTCATTCACCACAAGACGGGCACCCTTCAGGACGCCCTCATAATACATCTCGGGCCGGCGATGCTCCTTCCCCTCCGGTGGCCCTTCTGTCACCACCTTCTCAGCATCCAGCTTGCCCCAGTGCACTTTAGCACGGGCAAAAGCCCTACGGGCGTCTTCGATGCATACGGAGCGCTTGATGACTTCAAGCCGTGGACGGGCATCCACCAGCCGTCGCACCAGCCCAAAATAGCTCAAAGGCATGGCCTCCCCAAGCCACAGCCGGCCTATCAGGCCCTTCATGGCCTGTTTGGCTGCCTTATGAAGCTCGACCAGCTGCTTCAGCTGGTCGCTCAGGGGCACCGGGTGTTCGGCCTCAGCATACTGGGACCAGAACACCTTCTCCATTGAGATCCCTTCCTCGGCCCGGTAGAATGCTGCGGCGGCGGATACACTGCGGGGAAGATTTGCGAATCCTCCTGGAGAGCTCCGGATTCGGGTAAGTAACAGGTAATTTACTTTCGCGTGCTTGCTTTGCATAAAGAATGCCTTACCCGCCGCAATCTTCTTCATCGCCTCAATTTCCTGGAGGGCTTTTTGGTCTTCGGCCTTGGCAGATTTGGCGCTTTCAAGTGTCGAGACAAGCTCGGACTCTCGAGTCTTCGAGTCAAGCTCTAAACTCTCATGTTTTTTCACAAGAGCATTGAGCTCTTGCCGCACCTCCGCCACCTGCGCCTCCTGTTTCTCTCACTCAGTGCGCTCCACGTCCACATTGTGTTCGGCCTTCGAAAGCGCTTCCTTCAGGGTCGCCACCTCGGTTGTGGCCCCTGTAACATTCATGTTGGTCCTGTCATTTTTGCAACCAGGTATCTTTATATACTTACATAAGGTACTACATACCTTCCTTGTCCTCGAGCTGCTTCTTGGCAAGGCCGAGCTCATTATCGGACCGCTCGAGGCTCTACTTCAATGCATCGACCTCCGCAGTCAGTGCGGCAGAGGTCAACAGCGCAGCCTGCATTCCCATATTGACATATTTATGTTAGACTCCTGCGTATATCTTTTTTAGATCCTCAGTCCGGCTTTTCCTTCCGAACACCAAGCTGAGCATCAGGGGCTACTGTCTATGCGGTACCATTTTCATATGTTTTAAATACATACCTCAAAGCCTGTTAGAAGGTTGGCACAGGCTTCTGTTAGCCCGCTCTTGGCGGACTGAACCTTCTGGATCACCGCACTCATAATAGTGCGGTGCTCCTCGTCGATGGAGGCGCCGTTAAGCACCTCCAGCAAATTGTCCGGCGCCTCCGGTTGGACGGAGGCCGCCGGCATCGTAGGCTTGCCCTTCTTGCAAGGGGGCTGCCTGCCGGACTCTGGAATCACTGAAGGTTCCGGAGCGGTGTCCGGCCCAGGGCCGGACTTAGATCCCTCTGGGGCTTCGTCCCCTTTGGGCCTAGAGTCCGGGAGGTCGCCTTGCGGCGCCTCCAGGACCAACTCCTCCTGGTTTAGCCCCTTTTGGGACTCCACCTTGGCATCGTCCATAGGGCGGGGGGAGGTAGCCGTCGGGAGTGAAGCGCTATTCACATCCAACGAGTCAAGGGAGCCGCTCGACGAATCGCCGAGCTGAGCCTTGGGTGGACTGCATAATTGAATTCGGTGTCAGAAGGTACTGTACAGTAGAGGAACGCCATAAGTTATTCTGGTATCCGGATACTTACGATTTTGCCAGGGGCTTGAACCTGGATGGCCATTCCTATCCGCCGCTGTCAGTGTTGGAGGCGTAGTTCGGAAGAAGGGTCTTCCCCTTCTTGGACCCTCCAGCCTCCCCAGTTGGGGCGGCCTTCCTTTTCTTTCCTCCCCCCGCTGGAGGGGGAGAGGCTTCTTCTTCCTCCTCGTCTTCGGAGGCGGAGGGCGTCTCGGGGTCGTCGGGCGATGAGTCCGACACCACCAGGAGTCGAGAACTCTTTCGAGTCCTCGTGGCCTTCTTCTTGGCCTTCTTCTCCGGCACCACGTGGGGTGTCGGAACCAGCAGCTTTGCCAAACGGGCGTCCGCTGGGTCTTCGAGCAAAGGAGCCGGACAGTTGATCTGTTCGGCCTTCTTCTGCCAGTCCTGTTAAAGGAATGGGAGTTTAGATCCCGCATAGAGTCAAACTATGAAGAACAAATACCCTGTAATGGGTAAACTAAGCTTACCGCGCTGGCTTGGCGCTTCGCGCGAATCCGCAATCCTATGTAGTGGGAGGGTGGACCTCAGAGCTCTTGAAAAGCACCTTCCAAGCATCTTCGTGCATTGTGTCGAAGAGCCTGGACAGAGTTTGGTGTTGAGCCGGGTCGAATTCCCATAGATTAAAAGCCCGCCGTTGACACGGGAGGATTCGGCGGCAGAGCATGACCTGGACTACGTTGACGAGTTTAACCTTCTTGTCCATTAGGTTCTGGATGCAGGTTTGGAGTCCAGTCGCCTCTTACGGATTACCCCACGACAGGCCCATCTCTTTCCATGAGGTGAGCCGCGTGGGAATGCCAGATCGGAACTCAGGGGCCGCTGCCCATTCAGGGTCACGCGGCTCGGTGATGTGAAACAACCCCGATTACCACCCTTTGATGGTTTCCACAAAGGAGCCCTCGAGCCATGTGACGTTGGCTATCTTGCCCACCATGGCGCCTCCGCACTCCGCTTGTCGGCCGCCCACAACCTTCGGCTTGACATTGAAGGTCTTCAGCCATAAGCCGAAGTGGGGCTGGATGCGGAGGAAGACCTCACACACGACGATAAACGCCGAGATGTTGAGGATGAAGTTCGGGGCCAGATCGTGGAAGTCTAGGCCGTAGTAGAACATGAGATCCCGGACAAATGGGTGAAGAGGAAAGCCCAGTCCGCGGAGGAAATGGGGAAGAAACATGACCCTCTCATGGGGCCCGGGGGTGGGGATGAGCTGCCCCTCATCTGGGAGCCGGTGAGCGATGTCGTTAGACAAGTATCCGACCTTCCTCATCTTTTTGATGTGCCCCTCCGTGACGGTGGAGGCCATCCATCTACCTCCCGCTCCAGACATGATTGGAGAAGGCTGAGGTGGGAAGTGTGGACTTGGGCGCTGGAGCTCGAGTGCGCAGGAATGGATAAGCGAAGGAGGAAGAAGGCGTAGATGGAAAGGGTAGATACTTATCCCCTTATATGGGCGGCTGAAACTATGAGCCCCCACCACCCTAGTAAAACTCTCTTATCTCCCAAGCACCGCGATTGATTGCGCGGTTGGGTTACCCACGCCCGTATTGATGAGAATCCCGGAATAAGGGGACACGATCTCTGCTTTGACAAGACGTACCAAGGAAACCGCCTCGCTAATAACGCTGAGGTGGGACAGTAAAATGATTCGAATAAAGGCTTGGTTGTGGCATGATGTCACGCTACGGAATGCGTCAGCAGATTAGATTTGTGCGAATATTATTCTCTCTACGATGGTATGTGGAAACTATTTTCCAGAATCGAACACTATCCTTGTGTTCAACATCTTGTATGAAGTATTCGGAGGAGGAACCCGCCTTGCAATGCCGAAGACAATCTGCGCGCTGGACTCATCATCATTGAACCCTGGTTCAGGGGCTACTGAGGGAGTCCTAGATTAGGGGGTGTCCGGATGGCGGGACTGTGACCTTTGGCCGGACTCCCGGACTATGAAGATACAAGATTGAAGACTTTGTCCCGTGTCTGGATAGGACTTTCCTTGGCGTGGAAGGCAAGCTTGGTGATACGATATGTAGATCTCCTCCCATTGTAACCGACTCTGTGTAACCCTAGCCCTCTCCGGTGTCTATATAAACCGGAAAGTTTTAGTCCGTAGGACGAACAACAATCATACCATAGGCTAGCTTCTAGGGTTTAGCCTCTCTCATCTCGTGGTAGATCAACTCTTGTACTACCCATATCATCAATGTTAATCAAGCAGGAGTAGGGTTTTACCTCCATTGAGAGGGACCGAACCTGGGTAAAAACATTGTGTCCCTTGTCTCCTGTTACCATCCGCCTAGACGCACAGTTTGGGACCCCCTACCCGAGATGCGCCGGTTTTGACACCTACAATCTTTCTCTCTGATTTTTTTCTCCGTGAAAGAGAATATATGGAGTTGGAGTTGAGGTCGGTGGACGTCCAGGGGCGCCCACGAGGCAGGGGGGCGCGCCCAGGGGGAGGGGGCATGCCCCCCACCCTCGTGGACAGCGTGTGGGCCCCCTGACTCTATCTCTTTCGCCAATATTTTTTGTTAATTCTGGAAAGTAGCTCGATGGATTTCCAGGACATTCCAAGAACTTTTATTTCTGCACAAAAATAACACCATGGCAGTTCTGCTGAAAACAGTGTCAGTACGGGTTAGTTTCATTCAAATCATGCAAGTTAGAGTCCAAAACAAGGGCAAAAGTGTTTGGAAAAGTAGATACGACGGAGACGTATCAACTCCCCCAAGCTTAAACCTTTGTTTGTCCTCAAGAAATTCAGTTGACAAACTGAAAGTGATAAAGAAAAAAATTTACAAACTCTGTTTGCTCTTGTTGTTGTAAATATGTAAAGCCAGCATTCAAGTTTTTAGCGAATATTATGAACTAACCATATTCACAATAACACTTAGGTCTCATGTTTACTCATATCAATGGCATAATCAACTAGCGAGCAATAATAGTAAATCTCGGATGGTAACACTTTCTCAAAACAATCATAATATGATATAACAAGATGGTATCTCGCTAGCCCTTTCTAAGATCACAAAATATAAATGCAGAGCATCTTTAAAGATCAAGGACTGACTAAACATTGTAATTCATGGTAAAAGAGATCCAGTCAAGTCATACCCAATATAAACTAATAGTAATGCATGCAAATGACAGTGTGCTCTCCAGCGGGTGCTTTTTAATAAGAGTGTGATTGAGGGAGTCCTGGATTAGGGGGTATCCGTACAGCCGGACTATATAATTTGGCCGGACTGTTGGACTATAAAGATACAAGATTGAAGACTTCGTCTCGTGTCCGGATGGGACTCTCATTTGCGTGGAAGGCAAGCTTGGTGATTCGGATGTGTAGATCTCCTTCTCTGTAACCGACTCCGTGTAACCCTAGCCCTCCTCTGGTGTCTATATAAACCAGAGGGTTTAGTCCGTAGGACAAGAACAATCATAATCATAGGCTAGCTTCTAGGGTTTAGCCTCTACGATCTCATGGTAGATCAACACTTGTAATACCATATCATCAAGATCAATCAAGCAGAAGTAGGGTATTACCTCCATCGAGAGGGCCCGAACATAGGTAAACAGCGTGTCCCCAGTCTCCTGTTACCATTAGCCTTAGACACACAGTTCGGGACCCCCTACCCGAGATCCGCCGGTTTTGACACCGACATTGGTGCTTTCATTGAGAGTTCCTCTGTGTCGTCGCTGCAAGGTTTGATGGCTCCTTCAATCATCAACAACAATGCGGTCCAGGGTGAGACTTTTCTCCCAGGACAGATCTTCGTGTTCGGCGGCTTCGCACTGCGGGCTAACTCGCTTGGCCATCTGGAGCAAATCGAGAGCTACGCCCCTGGCCATCAGGTCAGGTTAAAAAACTTGAACTACACGACCGACATCTGCATAGACCTTATCTTCAACGTATTCGGGCCTGTGTCAGAAGCGCCGGACGGTCACGAAGAGCATGACTTAGATCTGTCGTCGGACAGTATCCGGGATATCGCACCTGCTGCAGCTTCGAACTTCAATCTCGAGTAGGTCACGCCATCCGAGGACAGGTGGATGGACCCCGCCATGGAGGCCGCACACTCAGCAGCGTTGGAGCCGGACACAGACTCCACCTCTAAGGAAATCTGTGTCACCGGACCCCCGGAATTGTCTTAGGTTCCGGATCGCGTGCATCCGTGCCCATCAAATCTGATTGGGCACCGATCATGGAGTTCACCGCCGCGGACATCTTTCAGCACTCACCCTTCGGTGACGAGCTGAATTCATGAAGGTCTCTCTCTTTGTCAGGAGACTCTTAGCCGAACTATGTCCGGCTCGAGTGGGAAGCAGACGACGAAGAAATTCATTACCCACCCACCACCCACTTAATTGCCACGGTCGATGATTTAACCGACGTGCTCGACTTCGACTCCGAAGACATCGACGGTATGGACGACGATGCAGGAGAAGAACATGAACCACCTCTTCATATATATATATATATATATATATATATATATATATATATATATATATGGTGGACACCCCTAAAGAAAACAATGGCGATGAGGCAACAGAGGATAACCCCTTAGGGAAGCAACCAAAGCATGGGCGTCATCGGTGCCGCTCTAAGCCCCGCCGTAGCAATACCGGCACAGGAGACAACAACAATTCAAACGGTGACGAAGACGAATACAATCCCGACCAGCCTAACTTTGAACAGGCCGAAAGGAGGACGGGCAAGCTAGCCCAGATGAACAGGAAACGGACGGAGACTTTGAGGATGACAACTATATGCCTCTCTCCGAAGACGAGGTGAGCCTCGGCGATGATGAATTTGTCGTGCCTGAGGATCCCGTCGAGCAGGAGCGCTTCAAGCGCCGGCTTATGGCCACTGCAAGAAGCCTAAGGGAAAAGCAGTAGCAGCTCCAAACCGAGCAAGATCTGCTCACAGACAGATGGACCAAAGTCCTGGCAGCCGAGGAATAAAGACTCGAGCGCCCAACCAAAGGTTACCCAAAGCACAAGTTGCTACCTCAACTCGAGGAGGAGGCCCTAGAGCCTACACTACCAGCACAGGATGAGGCTGACCGGCCACCCCGTGGCCGAGACAAAGCGGCATATCAACCCGAACACCAGCCCGCACCCCGACGCCAATACATTACGGCCCGGGGAAATACGCAAGACCTGCGAGACACATTGGAAAACAAAGCAGGATAGCCAAGATCGATCTACGGATCGCGGGGGCGCATCACAATGCGTGATGATGACTGTCATGCCGGATATACTAACAACAAGTCCGGCCGAGCCGAACACAGCAGACCAGACTTAGTCGAACTGCATCGTGATATAGCCCGGCATAGAGGCGCCGCACACCCCCTCTGCTTCAATGATGAAGTAATGGATCATGAATTCCCAGAAGGGTTTAAACCCGTAAACATCGAATCATACGATGTCACCACAGACCCTGCGGTATGGATTGAAGATTTTCTTCTCCACATTCGCATGGCCTGCGGTGATGATCTACATGCCATCAAGTATCTTCCCCTTAACCTCAAAGGACCGGCCCGACATTGGCTGAATAGCCTGTCGGCGAACTCCATTGGCAGTTGGCAAAACCTGGAGGATGCATTCCTCGACAACTTCCAAGGCACTTACATGTGACCACCGGATGCTGATGACTTAAGTCACATAACACAACAGCCCGGAGAGTCAGCCAGGAAATTCTGTACTCGGTTCCTAACTAAAAAGAACCAAATTGTCGATTACCCGGATGCCGAAGCCTTAGCAGCTTTCAAGCATAACATCCGTGACGAATGGCTTGCCCGACACCTCGGCTAAGAAAAGCCAAAATCCATGGAAGCCCTTACGACACTAATGACCCGCTTTTGCGCGGGTGAGGACAGCTGGCTGGCTCGCAGCAACATCACACCAAAAAAACCTGGCGATTCAGACGCCAGAGACAGCAACGGCAAGCCATGACGCAATAGACACAAGCGTCGGAACATTGGCGAAAACGCCGAAGACACGACAGTCAACGCCGGATTCAAAGGCCCGAAATCCGGTCAGCGGAAAAGGCCATTCAAAAGAAACAATCCAGGCTCGTCCAGTTTGGACCGCATACTCGATCGCTCATGTCAAATTCATGGCACCCCTGATAAACCAGCCAACCATACCAATAGAGGGTGTTGGGTATTGAAACAGGCTGGCAAGTTGAATGCCGAATACAAGGACAAGGGGCTGCATAGCGATAACGATGAGTAGCCCCGACCACCGAACACAGGGGGACAGAAGAAATTTCCTCCCCAAGTGAAAACGGTAAATATGATCTATGCCACCGACATTCCCAAGCGGGAACAAAAGCATGCACTACGGGACGTCTATGCGATGGAGCCAGTCGCCCCAAAGTTCAGCCGTATTGGTCCTCGACCCAATCATTGATGGATTCCACCTCACGTGAGTCCTCATGGACGGTGGCAGCAGCCTGAACCTGCTCTATCAAGACACAGTGTGCAAAATGGGCATCGATCCCTCAAGGATTAAACCCACCAAACCCACCTTTAAAGCTGTAATCCTAGGTGTAGAGGCCCGTTGTACGGGCTCGATAACACTGGAAGTGGTCTTCGGATCTCCGGATAACTTCCGGAGCAAGGAGTTAATCTTTGACATCGTCCCTTTCCGTAGTGGCTATCATGCACTACTTGGACGAACCGCATTTGCTCGATTCAATGCGGTACCACACTACGCATACCTCAAGCTCAAGATGCCAGGACCTCGCGGGGTTATAACAGTCAATGGAAACACAGACCGCTCCCTCCGTATAGAGGAGCACACTATGGCCCTCGCAGCAGAAGTACAAAGCAGCCTTCTTCGACAGACCGTCAACTCGGTGATAAAAACCCCGGACACTGTTAAGCGAGTCTGGAGTACTATGCAACAGGATCGCCCGGCATGACTAGAGCTTAACTAGAAATTCGGCCCCCGTCCTAGTCCCATCCAGGCGGCATTTGTGCCGCACGTACATAATTATGCACTCGAAGTACCATGGGAACAGGCGGAGGCACGACGACGATGCAGTCCACAGTGCGACTCAACCGTCACGAGACCCGCATATCTTCATCATCTTCTTTCTTTTCAGGACCCTACTTTCGGGCAGCCCCTTCAGAGAACCTGATCATCGGACTCATCACGGGAGGGAAAAACCAAGGAGGCAAGAGGCTTTGCATACAAGGGAATACCAAGCTGGTCTCTGTTAACAATCGTTATACCTGTTTTACATACCCACACGCAGCCTGCCCTTGGATAGGACATGTCAAATAGTCCTATTTTGCTTATCACATTATTTGTACACATATGTTTGACGTGTTATTTAAATAACAACGGGAAACAATATACAACATCAGCTTATTATTACTTTCTTCATATTTTTCCTTGACTGTTTATTTAAATATTGCACCCGTACACCTTGGTACATTTAGTTTGCCAGGGGCTTTATTACGCCCCATAACACGGCAAGAAAAGTCCGACCACTTTCGATAGTGCGGCACCCCGAACTTATAGCATTATATGCATCAGCTCTGAATCATGTCTTGGGTCAATAGTTGGGTTTGCCCGGCTCCCTTGTTTTGGTACCTTACGTTCCGTTGTATCGGCTAAGGTAGCGTAGGAAGAACTACTGCGATTGTGTCTCGGTTCTTCCGGACGAGCACCTCAGTAGAAAAAGCCGAAAACTGGCTGTCATGATGCAGCGAGAGCTGGTCGCTATTCGAGAGGTCTAAAATCCCTAAAGACTTTTTCCACTTCAGGCGAGGAATCGGCCTTGTCCGATTTAGGCGTGCATAGCGCCCCAAGTTCGGCCTTCCGAATACTAGGGGCTTTGCCGAAATTTGAAATTGTAGACTTCTATGGCTAAGTGATAGAGATAAAGCCGAATAGTCTGATTGCCTTGTTCGCTGCGCTAAACACCTCCTTAAAGGACCAAAAATTTGGATAAAGAGTGTTTGGGTTTTCCACGAACACCCCAGTACTAGTTAGACGGGGGCGGAAGCCGATGACTGGTCAACTTTTAGAATTTAATAAACGGCTTCATAGAAGGTAATATTTTAAATCAAAAAGTGTTATATACCGCACTCGAACTCGTTTTCATATTACAAGATGACATGAGTACATTCACTCGAAAATTATATCCTTGGTACATTCCTCGGCCACAAGGCAGGCGCTTTCATAACGCCATCATAATACTTCTCGGGGTGACGATGCGCCTTGCCCTCCGGCGGTCCATCCTTCACCAGCTTCTCTGCATCCATTTTGGCCCAATGCATTTTCGCACGGGCAAAGGCCCGGCGAGCACCCTCAATACAGATGGAGTGCTTAATAACTTCCAGCCGCGGACAGACATTTACCATCCGCTTTATAAGGCTGAAGTAGCTGTCGGGCAGGGGCTCGCCAGGCCATAGTCAGACTATGAAGTCCTTCATGGCCAGTTCGGCCGCCTTGTGGAGTTTGACCAATTGCTTCAGTTGGTCACTCAAGGGCATTGGGTGTTCGGCCCCAGCATACTGGGACCAGAACAACTTCTCTGTAGAGCTCCCCTCTTCGGCACGGTAGAACTTCGTGGCATCCAATATGTTGCGTGGCAGATCTGTCAATGCCCCTGGAGAGCTCCAAATTCGGGTAAGTAAAATAAATGTCTCCTCCACATGCTTGCTTTGCATAACGAATGCCTTACCCGCCGCTATCTTTTTGGCCGCCTGGATCTCCTAGAGGGCCTTTTGGGCTTCGGCCTCGGCGTCTTTCACGCTCTGGAGGGCCTTCGCAAGCTCAGACTCTTGCGTATTGAAGTCATGCTCCAAGGACTCGAATTTCTTGCCGAAGTCCTAGAGCTCTTCCTGTACCTCTCTTACCCCGAGCATCCTATTTTTCACGCTCGCCCCTCTCCTTGGCCGCCTTGTCTTCGGCCTCGGATAGCGCTTTCTTCAGGGCCGCCACTTCGGTCGTGGCCCCAATTAAAAAGCATGATGCTTTTGTTAGCATCACAAATTTTTCTTCCTTTATATGACACATGGATGGGGTAGCACTTACCTTTGTTCTCTTCGAACTGCCTCTTTGTGAGGCTGCGCCCTTCTTCGACCCGCTCCAGGTCCCGCTTGAGTCCAGCGACCTTTGCAGTACGGGCGGCAGCGGCCAGCAGCAACGCCTGCTTATTCACATAAACATTTATTGTTAGACTCCTGCGGATAAAAGTTGACCCTCCGTTTAGCTTTTTCTTTTGGAACATCAAACAGATTATCAGGGGATACTGTCTATCAGGTGGTATTTTCTTACGGGTTTGATTACTTACCTCAAAGCCTGTTAGGAGGCTAGTGCAGGTTTTGGTCAATCCGCTTTTGGCGGACCGAACCTTCTCAATCACCGTACTCATAAGAGTACGGTGCTCTTCTTCAATGGAAGCGCCTCGAAGCACTTCCAACAAATTATCTGATGCCTTCGGCTGGACGGAGGTCATCGGCACGGCCGGCTCGCCCTCCTTAGTGAGGGGCTGCCTACTTGAATACAGAACCTTTGGAGGTTCCGGCGCAGTATCCGGCTAGGAGCCAGACTTGCTGCGGCTCCCGTCAGCGTAATCCATGGGGATCTTACCCCCCCCCCCATATGCCCGGCGTCTGGGATTTCGCCTTGGGGCGTTTCCAGAACCGTCGCCCCCTGCTCCGGTATGCTTTGGGACAACACCTCGGTGTCATCCGCGGGCCGTGGGGAGGGGGCCGTCGGGAGAGAATCACTATTCATCTTCAATTCACTCAAGGACCCACCCGAAGAGGATACCTCGAGGTGGGACCCGGCCGGACTGCATATGTATGTCCGGCGTTATAACAAACAATGTAGCTAAGACACATTAAATGTACTATGGAGTACGGATACTTACGATTTTGCCAGGGGCTTGCCCCTGGGCAACCACTCCTCGTCGTTGTAGGCGGTTGTGGTGGAGTAGTCCGGAAGGGATGCCTTTCCCTTGTTAGGCGTCCTAGCCTCCCCTTCGGGGCGGCTTTTCTCTTCTTCTCCTCCCCGTCTCCGTGGGAGGAATCTGCCTCGGCATCCTCGAACAACGAGTCTATTACGGCCCTGCGCCGGAGACCTTTCCTGGTCCCCGGGGCCGCCTTCTTGGACCCTTCGGCCTCCCTAGATAGGGCGGTCTTCCTTTTCTTCTCCTCCCTGGTTGGGGGAGGGAATTCCTCTTCCTCCTCCTCGTTTTCATTAGAGGAGGGCGCCTCGGCGTCTTCGGACGCTGAGTCCAGTGCAGCCTTGCGCCGGAGACCTTTCCTGGTCCCCGTGGCCTTCTTCTTGGCCTTCTTCTCCGGCACCTTGTAAGGCGCCAGAACCACCATCTCTGTCAGGAGTGCGGTTGCTGGATTTTTGGGCAGCGGAGCCGGACAGTCGATCCACTCCGCCGTCACCACGTAATCCTGCTTTGTCAGCATGATGGCTTAAAATCCTCCCACAAACATACTGGGAAAGGCACGTTTTGTGCTATCTAGAGAGCTTACCGGATTGGCGGGGCGCTTTGCGCTGAGTCTGCGGTCCTTGGAAGTGGGAGGAGGTACTTCGGCGGCCTTGAACAACACCTTCCAGACATCTTTATGCCTCGTGTCGAAGAGCTCTCGCAGCGTCTGGTGTTCGGCCGGATCGAACTCCCACATATTGAACGCTCGTCTTTGACACGGGAGGATCCGGTGGAAGAGCATGACCTGGACCATGTTGACAAGCTTGATCTTCTTGTCTATCATATTTTTGATGCAGTTCTGGAGTCTGGTCAGCTCCGCAGGTACGCCCCAGGCCAGGCCCTTCTTTTCGCAGGAGGTGAGCCGCATGGGGATGCCGGATCGGAATTCGGGGGCCGCCGCCCAGTTGGTGTCACGCGGCTCGGTGATGTAGAACCACCCTGATTTCCACCCCTTCACGGTCTCCACAAAGGAGCCTTCGAGCCAGGTAACGTGGGCCATCTTGCCACCATGGCACCTCCGCACTACGCTTGCTGGCCGCTCACTATCTTCGGCTTCACATTGAAGATTTGTAGCCATAGGCCAAAGTGGGTTTGATGCGGAGGAAGGCCTCGCACATGATGATAAACACCGAGATGTTGAGGACGAAATTTGGGGCTAGATCATGAAAATCTAGCCCATAGTAAAACATGAGCCCACGGACAAATGGGTGAAGTGGAAATCCTAGTCCGCGGACGAAATGAGACAAGAACACTACTCTCTCCCGAGATTTCCAAGTGGGGCTGATCTGCCCCTTCGCCGGAAGCCTGTGCGCGATGTCCGCGGCCAGGTATCTGGCCTCCCGAAGCTTGGTAATGTCCTCCTCCGTAACGTAGGAGGCCATCCACTTGCCTCCCGCTCCGAACATGTTGCGAATGGTTTTACGGAGAAGGTGAGAACTTGGGCGCTGGGGCTCGAGGGTGCGAGAATGGATGGGTAAAAGAGGAAGAAGGCGTGGGTGAAAATGGGGGATCCTTATCTCTTTATAAAGGCGGGAGAAATTGTGCGCCTCCCCACTTGCCTGTTAAAATCACTTATTTTCCAAAGTGCCACGATCGATGGCACGGTTGGATTACCCATACCCGTATTAATGAGAATCCCATGATAAGGGGACACGATCTCTGCTTTGACAAGACGTGCCAAGGAAACCGCCTCGCAATGTGTGCGGTGGCTAGTTGAGAAGAAAACGGTTCGAATAATGACCGGGCCGTGGTGTGATGTCATGCTATGTAAAGTTGTCAGCAGGTTGGATTCGTGGGATATTGTCCTCTCTACGGTGGTATGTGAACTTTGTTTTGCAGAGCCGGACATGAATCCAGTGTTTGAAATTTATTTTGGAGTATTCGGAGATGGAACCCGCCTTGCAATGCCGAAGACAATCTGCATGCTGGACTCATTGTCATTGAAGCCTGGTTCAGGGGCTACTGAGGGAGTCCTGGATTAGGGGGTATCTAGACAGCCGAACTATATAATTTGGCCGGACTATTGGACTATGAAGATAAAAGATTGAAGACTTCGTCTCGTGTCCGGATGGGACTCTCCTTTGCGTGGAAGGCAAACTTGGCGATTCGGATGTGTAGATCTCCTTCTCTGTAACCGACTCTGTGTAACCCTAGCCCCCCTCCGGTGTCTATATAAACCGGAGGGTTTAGTCTGTAGGATAGGAACAATCATAATCATAGGCTAGCTTCTAGGGTTAGGCTCTATGATCTCGTGGTAGATCAACTCTTGTAATACTCATATCATCAAGATCAATCAAGCAGGAAGTAGGGTATTACCTCCATAGAGAGGATCCGAACCTGGGTAAACATCGTGTCCCCAGTCTCCTGTTAGCCTTAGACGCACAATTCGGGACCCCCTACCCGAGATCCGCCAGTTTTGACACCGGCAGTGATGACTCAACATAAACCTAAATAGATAGGCCCTTTGCAGAGGGAAGCAGGGATTTGTAGGGGTGCCAGAGCTCGATTTTAAAATAGAGATGAATAACATTTTGAGCGGTATACTTTCACTGTCAACGCAACAACTATGAGATCTCGATATCTTCCATGCTACACACATTATAGGCGGTTCCCAAACAGAATGGTAAAGTTTATACTCCCCCTCCACCAACAATCATCAATCCATGGCTTGCCCGAAACAACGGGTGCCTCCAACTAACAACAATCTAGGGGGAGTTTTGTTTGCAATTATTTTGATTTGATTTTGATCTTTTGATCATGGGACTGGGCATCCCGGTTACTAGCCATTTTCTCATGAATGAGGAGCGGAGTCCACTCCTCTTGAGAATAACCCGCCTAGCATGGAAGATACAGACAACCCTAGTTGATACATGAGCTGCTCGAGCATACAAAACAGAATTTCATTTGAAGGTTTGGAGTTTGGCACATACAAATTTATTTGAAACAGCAGGTAAATACCGCATATAGGAAGGTATGGTGGACTCATATGGAATAACTTTGGGGTTTATGGAGTTTGGATGCACAAGCAGTATTCCCGCTTAGTACAGGTGAAGGCTAGCACAAGACTGGGAAGTGACCAACTGAGAGAGCGACAACAGTCATGAACATGCATTAAAACTAATCAATACCAGGTGCAAGCATGACTAGGATATAATCCACCACGAACATAAATATTGTGAAGGCTATGTTGATTTCATTTCAACTACATGCGTGAACATGTGCCAAGTCGAGTCACTCGAATCATTCAAAGGAGGATACCACCCAATCATACCACATCAGAACCATTTTAATAGCATGTTGGCACGCAAGGTAAACCATTATAAGCTTGTATCTAATTAAGCATGGCATAAGCAACTATAATCCCTAATTTTCATTGCAAGAGAGGTCGAGTTCATACTAGCTTCTCTTATCTCAATCAGTCCATCATATATCGTCATTATTGCCTTTCACTTGCACGACGAACGGTGTGTATAATAATAATACTGCTGTAGGATCGAAAGTATGTCTAGAGGGGGGGTGATTAGACTACTTGACCAAATAAAAATCTAGCCTTTTCCCAATTTTAGTTCTTGGTAGATTTTAGCAACTAGTACAAGTCAAGCAATCAACCTACACATGCAATTCTAAGAGTATAGCAGCGGAATGTAAAACAATTGCATATCAAGGTAAAGGGAAGGAGTTTGAGGAGGCAAAGGCAATTGGAGACACGGAGATTTTTGAGCCGTGGTTCCGATAGGTGGTTCTATCGTACATCCACGTTGATGGAGACTTCAACCCATGAAGGGTAACGGCTGCGCGAGTCCACGGAGGGCTCCACCCACGAAGGGTTCACGAAGAAGCAACCTTGTCTATCCCACCATGGCTGTCGCCCACGAAGGACTTGCCTCACTAGGGTAGATCTTCACAAAGTAGGCGATATCCTTACCCTTACAAACTCCTTGGTTCAACTCCACAATCTTGTCGGAGGCTCCCAAGTGACACCTAGCCAATCTAGGAGACACCACTCTCCAAGAAGTAACAAATGGTGTGTTGATGATGAACTCCTTGCTCTTGTGCTTCAAATGATAGTCTCCCCAACACTCAACTCTCTCTCACAGGATTTGGATTTGGTGGAAAGAAGGTTTGAGTGGAAAGCAACTTGGGGAAGGCAAGAGATCAAGATTCATATGGTAGGAATGGAATATCTTGACCTCAACACAAGTGTAGGTGGTTCTCTCTCAGAAAATGTAACTTGGAAGTGTAGGCATGTTCTGATGGCTCTCTCCACGAAAGAAGAGTGGGTGGAGGGGTATATATAGCCTCCACACAAAATCTAACCGTTACACAAAACTTACCAATCTCGGTGGGACTGAATTGTGAAACTCGGTCGGACCGATTTAGCAAATAATGTGACCATTAGGATTTTCGATGGGAATGACATGTCAACTCGGTGGGACCGATGTAATTAGGGTTAGGGCATAACGTAATCTCAGCGAGACCGACTATACAAACTCGGTGTGACCGATTTTGGTAATACGCTAACTAGAGAGTTGGTCAGGCAAACTCGGTTGGACGGATTCACTTATGTTGGTTAGACTGAAACGTTACAAAAGGGAAATAGAGAGTTTGCATTGCAATCTCGGTTGGACCGATCGCTCATCTCGGTTAGACCGAAATGTTACAAAGTAGAAAGATTACAATCCCATCTTGGTGAGACCGAGATCCCTATCGGTGAGACCAAAAAGACTAGGGTTTGTGGCAGTGGCTATGACATCTGAACTCGGTGGCGTCGGATAGAAAGAATCGGTGGGGCCGAGTTTGACTTTTGGTTTAGGTCTTATGTGGATGTTAGAAAGTAGTTGAGGGCTTTGGAGCATATCACTAAGCATTTTGAGCAAGCAAGCCATTAAGCAACAGCTCATCCCTCCTTGATAGTATTGGCTTTTCCTATAGACTCAATGTGATCTTGGATCACAAAAATGGAAAATGTAGAGTCTTGTGCTTTGAGCTTGAGCCAATCCTTTTGTCCTTAGTATTTTGAGGGGTCCACTTTTCTCATCCATGCCATGCCAATCATTGAGCTTTCCTGAAATATTTATCTTGAAATAGCATTAGCTCAATGAGCTATATATTGTTAGGAATTACCAAAACCACCCAGGGATAGTTGCACTTTCAATCTCCCCCTTTTTTGTAATTGATGACAACATATGGATCAAAGCTTCGACAAATGATAATAAGATTGAAAAACATTGTCGCTTTGAAAAGTATGTGAAAAGTAAGAGCTCCCCCTAAATTTGTGCATTATTTAAGATTTGCTTTGGACTGCAAATTCACATTTAGGATCATGGGTTACTCTTCCATGTCACATACATCGTGCTGGAGTGCTCAAAAAGATAATAATTAAACACATGCGCTCATCACCAAGCAAAGTGAATGATCATATGATAATATGAGAGATAATATCATCCAACGAGCATTAATGTAGCATAGCATATGATCAAACACATGTTCATCAAAGTATCTCACAAAAGGCATAATGTATCAAGCGAACAAGCAAACAAGAAGTTCAACCACCAAAAACAAGAGAGAACAAAAGCAACACTCTCTCTCAAAGCCTATGATCTATACATTTTTCTCCCCCTTTGGCAACAAGTTACCAAAAAGTTCATAGAAAATGCATAGTGCTAAACGACTCTCAGGCTTGGTCTTTAGGTGGTGGTGTAGAGATGACTCCAAGGACGAAAGCATCAGTCGATGAAGATGGAGCTGCTGGAGTGGCTGCTAGAGCTGGTGGCACTGAAACTGTTGCTGGTGCAGATGATGTAGCTCTGGTGTCTGGGATTGGCACTGCAGCAGATCTTTGTCCTCTGGGCGCTCTAGCAAATGCATATGTGGTAGACTTGCCCTTCTTCTCCTCCACTTCCTCCTGTAGTTGCTCAACAGCTGATTGGATCTCAGTGACCTTCACATCAAGATCATAGAACTTCTGCTCTATGATTCTCTCCAAGCTCTCCTGGTTTTGAGTCAGGGTGGCCAAGCCCTTCTCAATCCTCAAGGTGGAGGCAATCAAGTAGCCAAGCTGATCTTGCTTGCTCTTAAGGAAATACTGAGATGCCTCTTCAGCAGTTGGCATCCTAGCAGCTTTCTCAGTCCTTGCTTTCTCTTTCTACTCTTGTGCTTGCACAGATGATGGTTCATTTTCATCCATCACAATGGTGTTGTCCTCAAAGTCGGGGTAGATGGGCAAGTGCTCTTTGTCCAAAATATATGTGCCAGTTCCCATCTTGGAGTTTATGAGCTCCTGAATTTGTGGGGCATATCCACAAGATCTTTTCTGATCAGCAGCAGTCCTTTTGATTGTTTCCACAATCAGACTCATGACTTTGAATTTCTGAGGCACATCAAATATATGCAGCAAGTTGATTGCATGGCCTCTGATCATCTTGTGATCTCCTGACTTGGGCAATAGAGTGTGCCTTAAGATCTAGTTGATAGTAGGCAATCCTGACAACAGGTAATCTACAGATCAAGCTTATGTGTCTCTAGAGCAGCATCTGGGATCTCCCTGTACATTTGAGCCATAGAGTTGTGGTCTTTCTTCTTGGTGGCATAGACATCCAAGTCATCCTCATTCTCTTTTGGAGCATTTATCAATTTGGACCATTCCTCAACTGTGGATTGGTACCTTGTACCCTCAGACATCCAGACAATTCTCCCATGTGGGTAGAAATGAGCTGTGGTGTAAAACTGCATCATGAGCTCATCATTCCACTTGGTGAGCTTCTGGCCAACAAAGTTATCTACTCCACAAGCATTGAAACTGTCATACACTCCTGGATACTGCTCTTCATTCTTCTTGATGTACTCCCAATCAACCCATCTCATGTCACATACTATGGGCTTCTTGTCAAGACTGACAGCATAGGGATCAGTCTGTCTCCACAGTCTCAGACCTGCATCCTTCCCGAGCTTCATATCCTCTGCTACTGGATGAGCATCATTATGATCAGGGATCTTGGGCTTCAACTTTCTCACAACAAGTGAATCTTCATCTTCTTCATCATTAGCTGCCTCAGGCACTGGGGCCTTGTTCTTTTCTTCAGCTGGAATGCTCCTAGTGCTCCTCTTAGGAGCAATCTTGGGCTTAGGAGTAGCAACTTTGGGAGCATCTTTGGGCTTAGATGGAGCAGCCCCTAATCTTATAGCATCTCCCATCAGCTTCTGAGCTTTAGGTGCTGGTGCAGCAACCTCTTCCTCTTCTTCCATCATTGAGGGCTTTGCAACAACTCTGGCCACTGTCGTCTTGACCCTTTCTTTCCTTTTCCTTCCCTTCTGGAGCAGCCTCTTTGGGTTCAGATTCCACAGTTACTTGAGTAGAGGCTCTGGCTTTAGACATGGGAACTCTTCCTGCAGTTGCTTTGGTCTTCATACCAGGCTTAATGGCAGCAGCTGTGCCATATTCCTTCTTCGGCACCTTCTTCTTAGATGTGGCCTCATCATCAACAGCCACATAGTCCTCATCTTCAGACTCTGAGGTTCTCTTCTTCCTTGTCCTAGTAGATGCCTTGGGCAAGTTACTAGGTGTGCTCCTGCTACCCTCATCTGAGGTACTGGAGGGACTAGTGCCCTCACTCATCTGAACTTGCTCCTCTGACCTGTTCTCACTGTCACTCTGATCTGACATGATGCAAACTCTAACAGCAGACCCTGTGAATAGTTGTAGATGAGGTAGAGTATATGAGTATCACAAAGCATAGAGGTTTTTGCAAAACATTGAGTCAAAAACTTAGTTTTAGTTTTCCATAGAAAGCATTTCGGAGCTACCGATTGTAAACTCGGTGATACCAGAGCAGCTTTTGGAACCTAAACTAGTGAACTCGGTTGGACCGAGTCATAGTTCGGTGGCACCAAGACTGCTAGGGTTTCACAGAGAATCAATCTCGGTCACACCGATTCGCAATTCTCGGTCGGACCGAGGACCACATGTGCAATGGCCTAGGCCAAATCGGTGAGACCGATTTCTACAACTCGATCGGTCCGAGATGAATTCGGCGGAAACCTAACCCTAAATTTTCAATCCAAGATTAATCTACGGAGTATTTTCACTAGATAGGAAGATTTCTAACGTGGCAAGATTCATGGCAATGCAATGTGATTGGAATCGGAGTTTAGATTAGCACAAAGTTCAAATCCATACCCTAATGCGGCGATGGACTTGCTACGGAGGCAACAACGGAGACGATTCCCGTTGATGGCAGCGGAGACCAGCGGCGGGAGGTCACTGGGGACGAGGAAGATGATCCGGAGACTTGATGAGGCAGAGCAGGCTGTGCGCGGGCGAAGAGTTTCGGAAGAATTCCAAAAAATTGACCCGTGAGTATATATAGCCTGACCCTATCGGTGTGACCGAGTGGAACAACTCGGTGGCACCGAGATGCAAAACTGCAAGCAGTTGCTGCAACTCGGTGTGACCAAAAAGTTCAAATCGGTTGCACCGAGATTGAAAACCTAGATCAGCTTAGTGATTTCGATATGACCGAAATGGAATCGGACAGACCGAAACGCACAAAGAGGTTTTGGAAGTTTAAGTCTATGACAAATCAGGGACTCCGAGTGCTCCTCACATAGAGTGGTTTGAATCTTACTTGATCAAACTTTGTGATATAACATGAATGGAGTTTGAGACAGGAATAGCATAGATAGCTACAGAAGGTTCTTAGGCATTCTTGTCCATCCACTTGGCAAAAGAAAAGAAACCAAACAATCAAACTACAAGTGGATGTCCTCGAATGAGTAAAATATGCATTCAACATGCTCACACAATAAAATGGCAAATGAAATATGTGACAAAGCACGCACACTCAATTCTAGCATCTATCAAGCACTTGGCGATGACTAGGTCATCTATATATGAGTATATTGACTGAGGAGTCAAATGAGAACATTTGATCATTGGTCATACTCATCGTTTAAGCACAAGTGGGGTTACCACTTTTACATAAAGCATTGTTATGTTCACGCCATTAGAGTTACTTTAGCTCAATTCCTAGAGTAAAGCTCCCCTTAGATGTGAGATCCCCCCTAAGAGGGATGAACTAACCTTGGTTTTTGTCGATGATGACTTCATATGTTGATGTAGATCATTTGGAGCAATCCCTTTGGAGTGAGTTGCACTTTCAATACCTACACGGGTTAGTCCCACAAGGAAAAAACAAGGATATCCATAGACATAGAGTGATGCACACACACAAGATGATGTCTATGAAAGCATTAGGTTACCTTGTCCCTTGTCTTACCAACAAGAGGGTTTGTGACTCCATGAACTAGTGCAAGATGTAGAAGTTGATTGCACTTGTCCTCGCCAAAATGGGAAGAGTGAAGTATGTTGGCGGAGTCACCCTCAAGAACTCTCTAGTTCTTCTGCTTCGGAATCCACACCATCTTGATGGGAATCCTTGGGGTTGTAGTCGTACTTGTTGAAGTAGAACTTGATGTAGTCTTGGGAATCCACTTGACCATGGCCTTAGGAGCTTCTTCAAATGCATCAATCTCCTCTTGAAGCTTGTCCTTGCCTTTCTGCTTGTGGTCTTGTGGTGGAAGATCATCTTGAGCTTGTGTCCCTTTGAAAAAAGTAGGATCATACTTCTCTTGTTGAGGAACAAACTTTGTCTTGGGGTATTGATCTTCTTCCCACTCAACTCCGTTGGCATTGAACTTTCGTTCAAAACCAACACCTTGGTTCTTCCGGTGCCTTCCTAGCTTGCATACAATTTCCTTGAATTGCTTGCTCCTGGCAAGGCTCTTGTAAATACCTTTCTCTATAATTCCCTTCAATAAGCTATTTTCCTGCTCAAGTGTAACTTGGCTAAGAGAATCATTAGTGGAATCAAGAGAACTACTAGAAGCAACAACATTGGATTTAGCATGATGATTGTTGTTACTACTAGAGGAAGAATCTTTCTTGTTCTTGTTACTAGACTTGACTTGAGGCATGTAAGTAGATAAGAGTAAACTCTTGGCAATGTAGAAGAACTTTTCTTGCAAAGATCATCATTGATAGCCTTTAAAAACTCATGCTCTTGCTCAAAGTTGACCTTTTCAAAGCATAACTTCTCATGAGTCCTTAAAAGTTCTCGATGACTCCTAAGATAGTTTCATGAGCTAACTTAAGAGTGTTTAGTTCTTTAGTTAGGAGCTCAATCTTCTCCTTATCATTGTCATTCTTTTCATCTTGATTAGCATGATTATTTGACGTTTCATCATAGTATTCATCACTATAGTTGTCAATAAGTAAATCATCATCACCTAACAAGTCATCTTCATCACTATTGAAGTCAACATACGCGGGGTGTAATACCTTTGGGCCTTTAGCCATGAAGAATCTTCCAAGTCCTTCATTTGGTGTGTCAAATATGTCGTAGGAGTTGGTTGACACAAGTGCTAGACCGGAAACACCTTCATCTTGAGTATGTTCTGAGTCGAAGTGATAGCTTTCTCGGAGTGATGGTCGGAGTCGGAGCCGGATACCCATTCACCAACATGAGCTTGATGTCTTTGTTTTGTGTAGCTCTTTGATGATTTGTCCTTCCTTTCTGTATCCTTGCTTCTCCGGGATGTTCTTCGTTCATACCGATCATCTCTACTCCTCCTCTCTCTTGGTGGTGATTCTTCTCTTCTACTTCTTCTCTTTGGAGATTCTTCTCCTCTTTTGTAGGGATCTGTACACTCATTGGAATAGTGTCCGGGTCTTCCACAATTGTAGCAATTACGCTCACGACTCGAAGATCTTTTGTCATTGTAGGACCTTGACTTGGAACTTCTTTCCTTGCTTCTACTCTTGTAGAACTTGTTGAAGTTCTTCACCATTAGGCTCAATTCTTCATTGAAGGTTTGTTTCTCACTTGATGATGTGGGAGCTTCACATGAGGCTTTGTAAGCACCACTTGACTTGTTGTGGAGCTCTTCCTTATCCTTGAGTGACATCTCATGAGCAAGAATTCTTCCAATAACTTCCGTTGGTTGAGATTCTTGTAATTGGGCATCATTTGGATCAATGTGCACATGGTATCATATTTTCCATCCAAGGCTCTTAGGATCTTCCTGATGATGAATTTGTCAGTCATCTCTTCACTTCCTAAGCCGGCAAACTCATTTGTGATGAGAGCAAGCCTAGAGTACATTTCAGCGATGCCTTCACCATCCTTCATTTTGAACTTGTCAAGTTGACTTTGAAGCACATCCAATTTGAATTCCTTGACGGAGTCGGTACCTTCGTGCATGTCAATCAAAGTATCCCAAATTTCCTTTGCATTCTCAAGACGGCTGATTTTGTTGAATTCTTCGGGGCACAATCCGTTGAAGAGGATATCACAAGCTTGAGCATTGTATTGCAGCATCTTCAACTCTTCCACGGTAGCTTCACGGTTCGGTTCTTTCCCATCAAAGAATTCACCTTGCAAGCCAATACACACAATAGCCCAAACGACGGGGTTATGTCCAAGAATATGCATTTTCATCTTATGCTTCCAACTAGCAAAATTAGTACCATCAAAGTAAGGACCTCTATGGTGGTAATTTCCCTCGCTATACGCCATACTCTCCTAGGTTGTGAAACCAAGGCTATGACTACCAAAAGCTATGGATATCAAAGCAAATGGAGACCAAAGCTCTGATACCACTTGTAGGATCAAAAGTATGTCTAGAGGGGGGCTGATTAGACTACTTGACCAAATAAAAATCTAGGCTTTTCCCAATTTTAGTTCTTGGTAGATTTTAGCAACTAGTACAAGTCAAGCAATCAACCTACACATGCAATTCTAAGAGTATAGCAGCGGAATGTAAAACAATTGCATATGAAGGTAAAGGGAAGGAGTTTGAGGAGGCAAACGCAATTAGAGACACGGAGATTTTTGAGTCGTGGTTACGATAGGTGGTGCTATCATACATCCACGTTGATGGAGACTTCAACCCACGAAGGGTAACGGTTGTGCGAGTCCATGGAGGGATCCACCCACGAAGGGTCCACGAAGAAGCAACCTTGTCTAACCCACCATGGTCGTCGCCCATGAAGGACTTGCCTCACTAGGGTAGATCTTCACGAAGTAGGCGATCTCCTTGCCCTTAAAAACTCCTAGGTTCAACTCCACAATCTTGTCGGAGGCTCCCAAGTGACACCTAGCCAATCTAGGAGACACCACTCTCCAAGAAGTAACAAATGGTGTGTTGATGATGAACTCCTTGCTCTTGTGCTTCAAATGATAGTCTCCCCAACAATCAACTCTCTCTCACAGGATTTGGATTTGGTGGAAAGAAGGTTTGAGTGGAAAGCAACTTGGGGAAGGCTAGAGATCAAGATTCATATGGTAGGAATGGAATATCTTGACCTCAACACAAGTGTAGGTGGTTCTCTCTCAAAAAATGTAAGTTGGAAGTGTAGGCATGTTCTGATGGCTCTCTCCACGAATGAAGAGTGGGTGGACGGGTATATATAGCCTCCACACAAAATCTAACCGTTACACAAAACTTACCAATCTCGGTGGGACCGAATCGTGAAACTCGGTCAGACCGATTTAGCAAATAATGTGTCCATTAGGATTTTCGGTGGGACCGACATGTCAACTCGGTGGGACCGATGTTATTAGGGTTAGGGCATAACGTAATCTCAGTGAGACCGATTACACAAACTCGGTGTGACAATTTTGGTAATACGCTAACTAGAGAGTTGGTCAGGCAAAGTCGGTGGGACCGATTCACTCATCTCGGTTAGACTAAAACGTTACGAAAGGGAAACAGAGAGTTTGCATTGCAATCTCGGTGGGACCAATCTCTCATCTTGGTTAGACCGAAATGTTACAAAGTAGAAAGATTACAATCCCATCTTGGTGAGACCGAGATCCCTATCGGTGAGACCGAAAAGACTAGGGTTTGTGGTAGTGGCTATGACATCTGAACTCAGTGGCGCCGGATAGAAAGAATCGGTGGGGCCGAGTTTGACTTTTGGTTTAGGTCATATGTGGATGTTAGAAAGTAGTTGAGGGCTTTGGAGCATATCACTAAGCATTTTGAGCAAGCAAGCCATTAAGCAACACCTCATCCCTCCTTGATAGTATTGGCTTTTCCTATAGACTCAATGTGATCTTGGATCACTAAAATGGAAAATGTAGAGTCTTGTGCTTTGAGCTTGAGCCAATCCTTTTGTCCTTAGTATTTTGAGGGGTCCACTTTTCTCATCCATGCCATTGCAATCATTGAGCTTTCCTGAAATATTTATCTTGAAATAGCATTAGCTCAATGAGCTATATGTTGTTAGGAATTACCAAAATCACCTAGGGATAGTTGCACTTTCAAGTGCACGTGCATTGGACTAAGCTGGAATCTGCAAGCATTCAATTCAAGGGAGAAGACAAAGTAATATGGGCTCTTAGTTAAATCAACAATCATGCATAGGAGAGCCACTAAACATTTTCATTATGGTGTTCTCCTCTCGACCCCCAAAGGAAAGGAATAAAACTATTTACACGGGAAAGCTCCCAACAAACAAAAGAAGAATGAGAAATCTTTTTGGGTTTTCTTTTAATTACTACTACAAGCATGGAAATTAAGCTAACTAATTTTTTGGTTTTTCTTAGGGTTTATCAAACACACAAGAAAAATAAATTAAACTAGCATGGATAGTACAATGAAAATGTATGAGCACCGACAACTAGAATGAGTGTGTGAACATGAATGTAATGTCGGTGAGAAATACGTACTCCCCCAAGCTTAGGCTTTTGGCCTAAGTTGGTCTAGGGCCAAGGGTAACTCGACTGATATCCGAAGTTGTAACTGGGGTCGTACTAAGATGCAGCAGCCAATGCCTCCTGAGCAGTGGCATGACGGTGAGCTGCCTCCGCTCTCGTCTCGTATTCGGTTGCCTCCTCCCTGGTTACAACATATCTTCTTTTTTCCTGGTAATCAAAAAGGGCAGGAGTAGGGAGAGTAACATGCAAAGAGCGACGTCTATCAAAAATTAGTCAATACTGGAGGAATTGTTCATTCCCCACAAGAAAATGATGACTGAACATAGCATTATAATCAAAATAAACGGGAGGCAACTCCCTATCACCCTCACGTGGAGGTATACCAAGATAATTAGCAACACGGGTCGCATGGATACCACCAAACAAATCTCCAACTAAACCATTATTATGCAACCTACGTGCAACAATTGCCCCAAGTTGTAATCTTTATTTCCTAATACATCACTCTTGAGAACACAAAGATCAGGAACACACATGTGACATGCTTCATCCTTACTGTTAATGCATCTACCAATGAAGAGAGCAAAATTATGTATAGCAGGAAAATGAATGCTCCCTATGGTAGCTTGTGCTATATCTCTAGATTCTCCCACAGTGATACTAGCAAGAAAATCTTTATATTCAGATTTATGTGGTTCTTTAACATTGCCTCACTGTGGGAGTTTGCAAGCAGTAGTAAAATCTTCTAGGTCCATGGTATATGATTGATCATAAATATCGAACAGGACACTTTGAGAATTACGTGAAGATGAAAATTTAAACCTTCTCACGAATGAATCAGTTAGATATTAGTACCGAGGACACTTATCTTGCATGAAGTTCTCAAGATCGGCATTACGCACATATGTATCAAATTCATCCTTAATGCTTGCATTAACCATAAACTCTTCTGACAGCCATTCACAAGGCCGCACGTCAGCTTCCCTCGGTGGTTCATCGTCTGGTTCACGTATTGCGAGCTTGGGTCCCTTCTTCCTTGAAGAACCACCTTGGTACATTTTCCTGGACATATTTCTTTCTCTGAAATTTTTCTGAAATTTTTAGTAACTCAAAATAAAAGTGGATCAAACTCAACAAGATTGATAGAAACTACTCCCACAAGTGCCTAGAGCCTATATCATGCATTAGAATTACTTGGGACCTCATAAATTTGTCATGCAAGCTCAAGAACAAGGTCTCCTAGGCAGCAAAAAATTGCAATGAATAAAGCACTAGAATAAAAACTAATTGGACCATTGGAGGAGTCACATACCAAAGAACAATCTCCCAAAGCAGTTTTGTGAATGGAGGTTTGAGCAAGGAGATCAAAAATCGCAGCAAAACGAGCTAGAACTCGTGCTTGAGCCGGATGGGAATTTTTTTGGGAGGAAGATGGAGTGTGTGGGTGCAGGAATAAGTGGAGGGGGGCCACCATGGGCCCACGAGGTAGGGGGCGCGCCTTGTAAGGGTGGGCGCGCCCTGGACCCTCGTGGCCAGGTGCTTGCCCCCCTGCTGTGTTCTCAGTGCCAAAAATACTCAAATATTCCATAAAAATTATAATAAATTGGCAGGGCATTTGGAGAACTTTTATTTTCAGGATATTTTTATTGCATGGATAATTCAAAAAACAGACAGATAATACTATTTTTAGTTTATTTATCCTAATTTACAGAAAGTAAAAGGAGGGTACAGAAGGTTGTGCCTTCTAGTTTCATCCATCTCATGATCATCAAAACGAATCCACTTATAAGGTTGATCAAGTCTTGTTAACAAACTCATTCCGAATAACATGGAACTGGAGAAATTTCGAATAACACTAGGTTACCTCAACGGGGATATGAACATCCCCAATAATAAGAATATCATATTTCTTCTTGATAGTAGGAAGAGGAAAAAACCTCCAATAATGATAGTTGAAACTTTTCCAATAGAATTGATGCTATGAACTTGAGGTTGTTTCCTCGGGAAGTGTACCATATACTCATTACCATTAACATGAAAACTGACATTGCCTTTGTTGCAATCAATAACAGCCCCTGCAGTATTCAAAAAGGGTCTACCAAGGATAATCGATATACTATCGTCCTCGGAAATATCAAGAATAACAAAGTCCGTTAAGATAGTGACATTTGCAACCACAACAGGCATGTCCTCACAAATACCGACAGGTATAGCAATTGATTTGTCAGCCATTTGCAAAGATATTTTAGTAGGTGTCAACTTATTCAATTCAAGTCTACGATATAAAGAGAGAGGCATAACACTAACATCGGCTCCAAGATCACATAAAGCAGTTTTAACATAGTTCCTTTTAATGGACCATGGTATAGTTGGTACTCCTGGATCTCCAAGTTTCTTAGGTATTCCACCTTTAAAAGTGTAATTAGCAAGCATGGTGGAGATTTCAGCTTCTGGCATCTTTCTTTTATTTTTAATTATATCCATCATATATTTAGCATAAGGATTTACTTTAAGCATATCAGTTAAGCGCATACGTAATAAGATAGGTCTAATCATTTCAGCAAAGCGCTCAAAATCCTAATCATCCTTTTTCTTGTATTTCTTAGGAGGAAAGGGCATGGGTTTCTAAACCCATGGTTCTCTTTCTTTACCATGCTATCAACAAAATCTCTCTTATCATAACATTGATTCTTTGATTATGGGTTATCAAGATCAACAGCAGGTTCAATATCTACATCATTATTATTGCTAGGTTGAGCATCAACATGAACATTATCATTAACATTATCACTAGGTTCATGTTGATCACCTGATTATGTTTCAGCATCAGAAATAAAGATATCATTGGGATCCTCAGGTGTGTCTACAATAGGTTCACTAGAAGCATGCAAAGTCCTATCATTTTTCTTTTTCTTCTTTTTAGAAGGACTAGGTGCATCTATATTATTCCTCTGAGAATCTTGCTCAATTCTCTTAGGGTGGCCTTCAGGATACAAAGGTTCCTGAGTCATTTTACTAGTTCTAGTAGCCACTCTAACAGCAAAATCATGTTTATTATTTAATTCATCGAGCAAATCACTTTGAGCTTTAAGTACTTGTTCTGCTTGAGTGGTAACCATAGAAGCATATTTACTAATGAGTTTAAGTTCACCTTTAACTCTAGCCATATAATCACTCAAGCATCCAATCATGTAAGCATTACTCTTTAATTCTCTACCAACATAAGCATTGAAATTTTCTTGTCTAGCCATAAATCATCAAATTCATCCAAGCATGGGCTAGCAAACCTAGTAGACGGGATTTCAACTTTGTCATATCTATAGAGAGAATTTACCTTTACTACCTGTGTCGGGTTATCAAGACAATGTGTTTCTTCAATAGGTGGTAGATTAAGACCATGTATTTCTTCGACAGGAGGTAAATTCTTAACATCTTCAGCTTTAATACCTTTTTCTTTCATAGATTTCTTTGCCTCTTGCATATCTTTAGGACTAAGAAATTCAATGACCCTCTTCTTCGGAGTTGGTTTAGGAGTTGGCTCAGGAGTTGGCTCCATTGGCTCAGGAATTGGATCAGGAAGAGTCCAATTATTTTCATTAGTCAACATATTATTCAATAGTAATTCAGCTAGGTCGACTGTTCTTTCCCTGAAAACACAACCAGCACAACTATCCAAGTGGTCCTTGGAAACATTGGTTAGTCCATTATAAATGATATCAAGTATTTCATTTTTCTTGAGAGGATGATCAGGCAAAGCATTAAGTAATCGGAGAAGCCTCCCCCAAGCTTGTGGGAGACTCTCTTCTTCAATTTGCACAAAATTATATATTTCCCTCAAGGCAGCTTATTTCTTATGAGCAGGGAAATATTTAGCAGAGAAGTAATAGATCATATCCTGGAGACTATGCACACAACCAGGATCAAGAGAATTAAACCAAGTTTTAGCATCACTGTTTAATGAGAATGGAAATATCTTAAGGATATAATAGTTGCGAGATTTCTCATCATTAGTGAGCAGGGTGGCTATATCATTCCATTTAGTAAGATGTGCCACGACGGTTTCAGATTCATAGCCATAAAAAGGATCAGATTCAACCAAAGTAATTATCTTAGGATTGACAGAGAATTCATAATCCTTATCAGTAAGAAAGATAGGTGAAGTGGCAAAAGCAGGGTCATATTTCATTCTAGCATTTAGAGAATTATGTTTCAGTTTAGCTAATAATTTCTTAAGATCAGATCTATCATTGCAAGCAAGAAAATCTCTAGTAGTTTCTTCATCCATAACATAACCCTCAGGAAAAACAAGCAATTCATATTTAGGGTGGGGAACCTTCATCATCACTATCTTCAATAATTTCATTTTCAATAATTTCATTCTCTCTAGCCCTAGCAAGTTGTTCATCAAGAAATTCAGCCAATGGCACGGTAGTATCAAGCACAGAAGTAGTTTCATCATAAGTATCGTGCATAGTAGAAGTGGCATCATCAATAACATGTGACATATCAGAATTAATAGCAAAAGCAGGTTTAGGTGTCGCAGGCTTACTCACAACAGAGGGAGAATCTAGTGCAAAGCTAGATGGCAATTCCTTACCTCCCCTCGTAGTTGAGGGATAAATCTTAGTTCTTTCATCTTTCAAGTTCCTCATAGTGACCAGCAGATATAAATCCCAAGTGACTCAAAGAATAGAGCTATGCTCCCCGACAACAGCGCCAGAAAATAGTCTTGATAACCCACAAGTATAGGGTATCGCAACAGTTTTCGAGGGTAGAGTATTCGACCCAAATTTATTGATTCAGCACAAGCGGAGCCAAAGAATATTCTCAAGTATTGGCAGTTGAGTTGTTAATTCAACCACACCTGGATAACTTAGTATCTGCAGCAAAGTATTTAGTAGCAACGTAGTATGATAGTAATGGTAACAGTGGCAAAAGTAACAGTAGTAATTTTGTAATAATTGTAATAGTAGCAACGGTAAAGTAAATAAGCAAAGCACAATATGTGAAAATCTCGAAGGCATTGGATCAATGATGGATAATTATATCGGATGCGATTCCACATGTAATAGTTATAATATAGGGTGACACAGAACTAGCTCCAGTTCATCAATGTAATGTAGGAATGTATTCCGAATATAGTCATACGTGCTTATGGAAAAGAACTTGCATGACATCTTTTGTCCTACCCTCCCATGGCAGCGGGTCCTAGTGGAAACTAAGGGATATTAAGGCCTCCTTTTAATAGAGTACCGGACCAAAGCATTAACACATAGTGAATACATGAACTCCTCAAACTACGGTCATCTCCGAGAAGTATCCCGATTATTGTCTTCGGGGTTGTCGGATCATAACACATAATAGGTAACTATAGACTTGCAAGATAGGATCAAGAACTCACATATATTCATGAAAACATAATAGGTTCAGATCTGAAATCATGGCACTCGAGCCCTAGTGACAAGCATGAAGCATAGCAAAGTCATAGCAACATCAATCTCAGAACATAGTGGATACTAGGGATCAAACCCTAACAAAACTAACTTCATTACATGGTAAATCTCATCCAACCCATCACCGTCCAGCAAGCCTACGATGAATTACTCACGCACGGCGGTGAGCATCATGAAATAGGTGATGGAGGATGGTTGATGATGATGATGGCGACGAATCCACCGCTACGGAGCCCCGAACAGACTCCAGATCAGCCCTCCCGAGAGAGATTAGGGCTTGGCGGCGGCTCCGTATCGTAAAACGCGATGAATCTTTCTCTCTGATTTTTTTCTCCGTGAAAGAGAATATATGGAGTTGGAGTTGAGGTCGGTGGACGTCTAGGGGGCCCACGAGGCAGGGGCGCGCCCCCCACCCTCGTGGACAGGGAGTGGGCCCCCTGATGCTATCTCTTTCGCCAATATTTTTTATTAATTCTGAAAAGTTGCTCCGTGGATTTCCAGGACATTCCGAGAACTTTTATTTCTGCACAAAAATACCACCATGACAGTTTTGCTGAAAACAGCGTCAGTCTGGGTTAGTTTCATTCAAATCATGCAAGTTAGAGTCAAAAACAAGGGCAAAAGTGTTTGGAAAAGTAGATACAATGGAGACGTATCAGAGGTCCAGGCGGCCAAAAAGATTGCGGCGGGTAAGGCTTTTATTATGCAAAGCAAGCATGTGAAGGAGACATTCTTTTTACTTACCCAAATTTGGAGTTCTCCAGGAGCGTTTGCGGATCTGCCATGCAGCATCTCAGATGCCGTAGAGTTTTACCGAGCCAAAGAAGGGAGCTCTACGGAGAAGCTATTCTGGTCCCAATACCTCGGACCAAAACATCCGGTGCCCTTTAGAGACCAGCTGAAACAGATGGTCGAGCTGCACAAGGCGGCCGAACTGGCAATGAAGGACCTCATAGTCCAGCTATGGCCAGCCGAGCCCATGCCCAGTAGCTACTTCGGACTCGTGAAGTGGCTCGTTAGCGCCTGCCCGCGGCTTGAAGTCATAAAGCAGTCGGTTTGCATTGAAGATGCATGGACGACGTTTGCCCACGCTAAGATGCATTGGGCGAAGATGGACGCCATGAAGCTGATGACTGAGGGGCCGCCTGAGGGCAAGGAGCACCGTCGACCCGAACTATACTATGACAGTGTCCTGGAGGAGTCCCGCCTTGTGGCGGAGCAATGTGCAAAGGATGTAATCTTTGAATGAATGCATTCATTTTATCCTGTCCTGTAATACGAAACAAGTTTGTTGTGCAATATAATGCTTGTTTATTTAAAATTTTACCTCCTCTGCGGCCGTTTATAAAATCTAAGGGTTGGCTAGTCATCGGCTTCTGCCCCCACGGAGCTAGTACGGGGGTGTTTGGGATAAATCTAAACACTCTTTATCCAAGTTTTTGGTCCTTTAAGGAGGTGTTTAGCACAACGAACAAGGCAATTGGACTATACGGCTTTATCACCCTCACTTAGCCATAGGAGTTCGACAATTTTAAATTTTGACGCAGCCCCTAGTATTTGGAAGGCCGAACTTGGGGCGCTATACATGCCTAATCGTACGAAAACCGATTCCTCGCATAAAGCGGAAAAAATCTATAAGGATTTGAAACCTCTCAAACAGCGACCAGCTCTCGCCGCATCATGACAGTCAGTTTTCGGCTTTCTCTACTGAGGTGCTCGTCCGGAAGAACCGGGACACAATCACAGTAGTTCTCCCTTTACTACCCTAGCTAATATAGCAGAACATAAGGTAGCAAGCACATGAGCCAGGCAACCCAACTATTGACCCAAGACATGATTCGGAGCCGATGCATATAATGCTATAAGTTCGGGGTGCCAAACTGTACTATCAAAGTGTTCGGACTTTCTTGCCATGTTATGGGGTATACTGAAGCCCCTGGCGAATTAAGGCGTACCAGAATGTCCAAATGCAATAAATACAAAGAGAAGGAAAAAATTAATTTATAAGCTGACGCTGCAAATTATTTTCCATTGTAATTTGATTAATATGTAAAGGCATATGTGTACAAGTAGTGCGATAAGAAAATAAGGCTATTTGACATGCCGAGACCAAGAGCGGGCTGCGTGCGGGTATGTAAAACAGGAATAACGATCATTATCAGAGACCACCTAGGGATTCCCTTGTACGTCAAAGCCCTTTGCCTTTCTTGGTGTATCCTTTCGCGATGGGTCCGATGATCAAGTTATCAGAAAAGCCTCAAGAAGAGAAAAACCTGAAAGGAAAAGAAAAAGTGAAGGTATGAAGATCCAGGGGCGGTTGAGCCACGTTGTGGACCGCAGTCTAACTGTGCCTCCGTCTATGCCCATGGTATTTTAAGTGCGTAACTATGTACGCGCGGCACAAGTTTCTCCGCTTGATTGGGACTAGGATGGAGGCTGGATTGCTAGTTAAGCTCTGGACGAGCCGGACGGTCCTGCTGCAGAGTAGTTCCGACTCACTTGACGGTGTCCGGGGGCTTTAGTGCCGAATTGAGGTTCTGCCTAAGAAGGCTGCTCTATACTTCTGCTGCAAGGGCCGCGTTGTGCTCCTGAGTACGGAGGGAGCGCTCCGTATTTCCATTGACTGTTATAACACCACGAGGGTCTGGGCATCTTGAGCTTGAGGTAGGCATAGTGCAGTACCGCATTGAATCGAGCGAATGCAGTTCGTCCGAGTTGTGCACGATAACCACTGCAGAAGGGGACGATGTCGAAGATTAACTCTTCGCTTCAGAAATTATCCGGGGATCTGAAGAACACTTCCAGTGTGATTGAGCCCATACAACATGCCTCTACACCTGGTATGACACCTTTAAAGGTGGTTTTCGTGGGCTTGATCCTTGAGGGATCGACACCCATTTTGCGCACTGTATCCTGATAGAGCAGGTTCAGGTTGCTGCCACCGTCCATGAGGACTCGTGTGAGGTGGAATCCATCAATAATGGGGTCAAGGACCAGTGCAGCTGAACCGCCATGACGGATACTGGTCGGATAGTCCCTGCGATCGAAGGTGATCGGATAGGAGGACCATGGGTTGAACATTGGGGTGACTGGCTCCATCACGTAGATGTCCCTTAGTGCGCGCTTCCGCTCCCTTTTGGGGATATGGGTGGCATATATCATGTTCACCGTTTTTACTTGGGGAGGAAACTTCTTCTGTCCCCCTGTGTTTGGTGGTCGGGGTTCCTCGTCATCATTGCTTTGCGATCCCTTTTCCCTGTTTTTGGCTTTTAACTTGCCGACCTGTTTAAAGACCCAACATTTTCTATACGTATGATTGGCTGGTTTATCGGGGGTGCCGTGGATTTGACATGGACGATCGAGTATGCGGTCTAGACTGGATGGGCCTGGATTGTTTCTCTTAAATGGCTTTTTCTGCTGACCGGACTTGGAGCCACTGAATCTGGCATTGACGGTCATGTCTTCGACGCTATCGCCATTATTTCGACACTTGTGTCTGTTGCGTTGGGGCTTGCCGTTGCTATCTCTGGCTTCGGAAGTGCCAGGTTTACTTGAGGTATTGTTGCTGTGACCTAGCCAGCTATCCTCGCCTGCACAAAAGTGGGTCATGAGCGTCATAAGGGCTGCCATGGACTTTGGCTTCTCTTGGCCGAGGTGTCGGGCGAGCCACTCATCACGGATGTTATGCTTAAAGGCCGCTAGGGCTTCGACATCCGGACAGTCGATGATCTGGTTCTTTTTAGTTAGGAATCGAGTCCAGAATTTCCTGGCTAACTCTCCGGGCTGTTGGGTTATATGACTTAGGTCATCAGGATCCGGAGGTCGGACATAAGTGCCTTGGAAGTTTTCAAGGAATGCATCTTCCAGGTTCTCCCAACTTCCAATGGAGTTTTCGGGCAGACTATTCAACCAGTGCCGAGCTGGTCCCTTGAATTTTAGCGGGAGATACTTGATGGCATGGAGATCATCACCGCGGGCCATATGTATATGGAGAAGGAAGTCCTCGATCCATACCGTGGGATCTGTTGTCCCATCATATGATTCAATGTTTACGGGTTTAAACCCTCTAGGAATTCATGTTCCATTACTTCATCAGTGAAGCATAGGGGGTGTGCAGCGCCTCTATGGCGGGCTATGTCAGGACGCAGCTCGGATGGATCTGGTCTGCGATAGTCGGCCCGGACAGGTGTGTACTTGTCATATCCGGCATGGTGGCCATCATTGCGCATTGGGGCGCACCCTCGCGATCCATAGATCGATCTAGTTTGTTCTGTCTGTTCTCCAAGTGGTATCGCAGGTCATGCGTGTATCCCTGAGCTGCTGTGTTTCTGTTTGTTCGGCGAGGCAGTGCGGGCTGATGTTCAGGCTAAGTTGCCGTTTTATCTTGGCCACGCGGTGGTCACTTAGCCGCATTATGCGCTGGTAGTACTGGCTCCAGTGCCTCTTCATCGAATTGAGGTAGCAATTTGTGCTTCGGGTAACTTTTTGTTGGGCGTTCGAGTCCATATTCCTTGGCTGCCAGGACCTCAGTCCATCTATCAGTGAGCAAATCTTGGTCAGCTTGCAGCTGCTGCTGCTTCTTCTTCAGGATCTTTGCAGTGGCTATTAGCCGGCGCTTAAAATGCTCCTGCTTAACGGGATCCTCCGGCACGATAAATTCTTTGTTGCTGAGGCTCACCTCGTCATCGGAGAGAGGCATGTAATTGCTGTCCTCCGAGTCATTGTTCACGGCCTGTTCATCAGGGCTGGCTCGCCCATCTTCCCGTTCAGCCTGTTCTAAACTTAGCTTGGCGGGGTCTTTGTTATCTTCGGCATCGTCAGGAGTGCTATTGTCTCTAGTGCTGGTATCGCTGTTTTTACCGTGGCGTGATTTAGAGCGGCGCCGCTGATGTCAACGCTTTGGCTGCTTCTCAGGAGGCTTATCCTCAACTGGATCCTTTTTATTCTCGCCATTGTCTTCTTTGGGTGTATCTACCATGTATATATCATATGAGGAGGTGGCTGTCCGGTGCCCTATGGGCGGTGGTTCCTGTTCTTCTCTGGCATTGTTGTCCATACCATCGATGTCTTCGGAATCGAAATCAATTATGTTGGTTAAATCGTCAACAGTGGCTATCAAGTCGGTGGTGTGTGGGTAACAAAAATTTTCGTCGTTCGCTTCCCACTCAAGCCGAACATAGTTCGGCCAAGAATCTCCTGACAAGGAGAGGGACTTTAATGAGTTGAACACATCACCTAGGGGTGAGTGTTAGAAGATGTCTGCGGAGCTGAACTCTAAGATCGGTGCCTGGTCGATGGGTGCGGATACACGCGGTTCGGAGCCTATGGCCAGAGACGAGTCTGAGGTTCTGATGACACAGGCCTCGTTGGAGGTCAGATCTGTGTTTGCCTCTAGCGCCACTGAGTCTGCGGTTTCCGTGGCGGGGTCCAGCCTCCCACCCTCGGATGGCGCAATCTGCTCTGGATCTAGGGCCAGGGTAGTTACAAGCGCTATCTCCTGCACACAGTTCGACGACAGATTTAGGTCATGTTCGTCGTGGTGGCATGGTGCGGCTGTCATGGGTTCGAAAATTCGTCGAAGATCAAGTCTCCGTGGATGTCGGCGGTGTAGTTCAAGCTTCCAAACCTGACCTAATGGCCAAGGGCATAGTTGTCGATCTGCTCCAGATGGCCAAGCGAATTGGCGCGGTGCGAAGCTGCCGAATACGACAATCTGTCCGGGGAGAAAAATCTCACCCTGGACCGCGTTATTGTAGATGATCGAAGGAGCCATCAAGCCTTATGATGACGACGCAGTGGAACTCCCAATGAAAGCCCCAATGTCGGTGTCAAAACCGGCGGATCTCGGGTAGGGGGCCCCGAACTGTGCATCTAAGCCTAATGGTAATAGGAGGCGGGGGACACAATGTTTACCCAGGTTCGGGCCCTCTTGATGGAGGTAATACCCTACTTCCTACTTGATTTATCTTGATGATATGAGTATTACAAGAGTTGATCTACCACGAGATCGTAGAGGCTAAACCCTAGAAGCTAGCCTATGATTATGATTGTTGTTGTCCTACGAACTAAACCCTCCGGTTTATATAGACATCGGAGGGGGCTAGGGTTACCCAGAGTCGGTTACACAGAAAGGAATCTTCATATCGAATCGCCAAGCTTGCCTTCCATGCAAAGGAGAGTCCCATCCGGACACGGGATGAAGTCTTCTATCTTGTATCTTCATAGCCCAATAGTCCGGCATATGCATGTAGTCCGGCTTGCCGAGGACCCCTTAATCCAGGACTCCCTCACCCGTTATGAATTACCTTAACACAAAACTATCTGTCACCAATAATTTCAATGCTTCCAGAGAATACCTTGCTGAAAACCGCTTGTCATTTCCTTCTACTCCTCATTGGGTTTGAGACTCTGATTTATCGAAAGGGCTATGATAAATCCCCTATACTTGTGGGTCAGCAAGACTCTTTTCTGGCGCCATTGTCGGGGAGTGAAGCGCCTTTGGTAGGTGGAATTTGGTAGGGAAAATTTTATATAGTGTGCTGAAATTTACCGTCACATGTTACTATGGAAAATAATCTTTGAGGGGCTTGTTTGGGGTATCTTCACCCCGACCAGTAGAGCAAATAGTTTCTCCTCAACCTACTGAACCTACTGAAAATGTTTACTTTGAAATTGCTTCGGGTATGATAGAGAAACTGCTAGCTAATCCTATTATAGGAGAGGGAACATTACATCCCGATATGCACCTAATCTATGTGGATGAAGTTTGTGGATTATTTAAGCTTGCAGGTATGCCCGAGGATGTTATCAAGAAGAAGCTCTTCCCTTTATCTTTGAAGGGAAAGTCATGGACATGGTTTACGCTATGTGATAATATTGGATCATGTAACTACAACCGATTGAAACTGGAATTTCATCAGAAGTTTTATCCTATGTATCTGGTTCATCGTGATCGTAATTATATATATAATTTTTGGCCTCGCGAAGGAGAAAGTATTGCTCAAGCTTGGGGGAGGCTTAAGTCAATGTTATGTTCATGCCCCAATCATGAGCTCTCAAGAGAAATTATTATTCAAAAAAATTATGCTTGGCTTTCTCTCAATAATCGCTTCATGCTCGATACTTCTTGTACATGTTCTTTTATGATGAAGACTATTGAATTCAGATGGGATTTACTGGAAAGAACTAAACGCAACTCTGAAGAATGGTAAATCCATGAAGGTAAGTAGTCAGGTATAACACCTAAGTTTGATTGTGTCAAATCTTTTATGGATACCGATGCTTTTCGTGAATTTAGCACTAAATATGGACTTGACTCTGAGATAGTAGCTTCTTTCTGTGGATCATTTGCTACTCATGTTGATCTCCCTAAGGATAAGTGGTTTAAATATCATCCTCCCATTGAAGTAAAAGTAGTAGAACCTACTAAAGTTGAAGAAAAGACTATCACTTATAATGTAGATCCTATTGTTCCTACCGCTTATATTGAGAAACCACCTTTCCCTGTTGGAATAAATGATCATGCTAAAGCTTCAACTGTGGTTCGTAAGAATAATACTAGAACACCTACACCCCCTGAGCAAATTAAAGTTGAACCTAGTATTTCTATGGTTAAGGATCTCTTGGTCGATAATATTGATGGGCATGTTATTTACTTCTATGATGAAGCTGCTTGAATTGCTAGACCCGATACTAAAAATAAACATAGACCTATTGTCGGCATTCCTATTGTTTCTGTTAAAATAGAAGATCATTGTTATCATGGCTTATGTGATATGGGTACTAGTGCGAGTGCAATACCTCATTCCTTACACAAGGAAATTATGCATGATATTGCACCTGCTGAGATAGAAGATATTGATGTTACAATTAAGCTTGCCAATAGAGATACTCTTTCACCAATTGGGATTGTTAGAGATGTTGAAGTCTTGTGTGGGAAAGTTAAATATCCTACTGATTTTCTTGTTCTCAGTTCCCCACAAGATGACTTTGTCCCATTATATTTCGTAGACCCTTCTTGAATATTGTTAATGCTAAGACATATTGCGAAAAGGATATTGTTACTGTTGGTTTAGGGGACATGTCTCATGATTTTAATTTTGCCAAATTCCATAGACAACCCTATGATAAATAATTGCTTAGTAAAGATGAAATAATTGGTCTTGCTTCTATTTCCATACCTTGTAATGATCCTTTAGAACAATATTTGCTAGACCATGAAAATGAAATGTTTATGAATGAAAGAAAGGAAAAAGAACAAGTATTCTTTAAAGAGGGACCTATTTTGAAGCACAACTTGCCTATTGAAATCCTAGGGGATCCCCCTCCACCCAAGGGTGATCCCGTGTTTGAGCTTAGACCTTTACCTGATACTCTTAAATATGCTTATCTTGATGAAAAGAAGATATATCATGTTATTATTAGGGCTAACCTTTTAGAGCAGGAAGAAGAGAAATTATTGAAATCTCTGACGAAGCACCGTGCTACTATTGGATATACTCTGGATGATCTTAAGGGCATTAGTCCCACTCTATGCTAGCACAAAAAAAAATTGGAGAAAGACGCTAAACCAGTTGTTGATCACCAACGACGGTTAAATCCTAAGATGAAAGAAGTGGTAAGAAATGAAATACTAAAGCTTCTGGAGGCCGGTATAATTTATCCTGTTGCAGATAGTCAGTGGGTAAGTCCTGTCCATTGTGTCCCTAAGAAGGGAGGTATTACTGTTGTTCCTAATGATAAAGATGAATTGATCCCACAAAGAATTGTTATAGGTTATAGAATGGTAATTCATTTCCGCAAATTAAATAAAGCTACTAGAAAAGATCATTACCCTTTACCTTTTATTGATCAAATGCTAGAAAGATTATCCAAACATACACATTTTTGCTTTCTAGATGGTTATTCTGGTTTCTCTCAAATACATGTGTCAAAAGAGGATCAGGAAAAGACCACCTTTACTTGCCCTTTCGGTACCTTTGCTTATAGACGTATGCCTTTTGGTTTATGTAATGCACCCGCTACCTTTCAAAGATGTATGAATGCTATATTATCTGACTTTTGTGAAAAGACTGTTGAGGTTTTCATGGATGATTTCTCCGTGTATGGAACTTCTTTTGATGATTGCTTAAGCAACCTTGATCGAGTCTTGCAGAGATGTGAAGAAACTAATCTTGTCTTGAATTGGGAGAAGTGCCACTTTATGGTTAATGAAGGTATTGTCCTGGGGCATAAGATTTCTGAAAGAGGTATTGAAGTTGATAAAGCTAAAGATGATGCTATTGAAAAGATGTCGTGTCCCAAGGACATCAAAGGTATAAGAAGTTTCCTTGGTCATACCGGTTTTTATAGGAGGTTCATTAAAGACTTCTCAAAAATTTCTAGGCCTCTGACTAATCTCTTACAAAAAGATGTTCCTTTTGTCTTTGATGATGATTGTGTAGAAGCATTTGAGATACTTCAGAAAGCCTTGATTTCTACACCTATTGTTCAGCCACTTGATTGGAATTTACCCTTTGAAATCATGTGTGATGCTAGTGATTATGCTGTAGGTGTTGTTCTAGGACAAAGAGTTGATAAGAAATTAAATGTTATCCAATATGCTAGTAAAACTCTAGACAGTGCCCAAAGTATGCTACTACTAAAAAAGAATTTTTAGCAATTGTGTTTGCTTGTGATAAGTTCAGACCTTATATTGTTGATTCCAAAGTAACTGTTCACACGGATCATGCTGCTATTAAATACCTTATGGAAAAGAAAGATGCTAAACCTAGAATTATTAGATGGGTTCTCTTACTACAAGAATTTGATTTGCATATTATTGATAGAAAGGGAGCCGAGAACCCCGTTGCAGACAACTTGTCTAGGTTAGAGAATGTTCTTGATGACCCACTACCTATTGATGATAGCTTTCCTGATGAACAATTGGTTGTATTACATGCTTATCGTACTACTCTATGGTATGCTGATTATGCTAATTACACTGTTGCTAAATTTATACCACCTTGTTTCACATACCAGCAAAAGAAAAAGTTCTTCTACAATTTAAGACATTACTTTTGGGATGACCCACACCTTTATAAAGAAGGAGTAGATGGTGTCATTAGATGTTGTGTACCTGAGCATGAGCAGGAACAGATCCTACGCAAGTGTCACTCCGAGGCTTATGAAGGACATCTCAGGGGAGATAGAACTGCACATAAGGCATTGCAATCCGGTTTTTATTAGCATACTCTCTTCAAAGATTCCCATAAGTTTGTCTTGTCTTGTGATGAATGTCAAAGAATTGGTAATATTAGTATACATCAAGAAATTCCTATGAACTATTCACTTGTTATTAAACCATTTGATGTTTGGGGCTTTGATTATATGGAACCTTTTTGCTTCCTCTAATCGGTATACACATATTTTAGTTGTTGTTGATTACGTTACTAAGTGGCTAGAAGCTATTCCAACTAGTAGTGCTGATCATAACACCTCTATTAAGATGCTTAAAAAAGTTATTTTTCTGAGATTTGGAGTCCCTAGATACTTAATGACTGATGGTGGTCCACATTTTATTCATGGTGTTTTTCATAAAATGCTCGCTAAGTATAATGTTAATCATAGAATTGCCTCTCCATACCATCCATAGTCTAGTGGTCAAGTAGAATTGAGTAATAGAGAGATTAAATTAATTTTGCAAAAGACTGTTAATAGATCTAGAAATAATTGGTCCAAGAAACTTAATGATGCATTATGGGCCTATAAAACCGCATATAAAAATCCTATGGGTATGTCTCCGTATAAAATGGTTTATGGAAAAGCATGTCACTTACCTCTCGAACTAGAACATAAGGCATATTGGGTCACTAAAGAGCTCAATTATGATTTCAAACTTGCCGGTGAGAAGAGGCTATTTGACATTAGCTCACTTGATGAATGGAGAACCCACGCTATGAGAATGCCAAACTGTTTAAAGAAAAAGTTAAAAGATGGCATGACAAAACGATACAAAAGTGTGAGTTTAATGTAGGTGATTATGTTTTGCTATACAACTCTCGTTTAAGATATTTTGTAGGAAAATTTCTCTCTAAATGGGAAGGTCATTACGTTGTCGAGAGGTCTATCGTTCCGGTGCCATAAAAATTAACAACTTCGAAGGCACAAATCCGAAGGTGGTGAACGGTCAAAGAATCAAACATTATATCTCAGGTAATCCCACAAATGTTGAAACCAATGTTATTGACACCATAACCCTGGAGGAGTACATAAGGGACACTTTCCAAAATGTTTCAGACTCCGAAAAGGAATATGTATGTGGTACGGTAAGTAAACCGACTCCAAAATAGTTCCAATAGCAATTTTTCTCTGTTTTGGAATATTTAAGAAAATAGGAAAATAAGAAGTAGTCCGGAAAGGACACGAGGCATCGGCGAGGGTGGAGGGCGCGTCCTACCGCCCTGGGTGCGCCCCCTGCCTCGTGGGCACCTTGTGTGCCCTCCAGACTATGTTTTCTTGCACGATACTTCTTTTGGTCGGTATAAATTCATTATATAATCTCCCAAAGGTTTTGACCACCGTACCACGATGAAATTATCTGTTCTTGTTTTGAGTTGTTTCTACCGTGGATTAGAGCAATATGTCGTCCCCTCCTCCAACAATGTGGGCGACGATGCTTGGCAGATGAAGATAGAGACGAAGCAACAAGAAATCGGGGAATCAAGGAAGGTGACAAGATCAAGGAGGTCTCTAAGGAGCAAGTCCCAACATTAGAAGAAGAAGGCTTCTCTCAACCTTACTACAATCATCTCACCCCAACTGAGATTGAAGCTTTCAAGATGATTGAGCTAGCTCGCATACAAAACAAGTATCTCACACGTGAAAATATTTTGTTGCAAGAGCATATCACCGCACTCAAGGGCATTATCGGCAAGTTGGAGGATCTCCTACGCTCGATGTGCAACACCCCGTCATCAACAACTCCATCATCACCACCTCCGAAGAAAGAGACATAAACAGATGGGCATGGGCACTCCCCTTGGCAACTCCCAAGCTTGGGGGAGGTGCCCCGATACCGTATCACCATCACACTTCTATCTTTACCGTTTTTCTTAGTTCAATCCTTTTTGTTATATCTTGATCTAGTAGAATAAAGTTTAGTATGATCTAGCTTTGAGTTTTTGTGTTGATCCCTATCTATGTAATCGAGTGTATGAGCTATATATAATAAATATTAGTTTTGAGTCGAGGGCTTTGCTATCTTCCTATGATCTTCCGGGAATAAAAGAAAAAGAAAGAATAAAAAGAAACAAAAAGATCATATTGATCTTATGCAGAGTAATGACTTCACATATAAAGAGTATGATGAATAAAAGTTGTTGATAGTTGACAAGCATAGTTTTGGTCATCGTTGCAATTAATAGGAAGTAATAAAGAAAGAGAGGTTTTCACATATAAATATACTATCTTGGACATCTTTTATGATTGTGAGCACTCATTAAAATATCACATGCTAAAAAGTCGATGTTGGACAAGGAAGACAACGTAATGGGTTATGTTTTCTTATATCCGAAATAAATTATATTGTCATGGATCATCCACCATGTTGAGCTTGCCTAGCCAAATTCTTTGCACCAAGTAGAGATACTACTTGTGCTTCCAAATATCATTGAACCCAGGTTTACCATGAGATTCCATCATATCTGCCTATGGATTGAGTAAGATCCTTCAAGTAAGTTGTCATTGTTGCAAGCAATAAAAATTGCTCTCTAAATATGTATGATCTATTAGTGTGGAGAAAATAAGCTTTATACAAGCTTGTGATATGGAAGAAATAAAAGCGATGGATTGCATAATAAAGGTCCCTATCACAAGTGGCAATATAAAGTGACGTTCTTTTGCATTAAGATTGTGTACATCCAACCATAAAATCACATGACAACCTCTGCTTCCCTCTGCGAAGGGCCTATCTTTTATTTTTGTCTTCTACCTTATACAAGAGTCATGGTGATCTTCACCTTCCCTTTTTACACTTTATCCTTTGGCAAGCACCATGTGTTGGAAAGATCCTGATATATATATATATATATCCAATTGGATGTGGGTTTTCATAAAGCATTATTGTTGACATTACCCTTGAGGTAAAAGGTTGGGAGGCAAAACTATAAGCCCCTATCTTTCTCTGTGTCTGATTGAAACTTCATACCTATAAGTATTGCGTGAGTGTTAGCAATTGTGAAAGACTAAATGATAGTTGAGTATGTGGACTTGCTGAAAACCTCTTATATTGACTCTTTCCGATGTTATGATAAATTGCAGTTACTTCAATGACTAAGATTATAGTTTGCTAGTTTTCAATGAGGTTTCTGATTCATACTTTACATTATGAATAGATTCTTACTTTCGCATAAGAAATCATATGACAATATATATATTGCTGTTCTAAGAATGATCATGATGCCCTCATGTCTGTATTTTATTTTATCAACACCTCTATGTCTAAACATGTGGACATATTTTTGGATATCGGCTTCCGCTTGAGGACAAGCGAGGTCTAAGCTTGGGGGAGTTGATGCATCCATTTTGCATCATGCTTTTATATCGATATTTATTGCATTATGGGTTGTTACTACACATTATGTCACAATAATTATGCCTTTTCTCTCTTATTTTACAAGGTTTACATGAAGAAGGAGAGAGCCGACAGCTGGAATTCTGGGCTGGAAAAAGAGCAAATATTAGAGACCTATTCTGCACAACTCCAAAAGTCCTGAAACTCCAGAAAGTTAGTTTTGGAATATATTAAAAATATTGGGCGAAGAAAGCACCAGAGGGGGGCCACCCACTGTCCACGAGGGTGGAGGGCGCACCCTACCCCCTGGGCATGCCCCCTGCCTCGTGGGCCACCTGGCAGCCCCCAAATGCCCATCTTCTTCTATATGGTGTATTTTGCCCTGGAAAAAATCAGAAGGAAGCTTTCGTGATGAAGCGCCGCCGTCTCGAGGCGGAACCTTGGCGGAACCAATATAGGGCTCCGGTGGAGCTTTTCTGCCGGGGAAACATCCCTCCGGGAGGGGGAAATCGTCACCATCATCATCACCATTGATCCTCTCATCAAGAGGCGGTCAATCTCCATCAACTTCTTCACCAGCACCATCTCCTCTCAAACCCTAGTTCATCTCTTGTATCATATCTTTGTCTCAAGACCTCAGATTGGTACATGTGGGTTGCTAGTAGTGTTGATTACTCCTTGTAGTTGATGCTAGTTGGTTTATTCGGTGGAAGATCATATGTTCAGATCCTTTATGCATATTAATACCCCTCTGATTATGAACATGGATATGATTTGTGAGTAGTTACATTTGTTCATGAGGACATGGGAGAAGTCTTGTTATAAGTAGTCATATGAATTTGGTATTCGATATTTTGATGAGATGTATCGTGTCTCTCCTCTAGTGATGTCATGTGAACATCGACTACATGACACTTCACCATTATTTGGGACTAGGGGAAGGCATTGGGAAGTAATAATTAGATGATGGGTTGCTAGAGTGACAGAAGCTTAAACCCTAGTTTATGCGTTGCTTCGTAAGGAGCTGATTTGGATCCATATGTTTCATGCTATGGTTAGGTTTACCTTAATTATTATTTCGTAGTTGCGGATGCTTGCGAGAGGGGTTAATCATAAGTGGGATGCTTGTCCAAGGAAGGGCAGTACCCAAGCACGGTCCACCCACATATCAAATTATCAAAGTAATGAACGTGAATCATATGAGTATGATGAAAACTAGCTTGATGATAATTCCCATGTGTCCTCGGGAGCGCTTTGCTTTATATAAGAGTTTGTCCAGGCTTGTTCTTTGCTATAAAAGGATTGGGCCACCTTGATGCACCTTAGTTACTTTTACTACTTGTTACCCGTTATGAATTACCTTATCACAAAACTATCTGTCACCGATAATTTCAGTGCTTGCAGAGAATACCTTACTGAAAACCGCTTGTCATTTCCTTCTGCTCCTCATTGGGTTCGACACTCTTACTTATCGAAAGGACTACGATAGATCCCCTATACTTGTGGGTCATCAGGTCCTGTTGATTGGGAGGGGTGTGGCATACCGCAAAATAGAGGAAATGTACTTGTGTTGGAGCGCCTACGGTCAAAACCAGGTCCTGTTCATTGGGAGGGGTGTGGCGTATGCAAAACGGGACTCCACGTGCTACTATTCATCCACCGTCTACTGCCTCGCTCTAGCCTCCATGGGCTACTGTTCATCCACCGCCGACTTCCTCTAGCCTCCACCTACTACTATTCATCCATCGCGTCTTCCTCCTACCTCCACCAGCTACTGTTCATCCTGCCTCCACCAGCTACTGTTCAACCAACCCTCCATGGGGTCCTATACATACACCCCCAACTGGCACGGGTGTGGCGGCCTCCTCGATCGGGGTCCTGTTCATCCAACCCCCACCGGGAACTGTTCATCCAACCCCAACAACGGTCACTGTTCATCAAAAGGTAGCTAGTTCGATCAGAGTTAGAAACAGTAGCGAAGAAAACACTCGGGTTCAGTTAACAGCCAAGGGATCGATCGCTCAGGTTCAGTACCATAGCTAGTGCAATCGATCAGGTTTTGTAAGCGAACGCTTTGCTCGGGTTTAGTTAGATACCAACGCCTCGCACACATGTGCGTACGTGTACGAGAGAAATGCGTAAATCTCCGTGCATCGGCCAGCCCTGACTACCCACCGTAACCAGGAACTCCCTGATATTTTTCTCACCCTCGCTTATACCACGATTTTTTCCGTCATGGACAGCCCAAAGAATGTCATGCAGGTGCGTCCCCGGCCCACCTAGGACGAAAACCCATTTTCTATCATGATGTTTTGTCATAGAAGTAGGAGCCCACCACATCTCTGATGATATGTGCTTTTGTCACAATTATTTTCATAGAAGTTTCATAAGAATGACAAAAAAACTTTTCGTTCAGGCCAAAATGTCACGGATGTGTCTTTTTTTTAGTGAGTACCGTTTGGCGGTGCTACCACAGGGCAGTACCATACCCACTGCCGCTTGTTTTGGGCCTTCTGTAGGCCTTCCCACAATCAACAGTAGTAGAGCGGTAGTACCACTTATTTTGGTACTTCCACATTCTACTACCGCGACCACTACCAATTTTTTGAGGCTTTTGTTTCCCTTCACAACATTCACGGTACAAGAGCAGTAGTTCACTAGTAGTACTGCTTCCTACAGTACTGCCACTTTGACGCCTCTTCAAGTATCGTAGTTCCCCTAGGCCATACGACCCTAAGCGGTAGTACCACTCGGGTGGATGGTAGTACTGCTCCGATGGCACTACCTCTCCAGTACTCTGTACTCGCTGGCTCCTAGCTAGTACTTCCGCCTTAAATAGTAGTATCGCTCCTAGGAGCGGTAGTACCACTTTACTGTGGATTGGCAGATAATGGTTGGAGTTTTGCCCCCCCCCCATATAAAGGACGTCTTCTTCCCCAAGAAGACCTACCTATTTTCACCCAAGCTTCGTTGTTTCCCTAAAGCTCATTTTCACCCGATATCTCTCCCTAGCCATCAAAACTTGTTGATCTTCTAGAGTTGGAGGAGAGGGCCCCGATCTACACTTCCACCAAGAGATTTTTGATTCCCCCCCCCCCGCACTAATCCTTGTGGATCTTGTTACTCTTGGGTGTTTGGGAATTCTAGACGGAAGAGGTCACCTCGGAGCCACATTCCATTGTAGTGAAGCTTCACGGTGGTGTTGGGAGCCTCCAATTAAGTTGTGGAGAGAGCCCCAGCCTTGTTTGTAAAGGTTTGGTTGTTGCCTTCAAGGGCATCGCTAGTGGATTCATGGCATCGTGCATTATGCGAGGGCGTGAGGAGAATACAGTGGTCCTAGTGGCTTCTTGGGTAGCATTGTGCCTCCACACTAGTTCAACGGAGACGTGCCTCCCCCAAAAGGAGGGAACTTCGATAACACATCCTCGTCTTCATCATCTCCACTTGCGGTTACTTCTTACCTTTACTTTGTGCAAGCTTATATCATCTCCACTTTGAGAGCTTGTTGTTGTGCTTGTCATATAGGTTGTCCTCCTAGTTGCATATCTAGAAAACCTATTTTATTGTCAAGCCTAATTTGATTAAAAGAGCTAAAAATTGGTAGTTTCCTATTCACCCCTCCTCTAGTCAACCATATTGATCCTTCCAATTGGTATCAGAGCCTCCTCTCTTTTAAGGGCATAAATGCCTAAAGAGTATGGTTGATGAAGTGGATAGGGATGGAGAGAACTTGGTGGCCGTGTGCGAGAGTGTGGTCACCAGTGGTGATTTGAATGAGGCTATGGCCTTACTGAAATAATCCATGCTAGACGAGGTAAAGGACATGCTAAACAAATTTCTTGAGGGCATCAAACCTCCCATCAATCCCTTGCAAGTGGTTAATCCCACTTCCTTAGATACGGATGCCAACTCCGATAAGGATGTGGCTAATAGCACTAAACCTTTAACTCCTCAAGGAAAGAATGGGTTGGGAACCCATGTCGCGGTTTCCACTCCCCCGATCTACAGTGGATCAGTCCCTTCACCTCATATTAACTCCCATGGGCCACCACCTAAGCTTTATTTGGATAATTTTCCTAATTGGCTTTTCGTACCAAGTCTCATTTGAATCACAACTCAACGCAACTTTGGAGGGTTATTGAGAAAGGCTTCCACCCTCATGATCCAAGCAACATGACCTCATGGGAAGAAGTGGACAATCAACTCAATCACTCTACATTGTTCATCCCTCAAGCCTCAATGCCTCCTGAAGAGCTTCCACACTTGCACCCATTCACCATTGCCAAAGATGCATGGGAGCACATCAACTCTTTGTATATGGGAATCTCGAGCATCCAACGCTCCAACTTTGAGGTCGTGCTTGATGAGGCCTATTAGTTTGTGATGAATGAAGATCAAGATCCTCGTGAGCTTTACCAGAGATTGACTACTCTTGCAGTCTCACTTTGAGATCATGGGAGCAAGGACACGGATGACAATTGGGTCAAGCACAAGTTCCTCAAAGACATCATGCCTTCAAGAAGAGCATGTCCTCCATGATCCGTCAAAGACCGGAGTTCCACATATTATCTTCAAGTGACTTGTTGGATGAATTCATTGCAATGAACATCTTGAACAAGACCATCGACAACGCTCTATCTCATGTTCAACGGTCAAAGAATCCCAATCTTAATTTGAAGGCCAAGGCAATTTTGACAGAAGAAGAGGATGAAGAAGAGTGTTGCCCCGAAGACACCAAATATGCTTACCATGAGCACATGGCTCTTGTGTCAAGTCAATTTTGGGGCAACAATAAAACCTCCAAGCCCAACTACTCCAAGAACAACTCAAGTGGGTCCAAGGGAAAGTGTCAACGTGTGAGGACTTGCTACAATTATGGAAATGTGATCAACTTCATCGTGGATTGCCCCTATGAGAAGAGGGAAGACAATGAAGGCAAGCTCATCCGCATGGACAAAGCCAAGTCTTTTACCAACAAGAACAACTTCATGAAGAAGGTGCCTCAAAAGGGTTTGGTGGTGCATGAAGAGTACAACTCCAATGATTATGATGATGCAAGTGGTGAAGGGATTGCAACAGACTCCATGGCCATTGCCACCTCTTCCCCAACCTTGGTGTCTCTCCCTGACTCCCCCTATGAGAACATCATCGCTACCCCCAGGTGCCTCATGGCCAAGGCCACTAACAAGGTGCTTGCTTCTGGAGGGGTGTCATTGTTGCTCGATAGTGGAGCGACAAATTATATGACCGGAAGCAAGGACTTGGTGGTGGACGTGCAACTACTACTTGCAAGTTGCGTGGGATTTTCCCCGAAGAGGAAGGATGAAGCAATATAGTAGCGGTCAGTATTTCCTCAGTGAGAACCAAGGTTATTGAACCAATAGGATAACCAAGTGAATGACTAGTAAGCAACACCTACACACACAAGAGCAAATACTTGCACCCAACGCGGGCAAGAGGGTTGTCAATCCCCTTGAGCTCGTTGTTTGCAAGGATTAAATCTGATAGTGATAGATAGATAAATTGAAAAGTAAAAGAAAAGTAAATAAATTGCAGCAAGATATTTTTAGTTTTAGTAATATGATTAAAGTAGACCCAAGGGCCATAGTTTTCACTAGATGCTTCTCTCTCGAAACATAGCATACGGTGGGTAGATAAATTACTGTTGGACAATTGATAGAAAAGCACATAGTTATGATGTTATTCATGGCAATGATCACATATATAGGCATCACGTCCTGACAAGTAGACTGACTCTTGCCTACATCTACTACTATTACTCCACCAATCGATTGACTCCTGCCTGCATCGATGGTATTAAGTTCATGGCAAACAGATTAACACTTTAAGCAAGATGACATGATGTAGATAGAATAAAACCAAGCAATATGATGAAACCCCGTCGTTTTACCCTTAATGTCAACAATACAAATACATGCAAGATTGAACCCAGTACAAAGCACCTCTTCCACTGAAGATAAATCAACCTAGTTGGCCAAACCAAATGGATAGATCAGAGAGAAACACAAAGCTATCATAATCATGCATAATAAAGTTCAAAAAGACTCAATTATTTTCAATGAATAATCTGACCATAAATCCACAATTCATCAAATCCCAACAAACGCAACACAAAAGAAGATTACATCAGATAAAACTCCAAGAATATCGAGGATAACATTGTACTAAAGATCAAAGAGAGAGAAGAAGTCATCTGGCTACTATCTATGGACACGTAGGTCTATGGTGAACTACTCACACATCATCAGAAGGGCAACAAGGTTGATGTAGAAGCCCTCCATGATTGATTCCCCCCTCCTACAGAGTACCGGAAGAGGCCTCCAGATGGGATCACGGAAGAACAAAAGCTTGTGGCAGCTAAAAAATTGTTGCGGGTGGCTCTCTGTTGGTTTTGGGATTTGTGGGAATTTATAGGCTTGGAATTAGATCAAACGAAGCTATGTGGGTCCCACAAGCTCAGGCGGAGCCCCCATGCAAGCTTGTGGCCCTCTCATATCTCTTCTAGCCTCCTCCCGAAGCTTCTAGGGTCCCTTCTGGTCCAGAAAAAATCACCGTAAAGTTTCATCGTGTTTGGACTCTGTTTGGTATTGATTTTCTTGAAAACAAAAAAAATGCAGAAAACATGAACTAGCGTTGGGCACTGAGATAATAGGTTAGTTCCCAAAAATGATATAAATAGTATAAAAAAATAAATTATACAAGATTGGTAATATAATAGCATGAAACAATAAAAAAATATTGATACATTGGAGACGTATCAGCAACCAAGCCCATCTATCCCCACCCATGTCCAATTTGGTGATGCTTCATTATCTAAGGTATTGGGTCTTGGCAATGTTGCCACTTCTCAAGATTTAACCATTGAGAAAGTCATGCTCGTTGATACCTTTGCATGTAATTTACTTTCCGCTCGTCAACTTGCACTTATGAGCTTTGCTACATATTTTGATCTTGATATCGTGGTCATTTTCTAGAACAAGACTCTTAAAGTAGCCTTTGTTGAGCATGTCAAGAATGGTCTCTATGTGGTTAACTTTTCAGAGAAACACACTAAGACCACGACTTGCCTAATGGCTAAAGTTGACATGGGGTGGCTTTGGCATCACTGTTTACCCCATGCCAATATGAGATCTTTGCAAATTCTCCTCAAGGGGCCATATCCGTGGACTAAAAAATGTTAGTTTTGCGAAAGACCGTGCTTGTAGCAATTGTATCGAAGGAAAGCTACATGGGATAGCTCACTGACCCACGACTATTATATCATCCAAGAGGCATTTGGAGATCCTTCACATGGATATCTTTGGGCCTCCATAATTTGATAGTCTTGGGGGAAGAAAGCATGCTTGGTGATTTTGGATGATTATTCAAAATACACATGGGTATATTTCTTCAAGAGGAAGAGCGAGTCCCAACAAATTGTGATCGACTTTGCAAATGAAGCTCAACGTAAACATGATGCAAAGATATTGATCATTAGAAGCCACAATGGTAACAAGTTCAAGAACTACACCTTGGACGAGTTTCTTAGTGATCAGGGGATCAAGCATCAATCTTCTACACCATATACCCCTCAATAAAATGGTGTAGCAGAGAGGAAGAACCAGACCTTGATGTACGCGGCAAGGACCATGATGGCGGAACTCAAATCTCCGTACAACTTTTGGGCTGAAGCCATCAACATCGCATGTCATGCATCCAATTGGCTTGACCTCCGCAAAGGCTTGAACGAGACTCCATATGAGATACTGGCAACAAGCCTAACCTCAAGTACTTTTGGGTGTTCGACTTTAAGTGTTTCATTCTCAAGAAAGGTGCTCATTTGTCTAAATTCGAAACTAGATCTCAAGAGGGCATATTTGTTAGTTATGCTACAAACTCTCATGCTTACCGTGTTCTCAACAAGTCCAATGGACTCAATGAGGAGACATGTAACGTGGAGTTTGATGAGAATAATGGCTCCCAAGTGGAGCAATGTGGTCTTTGTGATGTAGGTGATGAAATTCGTTCATAATCCCTAAGAAGAACGGTAGTTGGTCAAATCCTACCCATTAAGGAACCCCATGTGGCCAAAGGAGAAGGACAATGTTCTATGCAAGTGGAACCATCACCGACACTTGACCCACATGCTTCCGAAGAACAAAGTAAAGGCCCTCAACCAAAGTGAACAAGATCAAGGGAAAGATCAATCTCATGATGATAGTGATGCATCAAGTGATGCCCAAAATCATGTTTATGGCCTTGAGAAAGCTAAAGACGACGGTCAAGATGATAAGCTCCTCAAAATTTCTCTTGAGGAACAATTAGAGCATCATGCTGCCAGGATTGCTTCCACACTAGAACATCAACAACATGTTATGGAGAATGTTAATGGAACCCTAAGAAAGGGGGTAACGACTCGTAAACAATTAACAAACTTTTCTGAGCATCATCTGTTCGTTTCTTGTGTTGAACCCCAAAAGGTCTATGATACGCTTGAGGATCCAGATTGGCTAGAAGCCATGCATGAAGAACTCACTAACTTCGAGCGCAACAAAGTGCGGCAATTGGTGCCAAGACCAAAGGAGAACCATAATGTCATTGGAACCAAATGGATCTTCAAGAACAAGCAAGATGCACATGGTATCATCATTCGCAACAAGGAGGGATTGGTGGCTTAGTGTTACTCCCAAGTTGAAGGAGTCGACTACGGTGAAATTTTCTCTCCTGTTGCTCAACTTGAATCTATTCGCATGTTTCTTGCATATGCATCTCATGATGATTTCAACTTGCAACAAATGGATGTGAATTCTTAATGAGTTGGTATATCTCAAACAACCCCTAGGGTTCGAGACCCAAGTTCACCAATCATGTATATAAACTTGATAAGGCAGTCTATGGACTTAAACAAGCCCCACATGTGTGGTATGACCACCTTACCTAGTTGTTGCAAGATCGTGGGTTTGAAATTGGGAAAATCAATCCCACTCTTTTTACTAAGAGGGTTAAAGGGCATATGACAACTATATGTTGATGATATTATCTTTGGTTCTCCTAACAATGGTTTCAATGATGAGTTTGCCGCACTCATGATTGAGAAGTTTGAGATGTCTATGATGGGAGAGTTGAAGTTCTTTCTCGGGTTCGAAATCAAGCAAAGAAGAGAAGGAACCTTCATCAACCAAGCCAAATATATCCAAGACATGCTCAAGGGATTCAAGTTGGATGATGTCAAGCCGGCCAAGACACCAATTCTAACCAAGTGCCAACTTGACATTGATCCCAATAATAAAGCGATGGAGCAAAAGGTATATCGCTCCATGATTGGATCCTTGCTTTAACTTTGTGCATCTAGACTGGATATCATGTTGAGTGTGAGAATGTGTGCACGGTTTCAAGCGCACGCATGGAAAGCCACTTTCTGGCAGTCATCGAATATTTTGATATTTGGCTCATACCCCAAACTTTGTCTTATGGTACCCCAAAGGAGCAAGCTTTGATCTCTTGGGTTATTCGGACTTGGATAGGGCGAGAGACCGTGTGGAGAGGAAGTCCATTTTCGGAGGGTGCCAATTCCTTGGTCTCTCTTTGTGAATTGGTCTTCCAAGAAGAAAAATTGTGTCTCTCTCCACTACTGAGGCCGAGTACATTGCCGCCACAAGTTGTTGTGAACAATTGTTATGGATTATATATATATATATATATATATATATATATATATATATATATATATACAGCCGGTCTATTTTGATAATATTAGCAGAATAACTATTTTGATAACACTTCTGCATTGCACGCAAAATGCAAGTGCACGTCATTGTTTGAACCAAGTGTGCTGCAGTACTCAGGCGAGTGAACTTCGTGTCAAAAAAACTGCACACTGTATTTTTTCGGTACCATTTTTGCTCTAGTTTTTTAACCATTTATCGGAACAAGGCGTGTAATATACTGTTGATCAGCTATTTATTAGGCGCAACTTTTCCATGTTGAACACTTTTCGAGATTCCACGTGGTTTAAGAGTAGTTTTGAAAAAGGTGTGGCACACCGAGTGGCAACGAGCGTTTTTCTGTGATTTCTTCTAAACTGCTCGTCAGAATGAAGCAAATGATACATCGTTGGAAAGATGTCGTCGAGGCACATCTTTTTCATATCTATTATTTTTTCTAATTCATTACGGTTTAAGAGTAGTTTCAAATTTACTAAATCGCGGAATCCTGTTTTTCAATTTTTTTGAAATTTTCGGTACTGTTTTTGCACCAGTTTTTTTAACTGTTTGTCGAAATGAGGCGTATGATACGCCGTTGGAAAGCTACGAACGAGGCGCAACTTTCATATGTTTGAAATGTTTTGGAGATTCCTTACGGTTTTAAGTTAATTTTGAAAATTGTGCGGCGGACGATGAGTGACAGCGGCCGTTTTTCACGAAATTTTTACAAACCGCTTGTCGGAATGATTCAAACGACACTCCGTTGGAAAGATATCACGAGGCGCAACTTTGTCATGTAGAACACTCTCTCTAATTCTTTACGGTTTAAGAGGAATTTCGAATTTACCGAAATGCGGACGCTCTGTTTTTCGCAACACCCAATTCGACAAGCGTACTTCATCCGACTGAAAACCACACTGCATCGGACGAAAAACTGCACTACATCAGACCGCTAAGAGATCTGTATGGTTTCTTTTTTGTGGGACATAAATTTTTAAAGACGAGGAAGAAAATCGCACTGCATTAGATAGTCAAGTGAACTTCATGAATTCTTTTGTCAGACGTAAACTTTATCACCCGAGTTTTTTGTGAGTTCTTGTTGTATTTTTTTCAACAATTTTTATGAGCAAGAGTGCACTATAGAGACGAGGGCAAACAAACCGCGACATATGGCAAAGTGAACCTCATTGCTATCTTGTTGTTTCGTTTATAAAAAACGCACTTTCATGTTGAGCGCAAGTGAACAACATCACTCTTAAAAGTAAACCACATCCGAGGACCAAACGTACTGTAGGTGTTGATGTAACCAAACTACACACACAATTATTATTTTTGCGCCACTAACCTATGGCCGCTGATGATGCTCATTTACACAACACATCCAACGGTTGTTTTACCCAACCAGATACACATACATATACACAAAATCAACACTAGCCAGTTCAAGAAAAATAAATGGAATATGGGCGTTGCGTACTGCACCATGCCGCGCACTTCTTTGACCATGATGCCGATATGCATATCATCGTGCACCACCCTGGATCACTAACTGCACGGCATATGCCCATTCCAAATCTACAACAATTTAGAACTTCTCTGAAACTGAACATGGGAAGTGCAAAACTTTTAAAAAATGGAAATGAACCAACGCACAGTACAAGCGAACCACATCCAAAAAGAAAGTGTACTCCTCTGTGTTTTTCATAAACAGAATTGAACCACCAAAAATTTGTCACAAACGAGAGCAAACTATGGACTTCATGGTACACGCGAGCAACGTGATTACAGCGCGGCTCGCTGTGTACTACAAGGTCATGGCATCGAATCCCCCTGACGAGAGCACCTTCTCTTTCCCTCTAGCAAACTGCAAATGGCAGCATGGCCACCCTTAAAGAGCTTTTTTTAGTTTTTCCAAAAAGAAGTGAATAGCGGACGCCGACGAAGTGAACTGCACGTAGATGAAAATGGGTCCAGACAAAAAATGCGAGATCACGCAAATATTCTTGTGAATAACAGTTGCCGAAACTGCACCCCGGTGGGCCCGAGCTGGCCCCGCTGGAGATGTGGGCTGCGCCAAACTCCGGCTACACAACGGATGATGGGTGCAACGGGTGGATGACTTTGCAGCACGGCGAGGTGTGCACTGCACACGTCAGAGGAGGGCAGGAGGGCGTTGACCCGGGCACCCTTGTCGCCCTGCTGGACGTCCCGGTGTTGATGTCACATAGGAGGGACGAGGGGTGGTGGTGACGACGGACTCATTGGATCTGTGGCGGGGACGATGGAGAGAAGGTCGGGGCATCTCGGATCTGACCGGCGCGGAGTTGTGTGGCAGAGTGCCGCCCATCCCATGGTAGCCGTCGCATCGACGGTAGGCAACGGCCGCTCTTGCTGAGTCGGGCGGAGGGGGGAGGGGTGCGCCGCTGCCTGGATCCGGTGCAGGGAGTCGGCGAGGGGAGCGCTGCGGCCTGGATCTGGCGCAGGGCATCATTGGGGGGTGCAGGGGTGAGCCAAGGCCCGGATCTAGGGGCCGGCCAACGTGAGGTGCAGGTCGTCTGAGAAGGGAAGGTGGGGGACCGAGGGAGTAGGTATCGGTCGAGGAGCTTGGCAGCAGTGTGGCTCGCCGTGGCCGTGCGTGGGAGGGGAGGAGGAGCGCTTCTCGCTGGATCTGGCGCCAGATGGAGGCAGGGGTGGGGTGGCGCGTTGGTTGGAGTCACTGGGCGGTGTGTTGGAGCGGGTAGGGCGCGGGGGAGAAGGTGGGTGGGATGGGGTGGCGCATCAGAGAAGGACGGAGGTTGTGGGGTGGGAGCGGTGGCGGATGGTGGTGTTGTGGTGGGCCGGCGTAGAGGAGAAGGTGGAAGGAGTGGTGGTCGGGGCAGTTGCAGGAAGAAGGAGGCGGGTTGGATGGGGCAAGTTTTTGCTGCAGTTTGTTTCTGGATCTTTTTCAGTGCCGAAGTGTTAGCAGAATAAGCAGATTGTTATTAGAATAAGACTCTTAAGGGGTGTTAGCAGATTGTTATTAGAATAAGACTCTTAAGGGGTGTGAGCAGTAGGAATTCTTTGGTTGCGTTTGTTTTAATCGGTCCGTTCAATCTATAATTTGTTAATTTTAAGGAGTTAGTTTTCAATTCTTGTTATTTTGATTGTTGCGGCGGGTGAGCTTCGTCCGCTCCTGTGTTCTTGTCGATTGTTTTGATTTTGCTCGTCCATGCGTGTTTGAATATTGTAATTACTGTTGCTATAGGTTTGAATTCATTGTATTGCAGGTATAATTGTCATTTTTTGAATCGCATTTTTGGAATGAAAGCTGATTCTATTCGTCTCGTTGTCGTGTCTTCCATGCAAATTTTTGCGGGGGTATTTTTCTATAGTTTAGTGGATGTAGAATTTTTAGGCGAGTTATAGAATTGCGAGTGAAATTGACACCTCTATTAGTCTATCACATGTCTGTAGTTTTACTGCTTTAATTTTATTTGTTGTAGTCGTGGCATACGTTGTAGTGCACTGCATTGTTTTAGTGTACTTCATTGTAGCTGCATTACAGTGGTTAAGGCTGCTTTGAGATTTCTCCTTTTCTTAAACTGCATTTTCTATTCTAGATGACTACATAATATGCATTTCCATACTGCATTAGCAGTGTTTTTATTGTTCTATCCTGCTATTAGAACGGATGGTCCATTATACACTTTTGTTAGCTGAATAGTTATTATAAGAATGTTCTTTGAACTACATACTATGAGAATTGTTTTTGAACATGGTATGTTAACTGCAAAGTTTCGACCATTTGCATTTCCTTGTTACTGATCAGAGGGCTGCTTTTTTTATTATTAGTACCACACTATGTGTTAGAGAGAACTGCATTACTGCCAACATCAACTTTGTCTAAAAAGGATGATAAAATGATGTATTTGAGGTTGCATACTTTAAATAGGCATCGTTCAAATTGTCTGATGGACATAATTTTAAAAGCATACAGCATAACCAAACCATTAGAAATATTGGTTGCTTCACATTAGACAGCCTAGAGTGCAAATATTGTAAACTTGATGGAGTCTTCTTCTTTGTAGAAAAACACCATGGCCACTTCTCCGACCTCAAAGCCATTCTGGGAGACAAAATCTTTCCAACCAGTAGTTATGTTGATGCAGTCTTCAGAGTGGATGTGGTAGTCAGCTTGCATGTCTGCATACCCATTCTTGTGTTCTGTCTCCAAAGTAACCTTCCCTGAACTCGCAGCAGGAAATTTTATTGTGGATGGCAGTTTCTGCATATCGGAATGGGTGGAAAAAGAATTTTATAAGTAAACAGCAATTGTTTTTCTTTTATACTTAGTATGATCTATTTATGTTGACTTCAATAGTTACATATATATGACTGTTATTTTCTAATGTAGTTGCAATGTATGAACAAACTTATATACGCAATTGACCCCTAGTTTTACCAGGATATATATTATACTGCAACATGGTTGCACTGCAATGTGAGTAACAGTGTACTTCGCCAGCATGTTAAGATAACTGCAACGCTTATCTAATGACCCTTTTTTTGTTCCTGTGTTGGGATTCTGATCTAACTAGTGTCGATACCTGGTGTGGTACTGAAGAAACATAGGTGGAAGCATCTAGTCTTAATAGCTAACAAATCTGAACAACAATATAAATTCTGTTTTGTAATTTTGTTGACACTAGTGAACAAATTGATTGAACTATATATTCAGATGTGGATCTGCAGGCTAGATTATGTCCAAAATTGTGAGGGAAAAAACATACCCAACATTCCTGCAGATCTGCAGTTGTGAGGCGATGAAGAAATGGCGCACGAAACCCTCTTTGGGTATCATCAGGCACCCGAGCATGCTGTGCCACTCGGTGTTGGTGAGCTCTAGACCTTCTGTGTACACGCATGTGTCCGCTGCCGGTGCCATCCTTGCCAAACACCCGCACTTACAGTCCATGGTGGGTTCAGTGGAATTCCAGAGAAGAACTATGGTTGGGATGAACCCTAGATCTACGATTTGAAGAAAATGAGGAACGTGGGGGAGGAGTTGTGTTAGTCTGGAGCACGAATGGATACATTTTTATGCAACCAATTGAGCAATAGAAGTAATAAATATTGTGGTTGGTGTTAGGTGGTGGATTGGTTCTGATTCAGTGTACACGAATGCATTTGAGAAGCAACAGGACTGCTTACTTGAAAATAGAGAACTGCATTGTCATATCACGACGAACTGCGGAAAGCGTGGTTGGGCCTGTGTTTGTGTATGGTATGTAGGATTTTTTAAAAAAAAATTCAGTGGCCTCTCTTTTGTTTGTTGGCCCTGTGTTCGAGTTATATAGACACATTTGGGCCCAAGTCGGCCTGTGAGCACGGCTAGTTCCCGGTGCACTGTCTGTGCGGCCTCATGTATATTGCGTGATAACAAAACTGCATTGCTTATACTTCCGCACTGCATCGCGACAACGCAGAACTGCACTTGTGTCTACATGTGTGTACTTCACCGTTTCTTGCGTGTCCTTGCAATAGGCTTTGGTGTTTTTCGCTATGTTATGTGCCGTATATTTATTCATGTAGGTAATCCGGAACTGGATTGCTACACAGAGCTGCGTCATGTAAGAATGTGCACTGCATTTTTCTATGGCCTCGTACTGCATCTTGTTTTTGCCTCTACTTACTACAGTTCCTGGTACGGGAGGGGTAGGGGAAGGGGGGTGCCCCCCCCCCCCACTTTTTTTGAACTTATGGTTTTTTCTTAGTCGGCCTTGTTGGGCCTGTGTTCGGGTAGTGAAGAGACTCATTTGGGCCCAAGTCGGCCTGTGAGCACGGCTTGTCCCCGGTTGCGTTATGTGTGCTCTCTAGTGTTTGGTCCCACCTCGCCGCCGGAAGGCGCGCTCGACCTGTTTATAAGCGCTGGCGAGGCATTCCGGTCGAACTCCTCTGGTTACTTATTTGGGCGCATACACACGGCGCACGCAGCTCTATGCTCTCTGACATGTGGGCCCATGTGTGGCGGGGCCATGCATTGTGACTCAGAACGACTCGCCTTCTGTGGGCGCAGACCTATTACGAGACTGGCCGGGGCCGGTAGCACCTGGGTGGTTAATTTTTTTGCTTTGTATTTTTATGTCTTAGGTATTTTTTTCAATGTCAGGGCATGCACTGCATTGATTAGGGTTATGTACTGCATGTGCACGCATTCCGTACTACATGTATAGTTCTCATTTTTTGTTTCCGTATTTTTGCTCTTATGTAATCTTTTTTCCAATGTATGGGAGTGCACTGCTTAGTAAATCATATGTGTAAAGCATTGATTATGGTTTTGCACTGTATGTTCATATATTTCTGCACTGCATTGATTATTTACGTGTTTTCATTTTTCTTTTTGTGTTTTTGTTCTTACGTATTCTTTTTTCAAATTTAGGTTCATGTACTGGTTTGTTGGTTATGTTAAAACTTCATTCGACAGAGTCTGTACTGCATTCGTATTTTTTTGTCTTAGATATTTTTTTATGTCGGGGCGTGCACTGCATTGATCAGTGTTATGTACTGTATCTGCATGCATTCCGTACTGCATGTACAGTTCTCATTTTTTGATTCCGTGTTTTTGCTATTATGTAATCTTTTTTCCAAAATATGGGAGTGCACTGCTTAGTAAATCATACGCGTAATGCATTGATTATGGTTCTGTACTGCACGTTCATATATTTCTGCACTGCATTGATTTTTTATGTGTTTGCGTTTTTCTTTTTGTGTTTTTCCTCTTATGTATTTTTTTCAAATTTAGGTTCATGCACTGCTTTGTTGGGTATGTTAAAACTTCATTCGACAGAGTCTGTACTACATTCGTACACAATTTGCACTGCATGCATCATGTTTGCTTTCTGTACTACAATTTCATCACCAGCAAACTAAGTTGAACAGAAAGCAAACTAACATAATCAAAGTTCATCATTACAAGCGATTCTGCATGGCAAGCAAACTAAGTTCAGCACACAAGCAAACTAACATTACATAAGCAAACAACATAGAGAAAATTTGATGATAATTCTAAAACGACGCTGGCATTATTGGCTCTTGGCCGGCACCATCTTCTTCTTCACTAGTTAGGCTCTTCCCATCCACAGCTGCTCCTGGCGCGCTTCTTGGGGGGCTCCTCCTTCTCCATCTTTGCACGGCGAAGGTCGTCCTGGGTGAGGGAGATGCGGTTCAATATCTCGTACGCTGCATAGGCGTCCTTTGCCGCGTACTTGATGTGCCTCGTGGATAGAGGCAGGGTGGCCCAGCGCCTGTGCTTGTCGTCGGTGATCTTCTTCTTCATGTTGTTGTAGTAGTCGTCGATGAGCATGCCAGAGACGTCTCCAAGGGAGTCCAATGCCTTGGTTACCTCGGGTACCCTCCACTCCTTCTGGATGTCGACGAAGTTGGCGACCTCTAGTTTGACGTGCTCTATCCTGGTTTTGTCGCCGTCGATGGAGAAGCCCGCAAAGGTGTACCTGAGGTCGGCGAGGAAGTTGTCGAAGACGGTGAACCTTTCAGATATGCTCATTTGGAAGAGCAGCACCGGGTGATTCTTGCCGATGGAGAGTTGGCAGAGGGCGGGTTTCTGCGTCGCTTCAGGCTTGTTGTCATACTCGAGATCAATACCGATGATCTTGTGGCGTTGGAGGCTGAGCTGGCACTCGTACTGCGCGAGGGAGACCGCCATATGCTTCTTGTCGTTGGTGTGGATGACTTGCAACTTGGTGTTGCCGTGTGCCTCCACTGCCTTGTCGCCCTTGTACTCGTCGGTGAACGTCATCACCGGTAGCAGGGCTTGGTGCTTTTGCATTGATATGGAGCGATTTGGTGGCAGCACAATGAATACTTGTGTTGTTGTGGATGAGAAGGCCTTTGGCAGGGGTCTGAATTTAAGGGGAGGGTGCGGGGTGGGATGGCCGCGTTGGATGAACTGCACGATCTCGTTGACGATGCGGTTGTGCAGATCGTGGGTTGGTGTTGCATCTGTGATCGTGGGCTTGTGGCGATGGAATTGCTCTGATTAGGTGGTTGTATGTGAACGTGGTTTTTTTAAGGTGGTTTTATTTTATTTTTGATTAGTAATTTTTTTAACCACCACTTTTACGGTGGGAACAGGCATTTTGTCATGTTTTATATATGTATAGTGCGTGATAACAGAACTGCATTGCTTATACTTCCGCACTGCATCACGTACAACACAGAACTGCACTTGTGTCTACATGTGTGTACTTCACCGTTTTTTGCGTGTCCTTCCTATAGGCTTTGGTGTTTTCGCTGTGTCTTGTGCCGTGTATTTATTCATGTAGGTAATACAGAACTGGTTGCTACACAGAACCGCATCGTGTAAGAACGTGCACTGCATGTATATACTGCCTCGTACTGCATCTTGTTTTTGCCTGTACTTACTGCAGTTCCTGGTACGGGAGGGGTAGGGGAAGGGGGGTGCCCCCACCCCCACTTTTTTTGAACTTATGGTTTTTTCTTAGTCGGCCTTGTTGGGCCTGTGTTCGGGTAGTGAAGAGACTCATTTGGGCCCAGGTGCCTGTGAGCATGGCTGGTCTCCGGTGCGCTGTGTGTGTGCTCTAGTGTTTAGTCCCACCTCGACGCTGGAAGGCGCGCTCGACCTATTTATAAGCGCTGGCGTGGTATTCCGGTTGAACTCCTCTGGTTACTTATTTGGGCGCTTACACACGGCGCTCGCAACTCTATGCTCTCTGACCTGTGGGCCCATGTGTGGCCGGCCCCATGCATTGTGACTCAGAACGACTCGCCTTCTGTGGGCACAGACCTATTACGAGACTGGTTGGGGCTGGTAGCACGTGGGTGGTCAACTTTTTTTCTTTGTATCTTTTTTCAATGTCGGGGCGTGCACTGCTTTTAGTAAATCATGTGTGCACTTCATTGATCAGGGTTATGTACTGCATGTGCACGCATTCCGCACTGCATGTACAGTTCTCATTTTTTTGTTTCCATGTTTTTGCTTTTATGTAATCTTTTTTTTCAATGTATAGGACTGCAATGCTTAGCAAATTTCAATTGTGCTGCATTGATTTTGGTTCTGTACTGCACGTTCAAATACTTCTGCACTACATTTATTATTTCCATGTTCGCGTATTTCTTCATCGATGTCTTCTATTCCGTGTATTTATTCATCTACGTAATGCGGAACTGGATTGCTATGGCGTACTGCATCGCGTAACGAAATGCACTGCATTTGTCTAGTGGGGCATACTGCATTTGTTTTTTGCTCGTGCTTACTGCACTGTACGAGAGGTGTAGGGGAAGAGGGGGGTTGGAGGTGTACTGCATTTATTTTTTTGTGTGGCACTTATTTGAAGGTAGACTTTTTCTTGGATGCGTTTTCTTAACATGTGTGTTTGTTTTTTATTTTAACTTTTTTACGAACTGTATGTATTTTATTTTATTTTACCGTTTGAACTTCATGATTCTTCACATGGAACTGCATCATGTGCGTTTTGACTTTTTTAGTAATATGTGCGTTTTGATGTAGTCTGGCTTATTTTATCTGGGCTGTTTTTGGGACGGCCCGTTTTTTGTGACCCTTTTGTGACACGCGGGCGTCCAACATATCCCTTCCAGGCTATTCTACCGCTCCGCTGACAGGGAGAGAGACCGAGAACAATCCCCTCTCCTCTCTTGTAGTTTCTCCCGAGGCATCTCTCCCTCGAGCAAAACCGTCGTTGCCTGCAGCAACCGCCGTCGCCCGAGGAACCGCCGCCCTCAAGAGGTCCTTATTCCTGCATTCCGCGTTGCCGTCTGCTCCGCGATCCCTTGCCGCTGCGCTCCCGCAGCCCTTTCCTGTCTGTTCCCGTCACCGCCCCCTCCCCCTCCCCCCTTCCTGCCACCGTTGCCGCACCCTTTTTTGTGGTACGTTCCACTTGCCCTCGGTCTTGATCGTCCCCTCGTCTTGTTTAGTGATTCTTGTAGTTGTTGTTGCTCTTTTTGCTTGTGTAATTTTTCTGTAGGCAATCGATTTTATCTCGTTTTGAAGTCGATAGTCGTGTGTAGCAATGTGGATCTAGGGTTTTGTGAGATTTTCGCCAATTTTGTTGCTTATGTCTGTCACTTCGTCCTTGTGATGCAGGCAAACACCATGTCTTCATCGAGCAGAGTGGGAGGAGGAGTTCAGGGTATGATGATTGCAATGCTCATAATGATACACCAATTGACTATCGTTGCCCTGGTGGTAAGGATCATGGTGTCGAGGGAGGACATCAAGTGAATTCGCCGGTTGAATCTTCTCCCATAAGTGTGGCCGCTCCTTCTGGTATGTGATTGATTTGTTTATTTTTGTGTATGCTAGTTGCTTGATGTTATACAAATTGGTGTTGCCTTGTTTTGTCTAGTCCGACATTTTGTTGAGAACGACCGTGAAGTTAGTGTATGTAGCACTGCATTTATTTGTATATGTGAACACCACTATATGTATGTGTGAACTGCATTGTTGTTTTATTCAAGTTTTTTTACAATGTATTATTTTTTATTTTGAGCTTATGGTTGGAGCACTGCATTTATATGTCTAACTGTACTGCATTTGTTCTTTTTGTGCACTTTTTAACGAGCATAGTCAAACTTCATTTTGACGCAGTGTCTGTTTTCCATGCTAGCGCGCCTGGGTTTGAGGAGGGTACTCAATTGATTGACCATTATTTTGCAGAGGGTAATGTTGGTGTGAGCTTTGATCAGAGATGTCCCATCTTGTCTGAAACACAATCGCAGTCTGTTGATGGTACAGAGGAAGTTACACAGGATTGGATGGTCTCAGAACAACTTCGTCAATATAAGTTGAAGCAAAGCAAGAAGAAGTTGAGGTTTGAAATTGAGTCAAAAGAGTTTGCGGAGAAGGAGAAGCAGAGAAGAGCTGTAGATGGTGCCAAGTGTGGCAAATTTGACAAGGTGAAGCAGCCTTCTTTGCAGAAGAAGAGGTTAAGTACTGTTGCTGAGGAAGGTGGTACAGCTCGGCGGAGTCCACGTGTTGCTGGAATGAAGAAGAATCTTGGAAAGAGAACTGCTGAAGCTGGTGGAAATGATGATCCTCAGCACAAGCGACTACATGTCACTAAAGGTCCCAACTCTGATGATGATGACTTTGTGCTTGCTGATTATGTGAAGGGTGTTCACCTTTGTAGACGCAAAGACTGTGGTTCATCTAAGAGTCTACCCAAGCGTGCCCATGATGATGTCGATGAAGATGTTGGTGGTGACTCTGGCGAGGAGGTGGATGCTGCTCCAAAGGTTTGTTGAAGTGCACTGCATTTGTTTCCTTCATTGTCATTCTTTCTGTGTTTTCTATGTCTCTTTTTTATGACTAGTCTTCTAATGTGGACTGCATTTCCCTTTACACAGAGGAAGAAGTCTAGTAAGAGCAATGCAACTGAAGATGATGCTGAGGGAGATGATTCTCGATTTAACAAGACCGTACGGTTGTCGCTTCCAACTGTTTGCAAGGCTGCTTCTTTGTTGAAAGAGGCACATTATAGTCGTGTTAGGGATGCTGGATTTGGTGTTGTCTTTGATCTGTCAGTAAAGAAAAATGTGTCCTGCATTCTTATGTGCTATCTGATCAGAGTGATTGACCCTGCCACCATGGTTATGGACTTTGGGAATGGCAGGATTCTTCAAATCAATCGTGATGTAGTTCATCACATTTTTGATTTACCTTGGGACGTCACACTGCACCCATGCCTGCTTCCAGTGGTCATGATGAATCATTGACTGCCCTCAAGGATGAGCTTGGCTTTGACCGTTCAAAGAGTATAGGTGTCAAGGACTTGCTTGAGAAGTTGAAGGTGTTGGTGGAGGAAGATGATTATGTGACTGTTAACATTGTTGTGAAGGTGTTCTTCCTGATACTTTACAAGAATTTGCTGTGCCCCGGGCCTGCAGTTCGTTTGGGTAGAGTTGCTGCAATGGTAGAGAACATGGATTATGCGGCTATGGATCAGATGGACTTTTGCCAGCTTCTTGTTGATGAGTTGCAGGCAGCAAGCATAATTGTGCAGAGGGTTGTGCCATGGTCCCCCTGATTATGTATCTTGACTGCTTGAAGCTTCGCAAATTTTCAGTCATGCACGCGTTTACGCCACGTGTGTCTTACCTGACGACCAAGGACCTAATGAAGTTGTACAATGAGGATGTGCAGTTACAATTTTGGGAAGCTGCCGGTTAGTGCATCTGATTTTTTAATATCATATCTTTTTTTTAAAATGTGCAGCCATTATAAATGTGAACTTTTCTAGTACTCACATGTGTACTTTTCTTTGTCTGTTTGTCTTTTTTTGCAGTGGAAGGCGTCAGGTGATATTGTGTACAATCGTCCTATTGTAGTTGACACGACAACTCTGATGCGGGGCCTAGCACTCATGCTAGGTTTTATGAGCCTATTTGTAGCCAGCTTCCTTCCTGTGATGATAAGGTGCCGCATACTCGTGGTTTCATGGCTCGACATATGTTTGATAATAGAAGCTCTTATAAACAGACATTTGTTGGCGGCGAAAAACACGAGGAGATTGATGAGCTTCTTCTGAAGGTTTTGAAGTTGACTGAAGATTTGCCAACCTCTGGTGACAGGTTGAGGACAGTTGCTGGTTTTTTCCCTGTTGGCCATGGCCCACGAGATGAAGATATTGTTGTTGCTCACAATTTTGATCGTGGCGTGACTGAAAGCCTGAAGATTGCAGTGATGAATGTTCGGTCTTTGTATGCTCAATTGAGACATTCACAGGAAGAAAAATGCCGTCGGTATGAGAAGGATGCTGGGCATATTTTGGACGAAATGACCCGTCAGAACGCTGGCGTTGGCGCTGACAATGTATGTTCTAGGTTTTTTTGGCTTTCAACCTCCTTTTTGTGTATTATGTTGACTGCTCCTAACTATTTTTGTTTTTTTGTTATAGGCTGGAGTGGAATATTCTGGTGTCAATAGAACTAGGGACGATGGAGTTGGTCAGGTACAAGTACTTCTGCCATGTCTATTATGGCATGCATCCCTTTTCTTGAACTTGCATTTGTTTGCTTCCCATTTTTGTTGTTTTTTTTGTGTACTTCACTATTGTAAAGTGTGTACTGCTTGTGCATAGTTGAAGTTTTTTTTCTTTTTTGGTCGGTACCATCTTATTTTTCGTTTTTGGTTTGTTCTATGCCCGTAGACTGGTGTTGCTGCTTGTGATGTGCACAAAGAGACCTATGATGGTTCTGGAAAGGATGAGATCTTGGCTGATGCATCGTTCCCTCTGGATGTTGTAGCTGATAAGGTATAGTTGTATTACTTGTTCTGTTAGTGGATTGTAATCTAATTTTTTGTTGTTTGTTATAAACTTGATGTATGCTGTTATGTTCACTCATATTCATTTTCATTTACATATGTTAGCTACAATAGTTTTACATGTGTGAGCTTCATTGTTTAACAGAAGTGAACTGCAGTTCTTTTCGCATGCGTGATCCATGTTGTTTTACATACGTGAGCTTCAGTATTTAACATAACTGAACTGTAGCGTTTGACAAAGTGAACCGCAGTTCTTTTTTTACGTATATGTGGGTTGCAGTTGTAGTTGTTTTGACACACGTGTGTTGCAGTTGTTTTGCATATGTGTACTGTAGTCGTTCTGTGTATGTTGTCAGCAACCTTTGGCATAAGTGTGTTGTGTGTTGTTAATTATCCCCACGCTCATTTTTGTGTTATTGTGTGTTTTTTTAACTTTCCACAGGTTGGAGAAGAAAACGTGGAAGTTCACGTTGATCTGAATCAAGGCAGTTGTGTTGTTGATGGCGTTGGCAGTGTTGATGCTTCTGCATTGGTTGCCATTAACTGTGCAGATCCTCCTGTAGCTCAAGGATCCCATAATGCTGTTCCCACTAGTCGGCATGAAGATTCTGATATTGGCATTGAAAATCCACTCGAGAATGTCGGCCCTGCTGTTTGTGTTGTTGCTTCCCCTGTTTGTCTAGTGTCCAACGATGTAGCTGAAGTATCTAAGAACGTTGCTGTTAACCAGACTGTTGTAAATCTAGAGAATGCTGATGTTGCTGCAGAAGGGCAGTCCAATGAGGTTGTCGTGGATTCGTCGCAACCTATCCAAGAAAATATTTTGCTCAGCTCTGAAGAACAACAGTCTGAAGACTCTGACACTGAAGGCAAGAGTTTTCTTTTGAATAATGTAGTTGAAGTTTTTCTCATTCATTTTGTTTAATTACTATGATATCTGTATTAGATGTTTAATGATAAGTGAAACTTGATTTTTTGTCTATGATTTTCAAAATAGCTAGCAAAATTTCCTTATCTTAATATTTAAACTTCATTTTTTTTACAGATGACGAACTTCCTATTGTGACACCATCGAGCATTGATCCAGCTCTTCCGAAAAGATACAATGACTTGTACGCTGATGTTATGAGGGCTCGGAAGGACAAGAAGAAGAAGTATGGTTTCTTTAGAAATTGTATTGTTCATATGTATTTTATAATTTTGGTATCTTATGTTTTAGTTTTTCATGAAAAATTCAGGGACATGATTGCTTTTTAAAACTGAGGTGGGTGATATTAGCATTGGTGAAGTTGGTCAATCCTTTTGGGATAAAGAGATGCTCACTACAAGGCTTGTAGATCTTGGGGTTTCTTTGCTGGTAGATAAGTTTAAGGGATCTCCGACAATGGTTGCCCCGTACCATATTTGTGTAAGAATGCAGAAATTTTTGTTTTACTTTTCGATTTTATTTTCTGATTTCGTGCGACGACCTGTTTTGCTTGAGCACTATTTGATTTTTGTTTTTGTTTCGGCAGACAAATATTTGGAATGGTGGTACTATAGGCAGGAGTGTTAAAATGATGTTCTCCTCAAAAGCCGAGGAGCGTGTTGATAAAAAGGATATGGTGAGAAACATTTTTATGTGTTGAAAACTATATTTTGTGTGTTTGTTTTTAAAGTGTTCTGTTTTTTCTTCTTATAATAATTTTATTTATTTATTCATGCTTCCAATAGGTCCTTTTTGCAACTTTTGATCCGCCAGATACGAGGGATGGTGTTGGTCATTATTGTGTAGTTGCGTTAAATGTGAAAGAAAGGCGGTTTGAATTTCTTGACTCGCTCAACAAACCTGGCAGCCCTGATGCGGTCAGGGTTTTTAGGAGGATGGTTAAAAATATCAAGCGTGCTTGGAAAGAAGGAAGCTCAAGTTCTGATGAGCCGCTAAATCCTCCTACACTTGATGGATTTGTGTTGAAACATGTCATTATCCCAATGCAGCCAAATGGATGTGTTCTGTACAGCCCTTCTCCAGCATACTGCTCAAGTTATTTTTTACTTCATTTTGCGAAACTGATGTTTTTTATTCTTTTATTGCAGGCATGATTGTGGATTCTATATGTTTCAATTCTTGCAGACCTGGGATGGTGTTCGAGTTGCTAAGTTTGGGGTGGAGCACATTGGCTACATCAAAAAGGTCATGCTTTATAGGTGGCTCACATCGAGGAAGTGTTGCCTTGATTTAACATCACTTCTAATTTTTGCAGATAAATGTTGTTTTAGTGAACTTCTTTATCCTCCCTTGATTTAACATCACTTCTTATGGTCAAGTGAGCTGCATTTTTCTTTATATCAGCCACATTGTTCTTTATATGTGGGTTGCATTGTTCTTTATATGTGGGTTGTATTGTTGTAGAGAAGTGTGGACTGCATTGTTGTAGACAAGTGTGCTGCATTTAATGTAGACTAGTGTGCTGCAATGGTGTAGACAAGTGGGTTGCATTGCTATATACAAGTGGACTGCATTGCTGTAGACAAGTGGTCTGCATTGCTGTAGAGAAATGGCCTGTAATGTTGTAGAGAAATGGGCTGCATTGCTGTATACAAGTGGACTGCGTTGCTATAGACAAGTGGGCTGCATTGTTGTAGAGAAATGGACTGCATTGCTGTAGAGAAATGGGCTGCATTATTGTATACAAGTGGACTGCATTCTATTTTTTGTATACATGTTTTTTGGTTTTTGTATTTTTTGCTGAGTGCTTCCATGTTTTTTCTACACTTTTTAGATTTTGATGGGGGGCTTCATGAAGGCTGTACGTCACTGTTTGAGTCCCAGGGTTCTGAGGTGGTTATGGAGGATTGTGTCATTGAAATCTCTCCAGATAATTCTGGTTCTTTGGCTGGAGATGGTTTGAACACAAATGTGGCGTGTGGACCTGATGGTGGAAGTGTCTCTCGACCTAGCTCTCCACACGATGTATATGATGTTGATGATGATGATTTTGTTATGTTGTGTCCACACATCACTAGGACTAGGAGTGCAGCAATTAATCATCCTCCTATAGATGAGCTTGAAGTATTTTCGAACAAGAGGGCAGGTGAGAGGGCTTTTAAGTTGAGATGCTCTATAGAGAAATTGAAACCTCCGAGGTTCAAATATATTGATGAGGCGAGGAAAATAAAGGATCTTGTTCTCAGCAAAGATTTTGTAACCTAATACCACGAGTAAGTTTTATGTGTGTGCCCTTCATCCTTTTTGTGTGTTTTGATTTTAATTTTAATTTTATTGATCCCATATGTGTATGTTTACTGCAGGAACGCATTCTTTATGGTCAATAATCCTTTTGGCGATGTCGATACTTACAATGTCAACTATATCTATGATACATTTGGCAAAGGAGCTTTAATGGATTCTTATCTCATGGATTTTGTCATCAAGTACTGGAAGCAAGACCCTGAATTGGGTTTAGCTTATCAATCCGGTGAACGTGTGCTACTTTCACCTTTATTTATCACGGTAAACATTTGTTGTCATTCTTTCCTATTGTACTGGCTTTTTCATGTCCATGCCTGCTTGCATTGTTTATTCTTTTTTTTCATGTCCTTTTTTTGTTCTTTTTTCTGTGCAGTACGTTCTTCAAATGGAAACCTTTGTGGAAAGAGATAATGACGGAAACCCTGTGTTTCCAGTTGTGCATAGCTCATTTGTTTTAGAAGATGCAGTTAAGCAGTTCAAGGTTTTTGTGAGCGACGACACAAACCTGTTGAATGCAAAACTGGTAACTTCATTGTTTTCCGTCATTTGTTTTCCTAGTTTGTTGCATTTCTTTTTATAGTTATTTTTGGAACAATGGTCCTGGTGCTATGTGTCGAAAGAACTTTTCATTTTATTTTTGTTTTTTTATGTGAACAGATTATGATGCCGCGATCCAAGGATGGTCATTATTCCTTATACACGATGAACCAGCATCACCAGACGCTTGATATCCACGACAATAGGAAGTACACTGGCCATCCTGATGTCACGAAAGGTAGCGCAGGACTGACTACCATGCAGATTGCACTGAAGTAGTATGTCATTTTTTTCTTGCCAAGCGTAAAGCTTTTTTGTGTTTCTCCTACTTCATTTTTTTCATAAACTGCACATGCAAATTTTAGCACACATAGAACCACATTTGTTTATGTAGTGCACTGCAACATATGTGCGACAAAACTGCATTTTCTCACCCCCCCCCATAATCTGTGTAAAAAAGGGTAATATGAAATGACCCCCCGTGCACTTAAAAGAGGATTGTCGAGACGTTTGAGAAAAACTTTTGTATTTTTTTGGTTTGGCTGAATAGCAACTTTGATCTGTGATGTGTGTTATTTTTACCTTGTGCTTCCTTTTTTTGCCAGATGAGGAGGATGACTCGGGTGCTGAAGGCGATTTATGGCAAAAAAATGTATAAATCGAAGAACCACCCTGACTGGGTTAAATTGGCAGAGAAGCCCTCTTACCCGGTCGTTCCAGCGCAGGGAGCAAATCAGTGCGGAATCTATGTTCTGAGGATGACGCAGTTGTATGACGGCCAACGTCAAGTTGAGAGAATTTTAAAATCGGACGTAACACCTTCTTTGTTTTCTTCTTTTTCTTGTTACTTTTTTTATTATTTTAATTTTTTCACTTTTTTGTTCCTTATGACAACCTTTTTTTTAATCACTAGTCTGCATTTTCTTAAATTTTCTTTTTTCAGCCTGCTGTTGAAGATTGGAAGGCGAGTACATGTTCCAGCTGTTGTTCAATTCTTCGAACATGTTGTATTATGAAGACATGCTACTTGAGCTACATGATCCGATTGCGGACCTCGGGCTCACTTCCCTGTCGCAATCGCAGACGCAGTAACAGTCAGTTGGGCACTGTTTTCTACTGAGCAAAAGCCTGTGCATGGACAAGAACTAGGGTTGATGTTGTGTATGTGTGTGCTGACTAAGGTAGATAATGTGTGAAAAAGACTTTTTTTCTGTCGTTGTGTTTTTTCTTGTTCTTTTTGCAGTAGTGTATGTGGACGAATTTGTATGTGGACGAATTTGTATGTGTATGTGTATTTTATATAAATAACTCATACAGTATATATAAGTGTATCTTTTTATTTTGTCGACGATCACGTTCTGTGAACTAGCATTTATCATGCTTATATGTATCGTATGTGTTCCATAAACTGCATCGCATTTGATGCCGAACTTCTTTGTCTGACAAAAAGCACTGTATTTTTTTGTCTACAAAGTTCAGCGCTGCACTTGTGTGTATGCCGAAACTGAATTGCTTTATGATACTGCACTGCTTTTTTCCCCAACAAAACGCACTACTTTTGCCTAAAGTTGCGTTTTGCAGTTGGTTTTTGTATTGTTTGTATGGTAAGGTAGACGATGGGGGCTCCCCCCCCCAATTTTTTTAGTTGTCTATAGATTTGTATTGCTTCTGTACGCATTGCATGCGTTAGCGCGAGGCCGAGTAGGGGGTGGGGAGGAGGGTCGTGACCCCCCCTCCCCATCCCCTGCGAGGCCGAGCCTAGAACGAGCCGGAGCAGGCGGCGACGCGACGTGTCGCGTCGCCACATGCGTAGGCGAATCCGTCACACCCCGTCGCCCATGTCTATCTTAGAGGTGTGGCTCTGGGGTAGCGTGTGTCCCATTTGTTGGAAACACAGAATGTCCGCACTGCGCCTGTCAACCAAGCGCACTACGTGCATTAGCGCGAGGCCAAGCAGGGGGTGGGGAGGGGGTAATGCCCCCCCTCCCCATCCCCCTACGAGGCCGATCCTGGAACGAGCCGGAGCAGGCACGCCGCATCGCCGCCGCCGCATGCGTAGGCGAGTCCGTCACACCCCGTCGCCCCATGTCTATCTTAGGGGTGTGGCTCTGGGGTTGAGTCCGTCCCATTTGTTGGTAAAACAGAATGTCCGCACTGCACCTGTCAACCAAGGGCACTGCATGCGTTAGCGCGAGGCCGAGAAGGGGATGGGGAGGGGGGTCATGACCCCCCCTCCCCATCCCCCTGCGAGGACGAGCCTGGAACAAGCCGGAGCAGGCAGCGACGCGGTGTGTCGCGGCGCCGCATGCGTAGGCGAGTCCGTCACACCCCGTCGCCCCCTGTCTATCTTAGGGGTGTGGCTTTGGGTTGTGTGCGTCCCATTTGTTGGAAAAACAGTATGTCCGCACTGCGCCTATCAACCAAGCGCACTGCCTGCGTTAGTGCGAGGCTGAGCAGGGGTGGGGACCCCATCCCCCTGTGAGGCCGAGCCTGGAATGAGCCGGAGCAGGTGGTGATGCGGCATGACGCGGCGCCGCATGCATAGGCGAGTCCGTCACACCCCGTCGCCCCTGTCTATCTTAGGGGTGTGGCTTTGGGGTTGTGTGCATCCCATTTGTTGGAAAAACATAATGTCCGCACTGCACCTGTCAACCAAGCACACTACGTGCGTTAGCGTGAGGCTGAGCAGGGGTGGGGAGCGGGGGTCATGACCCCCCTCCCCATCCCCCTGTGAGGCTGATCCTAGAACGAGCCGGAGCAGGCGGCGACGCGGCGTGCCGCGATGCCGCATGCGTAGGCGAGTCCGTCACACCCCGTCGCCCTGCCTATCTTAGGGGTGTGGCTCTGGGGTTGCGTGCGTCCCATTTGTTGGGAAAATAGCATGTCCGCACTGCGCCTGTCAACCAAGCGCACTGCATGCGTTAGCGCGAGGCCGAGCAGGGGGTGGGGAGGGGGGTTGTGACCCTTAAAGTGCAACTATCCCTAGGTGGTTTTTGTAATTCATAACAACATATAGCTCATTGAGCTAATGCTATTCCAAGACAAATATTTCAGGAAAGCTCAATGAATGGCATGGCATGGATGACGAAAGTGGATCCCTCAAAATATCATGGACAAAGGATTAGCTCAAGCTCAAAATCTCAAGACTCTTCATTTTACATTTTAGTGATCCAAGATCACATTGAGTCTATAGGAAAAGCCAATACTATCAAGGAGGGATGAGGTGTTGCTTAATGAGCCTCTTGCTTAAAGTGCTTAGTGATATGCTCCAAATACCCTCAACTACTTTCCCACATCCGCATATGACCTAAACCTAAAGTCAAAATCGGTCACACCAATTCTTTCTATCCGGCGCCACCGAGTTCAGATGTCATAGGCACTGCCACAAACCCTAGGCAAATCGGTCTCACCGATAGGGATCTCGGTCTCACCGAGATGGGATTGTAATCTCTCTGTTTCCCTTCGTAACGTTTCGGTCTAACCGAAGTGAGCGATCGGTCCCACCGAGATTGCAATGTAAACTCTCTGTTTCCCTTTCGTAACATTTCGGTCTCACCGAAAAGAGCGGATCGGTCCCACCGAGTTTACCTGACGAACTCTCTGGTTAGCTAATTACCAAAATCGGTCTCACCGAATTTGTGTAATCGGTCTCACCGAGATTACGTTATGCCCTAACCCTAACCATATCGGTCCTACCGAGTTGCATGTCAGTCCCACCGAAAATCCTAACGGTCACTAGGTTTACTGAATCGGTCCGACCGAGTTTGTTGATTCGGTCCCACCGAGATTGGTAAATTGTGTGAAACGGTTAGATTTTGTGTGGAGGCTATATATACCCCTCCACCTCCTTTTCATTCGTGGAGAGAACCATCAGAACAAACCTACACTTCCAACTTACCAGTTCTGAGAGAGAACCACCTACTCATGTGTTCAGGCCAAGATATTCCATTCCTACCATATGAATCTTGATCTCTAGCCTTCCCCAAGTTGCTTTCCACTCAAATCTTCTTTCCACCAGATCCAAATCCTATGAGAGAGAGTTGAGTGTTGGGGAGACTATCATTTGAAGCACAAGAGCAAGGAGTTCATCATCAACGCACCATTTGTTACTTCTTGGAGAGTGGTGTCTCCTAGATTGGCTAAGTGTCACTTGGGAGCCTCCGACAAGATTGTGGAGTTGAACCAAGGAGTTTGTAAGGGCAAGGAGATCGCCTACTTCGTGAAGATCTACCGCTAGTGAGGCAAGTCCTTCGTGGGCGACGGCCATGGTGGGATAGACAAGGTTGCTTCTTCGTGGACCCTTCTTGGGTGGAGCCCTCCGTGGACTCGCGCAGCCGTTACCCTTCGTGGGTTGAAGTCTCCATCAACGTGGATGTACGATAGCACCACCTATCGGAACCACGACAAAAACATCCGTGTCTCCAACTGCATTTGAATCCTCCAAACCCTTCCCCTTACTTTCTTGCAAGTTGAATGCATTAATTTCCGCTGCTATATACTCTTTGCATGCTTGCTTGAATTGTGTGATGATTGCTTGACTTGTCCAAATATAGCTAAAATCTGCCAAACTCTAAAATTGGGAAAAGGTTAAGTTTTTAACTGGTCAAGTAGTCTAATCACCCCCCCTCTAGACATACTTCAAGGTCGTACAAGTGGTATCAGAGCTTTGGTCTCCATTTGCTTTGATTTCCATAGCTTTTGGTGGTCATAGCCTTGGTTTCACAACCTAGGAGAGTATGGCGTCTAGCGAGGGAAATTATCACCGTAGAGGTCCTTACTTTGATGGTACTAATTTTGCTAGTTGGAAGCATAAGATGAAAATGAATATTCTCGGACATAACCCCACCGTTTGGGCTATTGTTTGTATTGGCTTGCAAGGTGAATTCTTTGATGGGAGAGAGCCGAACCGTGAAGCTAATCTGGATGAATTGAAGATGCTGCAATACAACGCTCAAGCTTGTGATATCCTCTTCAATGGCTTGTGCCCCGAAGAATTCAACAAAATCAGCCGTCTTGAGAATGCAAAGGAAATTTGGGACACTTTGATTGATATGCATGAAGGTACCGACTCCGTCAAGGAATCCAAGTTGGATGTGCTCCAAAGTCAGCTTGACAAGTTCAAAATGAAGGATGGTGAAGGTGTCGCTGAAATGTACTCTAGGCTTGCTCTTATCACAAATGAGATTGCCGGCTTAGGGAGTGAAGAGATGACCGACAAATTCATCATCAAGAAGATCCTAAGAGCATTGGATGGAAAATATGATACCGTGTGCACATTGATTCAAATGATGCCCAATTACAAGAATATCAAGCCAACGGAGGTCATTGGTAGAATTGTTGCTCATGAGATGTCACTAAAGGATAAGGAGGAACTTCACAACAAGTCAAGTGGTGCTTACAAAGCCTCATGTGAAGCCCCCACATCATCAAGTGAGAAACAAACCTTCAATGAAGAATTGAGCTTAATGGTGAAGAATTTCAACAATTCTACAAGAGTAGAAGCAAAGAAAGAAGCTCTAAGTCAAACAATGACAAAAGATCTTCCAGTCGAGAGCGCAATTGCTACAATTTTGGGAGACCTGGACACTACTCTAATGAGTGTACATCACCCTACAAAAGAAGAGAAGATTCTTCTAAAAGAAGAAGTAGAAGAGAAGAATCACCACCAAGAGAGAGGAGTAGAGATGATCATTATGAACGAAGACCCTCACGGAGAAGCAAGGATTCGGAAAGGAAGGACAAGTCATCAAGGAGCTACACAAAACGAAGACATCAAGCTCATGTTGGTGAATGGGTATCCGGTTCCGACTCTGAACATCACTCCGAGAGAAGCTATCACTCTGACTCCGAACATACTCAATATGAAGGTGTTGCCGGTCTAGCACTTTTGTCGACCAACTCCTACGACATCTTTGAATCACCAAATGAAGGAATTGGAAGATGCTTCATGGCTAAAGGCCCTAAGGTAACTCATCTCGAGTATGTTGATTTTAATAGTGATGAAGATGACTTGCTAGGTGATGATGATTTACTTATTGACAACTCTAGTGATGAATACTATGATGATATGTTAATTAATCATGCTAAACAAGATAAAACGAATGACAATGATAAGGAGAAGATTGAGCTTCTAACTAAAGAACTAAACACTCTTAAGTTAGCTCATGAAACTATCTTCGAAAATCATCGAGAACTTTTAAGGGCTCATGAGAAGTTACGCTTTGAAAAGCTCAATCTTGAGCAAGAGCATGAGTTCTTAAAGGCAATCAATGATGATCTTCGCAAGAAAAGTTCTTCTTATATTGCCAAGCGTTTACTCTTATCTACTTACATGCCTCAAGTCAAGTCTAGTAACAAGAACAAGAAAGATTCTTCATCTAGTAGTAACAATAACAATGCTAAATCCAATATTGTTGCTTCTAGTAGTTCTCTTGATTCCACTAATGATTCTCTTAGCCAAGTTACACTTGAGCAAGAAAATAGCTTATTGAAGGGAATTATAGAGAAAGGTGTATACAAGAGCCTTGCCGGGAGTAAGCAATTCGAGGAAATTGTACGCAAGCAAGGAAGGCACCGGAAGAATCAAGGTGTTGGTTTTGAACGAAAGTTCAATGCCAATGGAGTTGAGTGGGAAGAAGATCAATACCCCAAGACGAAGTTTGTTCCTCAACAAGAGAAGTATGATCCTACTTCCTTCAAGGGAACACAAGCACAAGATGATCTTCCACCACAAGACCACAAGAACAAAGGCAAGGACAAGCTTCAAGAGGAGATTGATGCATTTGAAGAAGCACCTAAGGCCTTGGTCAAGTGGGTTCCCAAGACTACGTCAAGTTCTACTTCATCAAGCACAACTACTACACCAAGGATTCCCATCAAGATGATGTGGATCCCGAAGAAGAAGAACTAGAGAGTTCTTGAGGGTGACTCCGCCAACATTCTTCACTCATATCATTATGGCAAGGACAAGTGCAATCAACTTCCACATCTTGCACTAGTTCAAGGAGTCACAAACCCTCATGTTGGTAAGGCAAGGGACAAGGTAACCTAATGATTTCATGGACATCATCTTGTGTGTGCATCACTCTATGTCTATGGATATTCTTGTTTGTTCCTTGTGGGACTAACCCGTGTAGGTATTGAAAGTGCAACACACTCCAAAGGATTGCTCCAAAAGATCTACATCAACATTGAGCATCCACATCTTCAACACCTACATGAAGTCATCATCAACAAAACCCAAGGTTAGTTCATCCCTCAAAGGGGGGATCTCACATCTAGGGGGAGCTTAACTCTAAGAATTGAGTCAAAGCAACTCTAATGGTGTGAACACATCAATGCATTATGTAAAAGTGGTAACCCCACTTGAGCTTAAACAATGAGTATAACCTATGATCAAATGTTCTCATTTGACTCCTAAGTCAATATACTCATATATAGATGACCTAGTCATCGCCAATTGTTTGATAGATGCTAGAATTGGTTGTGCATGCTTTGCCACATATTTCATTTGTCATTTTATTGTGTGAGCATGTTGGTTGCATATTTTACTCATTCGAGGACATCCACTTGTTGTTTTGATTGATTGGTTTCTTTTTCTTTGGCCAAGTGGATGGACAAGAATGCCTAAGAACCTTCTCTAGCTATCTATGCTTTTCTCGTCTCAAACTCTATTCATGCTACATCACAAAATTTGATCAAGTCAGATTCGAACCACTCTGTGTGAGGAGCACTCGGAGTCCCCGATTCGTCATAGACTTAAACTTCCAAAACTTCTTTGTGATTTTCGGTCTGACCGATTCCTCCATTTCGGTCCTACCGAGATCACTAAGTCGATCTAGGTTTTCAATCTCGGTGCAACCGATTTGAACTTTTCGGTCACACCGAGTTGCTGTAACTGTATACAGTTATGCATCTCGGTGCCACCGAGTTGTTCCACTCGGTCACACCGACAGTGTCGGGCTATATATACTCACGGGCAAATTTTGGAAAACTTTCTCCGAAACTCTTCGCCCGCGCATAGCTCGCTCTGCCTACCAGGTCTACGGATCGTCGACTTCGTCGCCAGCCGCCTCCTGTTGCTGGTCTCCGCCGCCGTCAACGGATTTCTTCTCCGCCGTTGCCGCCGTAGCGAGTTCACCGCCGAACTAGGGTATGAACTCGATCACAGTGCTATCCTCGTCTGATTCTCAGCACATTGTGTTCGTAATGCATCTTGCCACGATTGAAACACTCCTATCCAGTCAATGCGATCCTTAGAATAGATGTGATTCGAAAATTTAGGGTTAGGTTTCCGCCGAAACCATCTCGGACCCACCGAGTTGAAAAACTCGGTCCCACCGATTTGGCTAACGCCATTGCACTAGTAAGTCTCGGTCTGACCGAGAATTACAAATCGGTGTGACCGATTTTAGAACTTTGTGAAACCCTAGCAGTCTCGGTGCCACCGAACTGTGACTCGGTCTGACCGAGTTCACTAGTTTAGGTTCCAAAACTGCTTCGGTATCACCGAGTTTGAAAATCGGTAGATCCGAAATGCTTTCTGTGGAAACTAAAACTAAGTTTTTTTGAATCATTCTTTTGCAAAAATCTCTGCATTTTGTGATGCTCATCCATTCTATCTCATCTATAACTATTCACAGGGTCAGCAGTCAGTGATTTGCAGCATGTCAGACCAAAGTGATAGTCAGAACAAGTCAGCAGAGCAGATTCACATGAGTGAGGGCACTAGTCCCTCTAGCAGCTCAGATGAAGGGAGCAGAAGCACTCCAAGCAATTTGCCCAAAGCAGCCACAAGAGCAAGAAGGAAGAGAACCTCAGACTCTGAGGATGAGGATTATGTGGCTGTTGAAGATGAGGCTACTTCCAAGAAGGTAGTGCTCAAGAAGGTGCACAGCTCAACTGCAGTAAAGCCAGGCATGAAGATCAAAAGGCCTGCAGGAAGACAACCAATGTCCAAAGCCAGAGGATCAACTCAAGTACCTGAAAAGCCTGATCCCAAAGAGCCAGCTGCAGAAGGAAAGAAAAGGAAGGAAAGGGTCAAGAAGACCATGGCCAGAGTTGTTGGTCAACCTTCCATGATGGAAGAGGGAGAAGAGGTTGCTGAACCAGCACCCAAGGCACAGAAGCTTATGGGTGATGCTATAAAGTCAGGGGCTGCAACATCAAAGCCCAAAGAAGCACCCAAAGCTGCCCCCAAGCCCAAGATTGCACCTAAGAGGAATACCAGGAGTATACCAGCAGCTGAGAAGAACAAGGCCCCAATGCCTGATGTTGCTGCTGAGGAAGATGAAGAAGGGCAGGTCCTAAGGAAGCTCAAACCCAAGATCCCAGACCACAATGATGCTCATCCTGTGGCTGAGGACATGAATATCAGGAGAGACTCAGGGTTGAGGCTATGGAGATTGTCAGATCCATATGCCACCAGGAGAAGGACTGCTGTAGATTACAGGTTCCACACCAAGGAGCAGCAGGACTTCTATGAGACAATCTTGTTGGACAAGAAGCCCATAGTGTGTGATATGAGGTGGGTCGACTGGACCTACATGAAGGAGAATGAAGAACACTATCCTAGAGTATATGACAGTTTTTTTGCTTGTGGAGTTGCAGATTTTGTTGGGCAGAAGCTCACCAACTGGAATGATGAACTCATTATGCAATTCTACTCCACAACACACTTCTATCCAGATGGGAGGATAGTTTGGATGTCTGAAGGAACAACATACCAGTCAACCATAGAGGAATGGGCAAGTCTGATCAATGCCCCAGAGGAGAGTGAAGATGACTTGGATGTATATGCCAAGAAGAAGATGGGACACAATACTATGTCATATATGTACAAGGAGATCTCAGACAAAGCTCTTGAGACTTTCTCATTTGGGTCAGTCCATTTTCTTCTGTCAGGGCTGCCTACGATCAACTGGATCTTAAGGCACACTCTTTTGCCCAAATCAGGTGACCACAACATGATCAGAGGGCATGCAATTAACTTGCTACACATATTTGATGTGCCACAGAAATTCAAGGTCATGAGCCTTATGGTTGAAACTATCAAAAGGACTGCAGCAGATCAAAAGAGAAGTTGTGGATATGCCCCACAGATTCAGGAGTTGATTAACTCAAAGATGGGCACAGGAAAATATCTGTTGGATAAGGAACATTTTGCTCTCTATCCAGACTTTGAGGACAATCAAGTTGTCATGAATGAGAATGAACCATCACCAGTGCAAGCTCAAGAGAAGAAGGAGAAGGCAAGGAAAGAGAAGGCTGCCAAGATGCCAACTCAAGAGGAGGCATCTGAATACTTTTTGAAGAACAAACAGGAGCAGCTTGGTTACTTGATAGCATCAACACTGAGGATTGAGAAGGGGTTGGCCACCCTAACTCAAAATCAGGAGAGCCTGGAAAGAATCATGGAACAAAAATTCTATGATCTTGATGTCAAAGTAACTGAGATTCAGTCAGTTGTGGAACAGCTTCAGGATGACATGCAGGAGAGGAAGGGCAAGACAACCACTGATGCATTTGCCAGAGTGCCTAGAGCTCAGAGGTCAGCTGCAGTGCCTGTGACAGACACTAGAGCCACATCATCAGCACCAGCTACAGCTCCTACAGCTCCAGTGCAACCAGCTCCAGCACCAACTCCTCCAGCTCCATCTACATCAACTGAAGCCTTCGTTCTTGGAGTTATCCGTACACCACCACCACCTGAAGACCAAGCCTGAGAGTCGATCTAGCACTATGCATTTTCTATGAACCTTTTGGTAACTTGTTGCCAAAGGGGGAGAAAAATGTATAGATCATAGGCTTCGAGAGAGAGTGTGTTGCTTTTGTTCTCTCTTGTCTTCTTGGTTGAACTTTGTTTGCTTTTGATTGCTTGAGATACTATGCAATTACCTGTGAGACATTGATGATCATGTGTTTGATCATAAGCTGCATTTATGCTTGTTTGATGATATTATCTTACCTATCCTTATATGATCATTCACTTTGCTTGGTGATGAGTGCATGTATTCAATCTTTATTATTTTGAGCGCTCCACCAAGATGTATGTGACATGCAAGAGTAACCCATGAGCCTAATTCCTTGTGCATTTGCAGTCCAAAGCAAATTTTTAAACTATGCACAAATTTAGGGGGAGCTCTTGCTTATCACATACTTCTCAAAGCAACAATGTTTTTCAATCTTATTATCATTTGTCGAAGCTTTGATCTATATGTTGTCATCAATGACCAAAAAGGGGGAGATTGAAAGTGCAACTATCCCTAGGTGGTTTTGGTAATTCATAACAACATATAGCTCATTGAGCTAATGCTATTCCAAGACAAATATTTCAGGAAAGCTCAATGAATGGCATGGCATGGATGATGAAAGTGGATCCCTCAAAATATCAAGGACAAAGGATTGGCTCAAGCTCAAAAGCTCAAGACTCTTAATTTTACATTTTAGTGATCCAAGATCACATTGAGTCTATAGGAAAAGCCAATACTATCAAGGAGGGATGAGGTGTTGCTTAATGAGCCTCTTGCTTAAAGTGCTTAGTGATATGCTCCAAATACCCTCAACTACTTTCCCACATCCACATATGACCTAAACCTAAAGTCAAAATCGGTCACACCGATTCTTTCTATCCGGCGCCACCGAGTTCAGATGTCATAGCCACTGCCACAAACCCTAGGCAAATCGGTCTCACCGATAGGGATCTCGGTCTCACCGAGATGGGATTGTAATCTCTCTGTTTCCCTTCGTAACGTTTCGGTCTAACCGAAGTGAGCGATCGGTCCCACCGAGATTGCAATGTAAACTCTCTGTTTCCCTTTCGTAACATTTCGGTCTCACCGAAAAGAGCGGATCGGTCCCACCGAGTTTACCTGACCAACTCTCTGGTTAGCTAATTACCAAAATCGGTCTCACCGAGTTTGTGTAATCGGTCTCACCGAGATTACGTTATGCCCTAACCCTAACCATATCGGTCCTACCGAGTTGCATGTCAGTCCCACCGAAAATCCTAACGGTCACTAGGTTTACTGAATCGGTCCGACCGAGTTTGTTGATTCGGTCCCACCGAGATTGGTAAATTGTGTGTAACGGTTAGATTTTGTGTGGAGGCTATATATACCCCTCCACCTCCTCTTCATTCGTGGAGAGAGCCATCAGAACAAACCTACACTTCCAACTTACCAGTTCTGAGAGAGAACCACCTACTCATGTGTTGAGGCCAAGATATTCCATTCCTACCATATGAATCTTGATCTCTAGCCTTCCCCAAGTTGCTTTCCACTCAAATCTTCTTTCCACCAGATCCAAATCCTATGAGAGAGAGTTGAGTGTTGGGGAGACTATCATTTGAAGCACAAGAGCAAGGAGTTCATCATCAACGCACCATTTGTTACTTCTTGGAGAGTGGTGTCTCCTAGATTGGCTAGGTGTCACTTGGGAGCCTCCGACAAGATTGTGGAGTTGAACCAAGGAGTTTGTAAGGGCAAGGAGATCGCCTACTTCGTGAAGATCTACCGCTAGTGAGGCAAGTCCTTCGTGGGCGACGGCCATGGTGGGATAGACAAGGTTGCTTCTTCGTGGACCCTTCTTGGCTGGAGCCCTCCGCGGACTCGCGCAGCCGTTACCCTTCGTGGGTTGAAGTCTCCATCAACATGGATGTACGATAGCACCACCTATTGGAACCACGACAAAAACATCCATGTCTCCAACTACGTTTGAATCCTCCAAACCCTTCCCCTTACTTTCTTGCAAGTTGAATGCTTTAATTTCCGCTGCCTATATACTCTTTGCATGCTTGCTTGAATTGTGTGATGATTGCTTGACTTGTCCAAATATAGCTAAAATCTGCCAAACTCTAAAATTGGGAAAGGGTTAAGTTTTTAATTGGTCAAGTAGTCTAATCACCCCCCCCCCTCTAGACATACTTCAAGGTCCTACAGACCCCCCCTCCCCATCCCCGTGCGAGGCCGAGCCTGGAACGTGCCGGAGCAGGCGGCGATGCAGCGTGCCGCGGCGTGCCGCGGCGCCGCATGCGTAGGCGAGTCCGTCACACCCCATCGCCCCCTGTCTATCTTAGGGGTGTGGCTCTGGGGTTGTGTGTGTCCCATTTATTGGAAAACAGCTTGTCCGCACTGCACCTGTCAACCAAGTGCACTGTATGCGTTAGCGCGAGGCCGAGCAGGGGGTGGGGAGGGGGGGTCATGACCCCCCCCTCCCCATCCCCCTGCGATGCCGAGCCTGGAACGAGCTGGAGGAGGCGGCGACGCGGCTTGTTGCGGCGCCGCATGCGTAGGCGAGTCCGTCACACCCCGTCGCCCCCTGTCTATCTTAGGGGTGTGGCTCTGGGGTTGCGTGCATCCCGTTTGTTGGGAAAACAGCATGTCTGCACTGCGCCTGTCAACCAAGTGCACTGCGTGCGTTAGCGCGAGGCCGGCCAGGGGGTGGGGAGGCAGGGTCATGACCCCCCCTCCCCATCCCCCTGCGAGGCCGATCCTGGAATGAGCCGGAGCAGGCGGCGATGCGGCGTGCCGCGGCGTCGCATGCGTAGGCGAGTCCGTCACACCCCGTCGCCCCTGTCTATCTTAGGGGTGTGGCTCTGGGGTTGCGTGCGTCCCATTTTTTAGAAAAACAGAATGTCCGGGGCCTGGTTGCAGCTGGGTGATCAATTTTTTTTTTGTTATCTGAAGCATTTTTTCTTTTTGGATGATATATATTTTCGTGGTAGTACAAATGATGTCATTTGTACTGCTTGCACCAAAGTTGAGTACTGCACTGTGTGTAGCAAGTCTGTGTGTTGGGCACCGCACGAATGTTGCTACTGCCCTTGTCGTTCTACATTTATGCATGTACTGCACTTCATGTATACACTTCGTGACATGCCTTATATTTGTTCTGTGAACTATATTCACGTTTGTTTAGAACGGTCTGCAGATTATATATTTTTAGAAATATTAATATTAATGTTCTTTTTCTAAAATTACATTTTGTGGACTGCATGTGGACACATGTGTACTCCTTTTTTTTACCATTTGTGAATTGCATTAATCTTTTCTTTTTTATGTATGAGTTTGTAGTCAGATTACGTAAAAAAATTGTTTAATGTTGTTTTTGAATATGTTTTGTATGTGAATAGTATGTTTTGGTATCACACATCAAATTTTTCAAAGTTGTCTAGATACGTGTTCTAATACAAAAAAAGTTCTGCGGAAGCAATTGATCACAAGCAAACTGACATTGTTTTTACAAAAGAAATGTTCGATATGAAGCAACGGACATCATCAAAAGCTTGCATACATGAAACAAAGGACAACAATGACTAAAGTAAAGTGAAACTAAACATAGCCCTGATTTTTTCTAGTTGCTGTATTGGATTACAGCCTTGTTCTTCTTCTTCTTTGCTTCTTTTTCTCTTTTTGCCCTGTCCAGTCCCATTATGACATCGTAGATGATTCTCCATGACTCATATGTTGCGAATGCATCTATAGTTGCATACTTGATAAGCTTTTCTGGCAGCGGGCAAAATCCCCACAGAGTATGGTCCTCCTTGCGGTTAATTTTTTTCTTCATGTCATTGTAGTGAATGTCTATCATCCTACCGGCAACATCAGCCAAAGAGTCAAACTTCTTTTTATTGTATGGGTCTCTCCATTCCACCTGAATATCAATATAGTTGTTAGAGTTGATCTCCAAACCAGATACCTTCAGCATGATTTTGTATCCTTCAATAGCGAATCCGACGAAGGTGTACTCATCATTCATGAGGAATTCGTCTAGTTCCATTGGCCTACAATATGTTTGTATAGAGTGAATATAGTTTATTTGTTAGAACTACCAATGTTTTTTATTTTTTTTTGAAACTGATCTGCAATATGAATATCTGAATCTATTGCATTTTGTAGTTGCTAATACTTTGTTCAACATAACTAGTAAATCTGATAATAGATTGCATAAACAATGCATGTTTTGTGTATGCTTGTATTCTTGAACCTAATTTCATACATGTATTGCATGGTAATGTTGTAGTTTTCTATTGTTCAGCCAAGTAATTTGTATTTGGTAAAACAGAATTAAACTGCGTGTATTGCTAGACCATATAATTCAATAATTGAACACATGAGTGACATACATGGAGCCAGATGAAAACTGTCAATGAATTCATATGCAATGCTTTTCAAAAATGAGAACCAAAGTTTAAATATTTGGCAATTGCAGTGAAGAAAAACTTAAAATCAATATTGACAAGCAATAGTACAGATTTATAGTTATTCTTACCTGTCTTTTAGCTGCAGAGATGTGGTAGACAAGGCATTCTTTTTCTATGCATACTTGGAGCACTGATGTCCATTGTGGCTTCATGTAGTGCGTGTACTCGACATCAACGCTGACTAGTTTGACGGGCATTCCGCCGAGCTTCCTCCTGAACGTGGACAGCATCTTGTCCACGTCTTTACCCTTGCTTGTGCAAACGACGTGGAGCTTGTGATTGCCATGGAGGTGGACGTCGTGGAGCTCCCTGGTGTATCTGCGGCGCTACTTGTATAGAGGTGCATCCGCCATGACTCTCCTTTGCTCTCTCGTGTTTGTTCTGGAGAGAGAGGAAGTGTGGAGAAGAAGATGCAATGGGGTTTTTTTGGGGGACGAAGCTGTTGTGTTTTCTCCTCTGCTCTCCTTGACAGGACGTGGGATAGGTGGAGCGGGGTGGTAGCATGGTGGGGCTCTGTTTTAAGTTACGTGGCAACTGTAGAGAGGTTCTGCTATGAGGAGGCTCTGTTAGTGCGTTGGAAATTCGGAACGTCGTCGCCTCTTTCTTCGTGATTAGTTCAATGTACTGACGCAACTGTCAGAAAATGTGATGATTTTGTTTTCGGTGAATTGTCCAAGTCAGTACACTTCTTTGCTATTAGAATAGAACTGCGTAGGTCCACCTAGTGTACTACAATATATCGGATTAGAATTCACACAGATGTACTTTGTTTTCTTCTCTTGATGGAGTTCTTTCTTTTCTTCTCTTAATTTTTGTGGTAATACAGCTTTTGTGTGGATGGAGGGTAGTGTGGGTATGGGTGTCCGACTGCTTTGGTTAAGTAATAGGGTTGCATTCTTCATTTTAGCCATACTGCATTGTGGAGTGAAGAGAACTGCAATTCAGAAAAAAAGAATACTTCGTGCTTCCACGTGGAGAACTGCATTGTTTTATATCGCGGACTGCATTTGTACGTTGACTTCGGGCTTCCTGCATTTATTTATTAGTAGTTTTTAGCAGTGCCGACGCACATTTTTTTGTTGTTGTTCATTTAATAAATGTTTCTCATTTTTCTTTTTGATGTTTTATTTTTGAACTTATTGTTTTTTCGTACTGCATGTAGAGTTCTCATTTTTTGTTTCTGTGTTTTTGCTATTATGTAGTCTTTTTTTCCAATGTATGGGAGTGCACTACTTAGTAAATCATACGTGTAATGCATTGATTATGGTTATGCACTGCACGTTCATATATTTCTGCACTGCATTGATTATTTACGTGTTTGCGTTTTTCTTTTTGTGTTTTTGCTCTTACGTATTCTTTTTCAAATTTAGGTTTGTGTACTGCTTCGTTGGTTATGTTAAAACTTCATTCGATAGAGTCTGTACTACATTCGTATTTTTCTATCTTAGATATTTTTTCCGATGTCGGGGCGTGCACTGCATTGATCAGTGTTATGTACTACATGTGCACGCATTCCGTACTACATGTACAGTTCTCATTTTTTGATTCCGTGTTTTTGCTATTATGTAATCTTTTTTTCCAATGTATGGGAGTGCACTACTTAGTAAATCATACGCGTAATGCATTGATTATGGTTCTGTACTGCATGTTCATATATTTCTGCACTGCATTGATTTCTTACGTGTTTGCGTTTTTCTTTTTGTGTTATTTCTCTTATGTATTTTTTTTCAAATTTAGGTTCATGCACTGCTTTGTTGGGTATGTTAAAACTTCATTCGACAGAGTCTGTACTGCATTCGTACACAATTTGCACTGCATGCGTCCTGTTTGCATTTTGTACGACAATTTCATCACCAGCAAACTAAGTTGAACAGAAAGCAAAATAACATAATCAAAGTTCATCATTACAAGCGATTCTGCATGGCAAGCAAACTAAGTTCAGCACACAAGCAAACTAACGATACATAAGCAAACAACATAGAGCAAATTTGATGATAATTCTAAAACGACGCTGGCATTGTTGGCTCTTGGCCGGCACCATCTTCTTCTTCACGAGTTAGGCTCTTTCCATCCCCAGCTGCTCCTAGCGTGCTTCTTGGGGGGCTCCTCTTTATCCAGCTTTGCACGGTGAAGGCCATCCTAGGTGAGGGTGATGCGGTTCCATATCTCGTACGCTGCGTAGGCGTCCTTTGCCGCATACTCGATGTGCCTCATGGACAGACGCAGGGTGGCCCAATGTCTGTGCTCGTCATCGGTGATCTTCTTCTTCATGTTGTTGTAGTAGTCGTCGATGAGCATGTTGGAGACGTCTCCAAGGGAGTCCAACGCCTTGGTTGCCTCGGGTACCCTCCACTCCTTCTGGATGTCAACGAAGTTGGCGACCTCCAGTTTGACGCACTCTAGCCTGGTTTTGTCGCCGTCGATGGAGAAGCCTGCAAAGGTGTACCTGGCGTCAAGGAGGAAGCTGTCGAAGATGGTGCACCTTTCAAAGATGCTCATTTGGAAGAGCAGCACCGGGTGATTCTTGCCGATGGAGAGCTGGCAGGGGCGGGTTTCTGCGTCGCTTCAGGCTCGTTATCGTAATCGAGATCAATGCCGACGGTCTTGTGGCGCTGGAGGCTAAGGTGGCGCTTGTACTGTGCGAGGGAGATCACCATCTGCTTCTTGTCGTTGGTGTGGATGACGTGCAACTTGGTGTTGCCGTGTACCTCCACAGCCTTGTCGCCCTTGTACTCGTCGGTGAACGTCATCGCCGGTAGCAGGGCTTGGTGCTTTTGCGTTGATATGGAGCGATTTGGTGGCAGCGCAATGGATACTTGTGTTGTTGTGAATGAGAAGGCCTTTGGCAGGGGTTTGATTTTAAGGGGAGGGCGCGGAGTGGGATGGCCGCGTCGGATGAACTGCACGATCTCGTTGATGATGCGGTTGTGCAGATCATGGGTTGGTGTTGCATCTGTGATCGTGGGTTTGTAGCGATTGAACCGCTCTGATTGGGTGGTTGTATGCGAACGTGTTTTTTTATTAACGTGGTTTTATTTTATTTTTGATCAATAATTTTTTTTAACCACCACTTTCTATGCGAACGTGCATTTTGTTACGTTTATACATGCATCCTGTGTGATAATGAACTGCATTCGTTATAGTTCTGCACTTCATCTTCTACAATACAGAACTGCATTTGTGTCTACATGTGCGTACTTCACCGTTTTTTGCGTGTCCATGGTGTATCCCCTGAAAAAAGTACAATGTATTCCGCTATTTTACGAGTTTTTTGTTGTGTTCTATGTCGTGTATTTATTCATGTAGGTAATCGGGAACTGGATTGCCATAACGCACTGCATCGCGTAACGGAATGCACTGCATTTTTTTTACCGCTATGTACTGCATCTTATTTTTGCCTGTACTTACTAGAGTCCCTTGTATGGGAGGGGTAGGGGAAGGGGGGTCCCCCCCCCAGTTTTTTTTGAACTTATGGTTTTTTCTTAGTCGGCCTTGTCTCGGTGTCAAAACCGGGGGATCTCGGGTAGGGGGTACCGATCTGTGCATCTTAGGCTGATGGTAACAGGAAGCAAGGGACACAATGTTTACCCAGGTTCGGGCCCTCTCGATGGAGGTAAAACCCTACTTCCTGCTTGATTAATATTGAAGATATGTGGAATACAAGAGTAGATCTACCACGAGATCGTAGAGGCTAAACCCTAAGAGCTAGCCTATGATGGTATGATTGTAATTTTGATCGGCCTTCTAAGGACCATGCTCGCTGGTTTATATAGACACCGGAGAGCTAGGGTTTACCTGGAGTCGGTTTACAAGGAAGGAAACATAATATCCAGATCGCCAAGCTTGTCTTCCACGCAAAGGAGAGTCTCATCCGGACATGAGCCGAAGTCTTGAGTCTTGTATCTTGACGCTTCTATAGTCCCGATGATGTATATAGTCTGACTATCCGGATACCCCCTTATCCAGGACTCCCTCAGTAGCCCCTGAACCAGGCTTCAATGACGATGAGTCCGGCGCGCAGTCTTGTCTTCGACATTGCAAGGCGGGTTCCTCCTTCCGAATACTCCACGGTTATCATCGAACACGTAGATCATGTCCGGATCTGCAAAATGATCTTCACATACCACCGTAGAGAGAATGATACTCCAGCTGACAACTTTTAGACGACGTGACATGTCATTACGGTCGGGTTATTATCCGAACCGTTTTTCCCACAACCAGCCATAGCGTATACTACGAGGCGGTTTCCTGAGCACATCTTGTCGAAGCGAAGATCGTGTCCCCTTATCATGGGATTCTCATCAATACGGGTATGGGTAATCCAATCGTACCGCTAACCGCGGCGAGCGGGAGGCTAGCGGGTTCCACCAGGCAAGTGGGGAGGCGCAGAAAGCTCTTACCTTCTCTTATAAAGAGATTGGGCATCTTACTCTTTTACCCACGCCTTCTCCTTCCGCTAACTCACTTCCCTCTGCTCAAGCCCTAACGCCCGAGCGCCCTTCTTTTCCATCAAAGAGAGGGTTTCCAAAGATGTCCCGATCCAGAGCAGAAGGCAAATGGATGGCCTCTACCATCCGGGAGAAGGATATCAAGAAGCTCCGGGAAGCCGGGTATCTGGCCAAGGAGATTGGCCACCGTCTCCCACCAGCGGGACAGGTTGTCCCTACTCCGGAGCCCCATGAGAGAGTCGTGTTCCTTCCCCATTTTTTTCGCGGGCTCGGGTTTCCCCTCCACCCATTTGTACGTGGAGTCATGTATTACTACGGGGTTGATTTTCATGATCTTTCCCCCAACTCTTTTCTCAATATCTCGACATTCATCGTCGCATGCGAGGCCTTCCTCCGGATTCCGCCTCACTTCGGCTTGTGGTTGAAGGTTTTCAATGTGAAGCCCAAGGTGGTGAGTGGCGAACACGCCGAGTGCGGCGGCGCCATGGTGAGCAAGATGCCCAAGGTCATTTGGCCGAAGGGCACTTTTAACGACTCCATCAAGGAATGGCAGCAGCACTGGTTTTATATCACCGAACCACGCGGCAAAGAATGGGCAGCAGCTCCTGAGTTCAGATCCGGAGCTCCGCTGCGGCTTACGTCCTGGCCCAAGAAGGGCCCGAACTTGTGCTTGTCCGATGAGCTGCCACTGCTCCTGACGCGTGTTCAGAATATGGTCGACAAGGACGTCAAGCTTGTTGACGTTGTCCAGGTGATCCTAGTTCGCATGGTTCTCCCTTGCTAGCGTCGAGCCTGTACTTTATGGGATTTCGACCTATCCGAGCACCAAACCCACCGAGAGCTTCATGATTCCTCCCATGACGATATCTGAAAGGTGCTCTTTAAGTCCAGCAAATCATGGCCGGATTCTTCTGAGGACCGGGGGTATCAATTATCCCGTTCTGCCAGCCCGGTAAGTTATAGCCACGCCCCGTCCGTCCAGGATTCAGCCGGCATATCATGAGGGGGGGCATTTTAATCGTGCTTCATTGTGGCTTTAGGGATGGATAAAAAAGTGGAGCGAATAGAATGTCCGGCCCCACTGCTGGAGGAACCGGCCGGACCTCTTCGGACGAAGATGCTGGTCCCTGCACCTTACAAGGCACCCAAGAAGGAGGCCACCAAGTAGGCCAAGAAGACCCTGAGTGGCCTCCATTGTCGCGAGGCTCCGGACACCTGGTCCGAAGGCTCTAGCAATGCTCCTTCTTCCGAAGACGAAGAGGAGGAGGCAGAGGAGGACGAGCCTCGCTCTGCCGGCGGGAAGAAGCGTGCAACTTCCCCGTCCCTGGAGGCCGAGTCGCCCAAGAGAAGGCGAGGTTCCCCTCCAGAGGCATCCACCCCGGTTGCCGATAACAGCCCGGAGTGGGATCCCGAGGCCGAGCCCTTGGGCAAATCGTAAGTAACCGAAACCCGAATACTCCTATGTATCCAGGGTTGTCCGGGTATTGTAGTTTTAACTGTTGCCACATCTCACACAGCCCGGCAATGTCTCCTGCCAGACAATCCTCATCGGAGGATTCGTTGAGCTCGAATGCTATGGCGAGCGAGACGCCTCCGGGGGTTCCTTTTCCGAAGTCCGAGCGAGACACTGAGGTGTCGTCTCAAAGAGACTCGGGGCCGGAGAAAGTTCTGGAAGCCCCTAAGGCTCCAGGATCGGGCCAGCCGCCATCCTGCATGGAGGGAGGTTTTCCTACTCCACTGGCCACCTCAGTATACGCCGAGCTATTGGGCGGTCTGTTGACAGTGTTAAGGAACGCGTCTGTCGTTGATGAACATCGGACCCTTATGGGTGCGGTGGTTGGAAAGATTCAGGCTGCCGAAAGTGGGCTGAATGAGTCCTGTCTTGGCCTTATAAAGGCCTTTGAGGTATGGTTTCTAAGGAACCTTTAAAGAATTAGTATGATATGAGGAGTAGCCACTGATACACTGTTCGGAAAAAGAAAGCCAGGCAGGGCATCAAATCCTTAGTTGAAATGGGAACTTTTAATGTTGTATACCCATGTTTGTGAAAACAGGCGTCTGTGGGGAGGACGGACGCTCATGATGCGGAAGTGTCCGAGCTGAAAGAGAGCCTGAGACGGGCCGAAGAAGAACTTGGTCGTGTGAAGAAGCAATCGGAGGAGAGGCAAGGTATGTTTGGACATTGTCTTGCGTTGGGCACAAATCAATAAGTGTGCCTATTTGAAAATTATTTATGTTATGCGCCCTAGGAGCGAGTGCCGAATATGAGGCGCTGAAGAAAGCGGCGGCTGATGCCCAAGAGAAGGCTGCCACCGAACAGGCTCTGCGTGAAAAACATGATGCCAGGGTCATCATAGCTAAGCGAGAGCTTCAGGATGCTGTGACGAAAAGCGAGAGCTTGGAGCAGAGTTTAGAAAGAATCCGAGCTCGTCCAAGCTCTCCAAGCCGCGGAAGATGCTCGGTAAGAATCCCGAGGTCTTGTACGGGGCATTCAGGAGGCCCGGAAAGTTGCGGCTGGTAAGGCCTGTTGTCGGTGTCAAAACCGGCGGATCTCGGGTAGGGGGTCCCGAACTGTGCGTCTAGGCAGATTGTAATAGGAGACAAGGGACACGATGTTTTTACCCAGGTTCGGGCCCTCTCGATGGAGGTAAAACCCTACTCCTGCTTGATTACTATTGATGATATGGGTAGTACAAGAGTAGATCTACCACGAGATCAGAGTGGCTAAACCCTAGAAGCTAGCCTATGGTATGATTGTTGTTCGTCCTACGGACTAAAACTCTCCGGTTTATATAGACACCGGAGAGGGATAGGGTTACACAGAGTCGGTTACAATGGGAGGAGATCTTCATATCGTATCGCCAAGCTTTCCTTCCACGCCAAGGAAAGTCCCATCCGGACACGGGACAGAGTCTTCAATCTTGTATCTTCATAGTCCGGGAGTCCGGCCAAAGGTCTTAGTCCGGCCATCCGGACACCCCCTAATCCAGGACTCCCTCAGTAGCCCCTGAACCAGGCTTCAATGACGACGAGTCCGGCTTGCAAGTTGTCTTTGGCATTGCAAGGCGGGTTCCTCCTCCGAATATTCCATAGAAGATGTTGAACACCAGGGTAGTGTCCGGCTCTGCAAAATAAGTTCCACATTCCACCTTAGAGAGAATAACATTTGTATCAATCGGATCTGCTGACGTATTCCGTGTTGTGACATCATGCCACGGCCAGGCTTTTATTCATTTTATTGTTCCACCTCAGTGCGTTTAGCGAGGCGGTTTCCTTGGCACGTCTTGTCAAAGCAGAGATCGTGTCCCCTTATTTTGGGATTCTCATCAATACGGGTGTGGTAACCCAACCGCGCCATTAACTGCGGCGCTTGGGAGATAAGCGAGTTTTATTAGGGCGGTGGGGGGCTCTTAGTTTTGGCGGCCCATATAAGGGGATAAGAATCCACCCTTTCCATTCACGACCTCTTCCTCCTCTGCTTATCCGTCCCTGCGCGCTCGAGCTCCAGCGCCCAAGCCCGCACTTCCCACCTCAACCTTCTCCAACCATGTCCGGAGCGGGAGGTAGATGGATGGCCTCCTCCGTGACGGAGGGGCAAATCAAAAAGCTGAGGAATGCCGAATACTTGTCTCACGACATCGCGCACCGGCTTCCAGATGTGGGGCAACTCATCCCCACCCCCGGGCCCCATGAGAGGGTTGTTTTTCTTCCTCATTTCCTCTGCGGACTGGGTTTTCCTCTTCACCCGTTCGTCCGGGGGCTCATGTTCTACTACGGCCTGGACTTCCACGATCTGGCCCCGAACTTCATCCTCAATATCTCGGCTTTTATCGTCGTGTGTGAGGCCTTCTTCCGCATCCAGCCCCACTTTGGCCTATGGCTGAAGATCTTTAGCGTCAAGCTGAAGGTCATGCAAGGCCGACAGGCGGAATGCGGAGGTGCCATGGTGGGCAAGATAGCCAACGTCACCTGGCTCGAGGGTGCCTTCATGGAAACAATAAAAAAATGGCAATCGGGTGGTTTTATATCACTGAGCCGTGTGACCCTAAATGGGCAGCGCCCCCCGAATTTCGATCCGGCATCCCCACCCGGCTCACATCTTGGAAAGAGACGGGCCTGTCGTGGGGCAATCTGGAAGAGGTGACCGGACTCCAAACCTGCGTCCGAGACCTGGTGTCCAAGAAGGTCAATCTTGTCAACGTGGTCCAGGTCATGCTCTTCCGCCGGATCCTCCCGTGTCAACGACGGGACTTCAATTTGTGGGAGTTCGGCCTGGCCCAGCACCAGACTCTATCCCGGCTCTTCGAAACGAAGCACGAGGATGCCTGGAAGGTGCTTTTCAAGAGTTCCGAGGTCTCCCCTCCCATCACCGAGGATCGCAGATTCTGCGCCAAACGTCAGGCTTCCGAAGTAAGCTTACATTTAGTCCCTTACGGGATACCCAAATTTCATATTGTGACTTTATGTGGGATCTAAACTCCCGTTCCTTTGACACGACTGGAAGAGGACATCCAGACAGTTTGACTGTCCGGCCCCTTTGCCCGAAGGCCCAGTAGATGCACACTTAGCGAAGCTACTAGTTCCGGCACCTCATGTGGTGCCGGAGAAGAAGGCCCAGGAGAAGGCCACGGGGACCCGAAAGAGTTCCCGGCGCCCGGTGTCGTCGGATTTGCCCGACGGCCCCAAGGCACCCTTCGCCTCCGAAGACGAGGAGGAGGAAGAAGAAGAAGATGCCTATCCCCCTCCAATAGGGGGAGGAAAGAAGAGAAAGGCAGCCCCAACTGGGGAAGCCGGAGGGTCCAAGAAGGGGAAGACCTTTCTGCCGGACTACGCCCCCGACGCCGAAGACGGCGGGGGGGAATGGCCATCCAGGGTCAAGCCCCTGGCAAAATCGTAAGTGTCCAGCTACCCGAATGACTTCTTGCACTCCTTTATTATTCGATAGCTTTTAACGCTGAATCTAATCATGCAGTCTTCCCAGAGCTCAGCTTGGCGATTCGTCGAGCGGATCTCTGAATTCGTCGGACGTGAATAGCGCTTCACTTTCGACGACCTCCTCCCCTCTCCCTACAGACAACGCTGAGGTGGAGTCCTGTAGGGGACAAAACCAGGAGGAGGTGGTCCTAGAGGCGCCACAAGGCGACCTTCCGGACTCCAAGCCCAAAGGGGGTAAAACCCCGGAGGGATCTAAGTACAGCCCTGGGCCGGACACTGCTCCGGAACCATCAGCGGTTCCAGAGTCCGACAGGCAGCACCTTCATAAGAAGGGCAAGCCTGCGACGCCGGCGACTTCCGTCCACCCGGAGGCGCCGGACAATTTGCTGGAGGTGCTTAACGGGGCCTCCATCGACGAAGAACACCGCATTGTTATGAGTGTGGTGATTCAGAAGGTTCAGTCCGCCAAGAGCGGGCTGACAGAAGCCTGCACAAGCCTGTTAACGGGCTTTGAGGTATGTGTTCAAAAACATATAAAAAATATTACCGCATAGACAGTAGCCCCTGATGCTCAGTTCGGTGTTCGGAAAGAAAAGCCGAGCTGAGGATCTAAAAAGATATACGCAGGAGTCTAATAGAAATATGTCAATATGGGAATGCAGGTTGTGCTGCTGACCTCTGCCGCACTGACTGCGGAGGTCAATGCATTGAAGGAAAGCCTCGAGCGGTCCGAGAGCGAGCTCGGCCGTGCCAAGAAGCAGCTCGAGGATAAAGAGGGTACGTAGTACCTCCTGTAAATGTATATAGAAATACTTGGTTGCAAAATAATAACAGGACCAACGTTAATGTTGCAGGAGCCATGACCGAGGTGGCGACCCTGAAAGAGGCGGTCTCCAAGGCCGAAAAGAGTGCAGCCTTGGAGCGCGCCGAGCGAGAGAAGCAGGAGGCGCGGGTGGCGGAGGTGCGGCAAGAGCTCCAGGCTGTCATGGAAAAACACAAGGGCTTGGAGCGAGACTCGAAGACTCGAGAGTTCGAGCTTGCCTTGGCTCTTGAGAGTGCCAAGACCGCTAAGGCCGAAGCCCAGAAGGCCCTTCAGGAGATCGAGGCAATGAAGAAGATAGCGGCAGGTAAGGCATTCTTTATGCAAAGCAAAAATATAAAAGTTAATTATCTGCTACTTACCCGAATCCGGAGCTCTCCAGGAGCGTTCACCGATCTGCCCCGTAGTGTGTCTAATGCCGCCGCATACTACCGAGCCGAAGAGGGGAGCTCGACGAAAAAAGTGTTCTGGTCTCAGTATGCTGAGGCCAAACATCCGGTGCCCCTGAGCGACCATCTGAAGCAGCTGGTCGAGCTCCACAAGGTGGCCTAACAGGCCATGAAGGGCCTCATAGCTAGGCTGTGTCCTGGAGAAGTCATGCATGGGAGCTACTTCGGTCTGGTGCGGCGGCTAGTGGACGCATGTCCGTGGATTGAGGTCGTCAAGCGCTCCGTTTGTATTGAAGGTGCCCGTCGGGCCCTTTCCCGTGCTAAGGTGCACTGGGGCAAGCTAGATGCGGAGAAGTTGTTGACGGACGCGCCACCGCCGGGCAAGGAGTATCGTACGCCCGAGATGTATTATAATGGCGTTCTGAAGGGTGACCGCCGTATAGCGGATGAGTGCTCCAAAGATGTAATTTTTGAGTAGACTCGCATTTGTTATCATGTACGCTGAAGCTTTGTTCATATGCGTTAAGCAACGCTTGTTAATTTAAAATATTACCTCATGTGCGGCCATTTATCAAATCTAAGAGATGCAAGTCGTCGGCTTCGGCCCCCATGCCACGAGTGCTGGGGTGTTCGGGATAAACCTGAGCGCTCTTGTTCCCATTCTTGGGTCCATCTAGGGAGGCGTTCAGCACAACGAACCAGGCCGTCGAACTTATAATGCTTTATCACTCTCACTTAGCCATAGAATTCTATAATTTTAAATTTCGGCAAAGCCCCTAGTATTCGGAAGACCGAGTTCGGGGCGCTATCCACGCCTAGGCCGGATAAGTCTGGTTCCTCACTCGAAGCGGCATAAGTCTTTAAGGACTCGAAGAAACCTCACGAACAGCGACCGGTCTCTCGCACTATCATGACAGTCAGTTTTAGCTTTCTCTACTGAGGTGTTAACCCAGCTCAACTGGGGCACAATCGCAGTAGTTCTCCCAGCGCTACCTTAGCCAACAATGCGGAACGTAAGGTACCAAAACATGGGAGCCGGGCAAACCCAACTATTGACCAAAGACATGATTCGGAGACGATGCATAGAGTGCTATAAGTTCGGGGTGCCGCACTCGTGAGAGTGTTCGGTCTTCTCACACCATGTTATGGAGTGTTGTAAGCCCCTGGTGTATTGTCCGCACCAAAGTGTATGGTTGCAGAATGTCATGACTGAACATATTTGTATAAAAATAGATAAGTACAATAATAGGTAAGAGCTATATATTGTTTATTAAAAAAGGGCTGCTGCAAAAGCAGAACGATACAAGAAGTGTGGTAAGCAAGAGATGGGAGTATTTGACACATTCCCCTCCAAGGGCCAGCTGCGGGATTGCAAGTAAAATAGGTATTAAACTCATTATAGAGACCACCTGGACTTTTGACGTGGCTTGCCCCCTCCCTGGCAGTTGCATCGTTGGTTCGGCAAGTGTATTGTCGGACAGGCCTTCTGAATAGTTGGGTCCAAAAAGTGTGTAAAAAGGAAAATGGTGAAATAGGGAGCCCCTTAGTGCGGTTGAGCCGCATTCTGGGTGTGCCGCTGTTGTGCCCCTCCCCTTATGCCCATGGTATCTCTAAGGCGTAGTTATGTACGCGTGGTACCAGTATCGCCATTTGGCGGGGGCTGGGGTTGGGGCCGCACTGCTATGCTTGCTCGAAACATGCCAGCCGGATTTGTTGTAGGTTACTTCGGGCTCGCTTGACGTTGTCTGGACATTTGACGCCTGGATTGGAGAACTGCCTTGAGATGCTACTCTATACTTCCGCCGCCAGGGCCGCCGTGTGCTCCTCCGTTCGGAGAGAGCGTTCGGTGTTTCCGTTTACCGTGATGACTCCGCGAGGTCCTGGCATCTTGAGCTTTAGATATGCATAGTGCGGCAGTGCATTGAATTTTGTAAATGCGGTTCATCCAAGCAGGGCGTCATAGCCACGGACTATGTCGAAGATTAACTCCTTGCTCCGGAAGTTATCCGGGGATCCGAAGACCACTTCGAGTGTAACCGGGCCTTTACAGCTGACCTCTACCCCTATTATGACACCTTTGAAGGTTGTATTTGTGGGTTTAATCCTTCAAGGATCGATGCCCATTTTTCACACTGTGTCCTGGTAAAGCAGGTTCAGGCTACTGCCATCGTCCATTAGAACTCTGGTAAGGTGAAATCCGTCGATAACTGGGTGTAGGACCAGTGCGGCGAATCCGCCGTGACGGATGCTGGTGGGATGGTCCGTTCGATCGAAGGTGATCGGGCAGGAGGACCATGGGTTCAACTTTGGGGCGACTGGCTCTAGCGCATAGACGTCCTTGAGAGCACGCTTCCGCTCCCTTTTGGGGATGTGGGTTGCGTATATCATGTTCACCGTCCGAACTTGCGGGGGAAATCCCTTCTGTCCTTTGTTGTTCGGCGGCCGGGGCCCCTCCTCGTCATCGCTATGTAGCCCCTTGTCTCTGCTCTCGGCACTTAACTTGCCTGCCTGCTTGAATACCCAACAATCCCTGTTGGTGTGATTGGCTGGCTGTTCGGGGGTGCCGTGTATCTGGCACGAGCGATTGAGTATCCGGTCTAAGCTGGATGGGCCCTGAGGGTTTCTTTTGAATGGCTTCTTCCGCTGACCCGGTTTAGAGCCTCTAAATCCGGCATTGACTGCCGTATCTTCAGTATTGTCATCATTAATGCGGCGCTTATGCTTGTTGCGATGTGACCTGTCGTTGTTATCCTTGGTATCCGAATTGCCGGGGCTCTTGGTTATGTTATTGCTACGAGCTAGCCAGCTGTCTTCTCCCGCATAGAAGCGGGTCATGAGTGTCATGAGGGCTGCCATAGACTTCGGCTTTTCCTGTCCTAGGTGCCGGGCAAGCCATTCGTCTCGGATGTTGTGCCTGAAGGCTGCAAGGGCCTCGGTGTCCGGACAATCGACTATTTGGTTTTTCTTGGTTAGGAACCGTGTCCAGAATTGTCTGGCCAATTCCTCTGGCTGCTGGATTATGTGGCTTAGGTCTTCGACATCTGGTCGTCGCACATACGTGCCCTGGAAGTTGTCAAGGAATGCGGATTTCAGGTCCTCCCAACAACTAATTGACTCTGCTGGCAGGCTGTTAAGCCAATGTCGAGCTGGTCCTTTAAGCTTGAGCGGGAGGTATTTGATGGCGTGTAGATCATCACCACGGGCCATGTGGATATGAAGGAGATAGTCCTCGATCCATACCGCGGGATCTGTTGTGCCATCGTATGATTCGATGTTTACGAGTTTGAAGCCCTCGGGGATTTGATGATCCATTACTTCGTCTGTGAAGCATAGTGGGTGTGCGGCGCCCCTGTACTGGGCTATATCACGACGCAGCTCGGACGAGCTTGGTCTGTTGTATTCGGCTGGGCCATACTTATTATGTCTGGCGTGACGGCTAGCATCACGTGAAGCAGGGCGCCCATGCGATCCGTAGATCGATCTTGTTTGCCTTTCCTTATTCTCCAAGATGTCTCGCAGGTCTGTTGCGTCTCCCCGTACTCTGGTATGTTTTGAGCGGTGTCGGGGTGCGGCTTGGGTTAAGGGCCTGAAGGCCTCTCTATCACGGCCACGGGGTGGCCGATCGGGTGCATCGTACGCTGGTGATGTATGTTTAGTTGCTTCCTCCTCAAGTTGGGGTAGCAGCCTGCGCTTCGGGTAGCTCTTGGATGGGCGTTCTAGTTTATACTCTTCGGCCGCCAGGACTTTGGTCCATCTGTCGGCTAGCAAGTCTTGGTTAGCTCTAAGCTGCTGCTGTTTCTTCTTGAGGCTGCTTGTCGTGGCTACGAGACTGCATTTGAAACGCTCTTGTTCGACGAGATCCTCTGGCACGACGAATTCGTTGTCGTCGAGGCTTGCCTCGTCTTCGGAGGGAGGCATGTAATTGCCGTCCTCATCTTCTTTGTCGGCCGCTCTCTCATGAGGGTTGGCTCCTTCGTCCTCCTACACTGAATCCTGCTGGAGGGGTTTGTCTTCGGCACTGTCCGGTGTGTTGTTATCTCCGGTGCCAGAATCGCTGTTTTTGCTTTGGTGGGACTTAGAGCGGCGCCGCTGACGTCGGCGCTGGGGTTGCTTCTTGCAGGGGTCATCCTCCGTTTTCTCCTCGCCATCCCCCGCTTTAGGGGTGTCCACCATGTATATGTCATATGACGAGGTGGCTTTCCAGTTCCCTATAGGTGTTGGTTCTTGATCGTCTCCTTCATCGGCGTCCATGCCGTCGATGTCTTCGGAGTCAAAGTTGAGCATGTCGGTTAAATCATCGACAGTGGCTACGAAGTGGGTGGTGGGTGGGCTTCGAAATTCTTCGTCGTCCGCATCCCAACCATGTTGGTCGTAGTTCGGCCAGGGCTCTCCTGACAAAGAGAGAGACTTTAATGAATTCAGGATATTGCCGAAAGGCGAGGGCTGAAAGACATCCACGGCAGTGAACTCCATGACTGGAGCCCAATCGGGCTTAATCGGAAGAGGTGCGGGATTTACGGAGTCCGGATCGGAGTCCGGCACCTTGGAGTCACGGGCCTTGCGAGGGACTAGGCTGGTATCTGGCTCTATCGCCGTGGAGGTTGCAGTTTCCGGGGCAGCGTCCAACCGTCCGTCCCCGACTGGCGCAGTGAGCTCCGAGCTAATGGTCAGAGTGGACACCTGAGCAACGCTCTGGGTGTTGTCCGATGACGGAGCTAAATCATGCCCATCGTGACAGTGCGGCGCGCCCGGTCGTGGCTCGAATCCGTCGAAGATCAAGTCCCCGCGGATGTCGGCCGTGTAGTTTAAGCTTCCAAACCTGACCTGTTGGCCAGGGGCGTAGCTTTCGATCTGCTCTAGATGGCCGAACGAGTCGGCCCGCAGTGCGAAGCCGCCGAATACGAAGATCTGTCCGGGGAGAAAAGTCTCACCCCGGACCGCATCGTGATTGTCGAGCGAAGAAGCCATCGGGCCTAAAGGCGACGACACAGAGGAACTCTCAATGAAAGCACCAATGTCGGTGTCAAAACCGGCGGATCTCGGGTAGGGGGTACCGAACTGTGCGTCTAGGCGGATGATAACAGGAGACAAGGGACATGATGTTTTTACCCAGGTTCGGGCCCTCTCGATGGAGGTAAAACCCTACTCCTGCTTGATTAATATTGATGATATGGGTAGTACAAGAGTAGATCTACCACGAGATCGGAGTGGCTAAACCCTAGAAGCTAGCCTATGGTATGATTGTTGTTCATCCTACAGACTAAAACTCTCGGGTTTATATAGACACCGGAGAGGGCTAGGGTTACATAGAGTCGGTTACAATGGGAGGAGATCTTCATATCGTATCGCCTAGCTTGCCTTCCACGCCAAGGAAAGTCCCATCCGGACACGGGACAGAGTCTTCAATCTTGTATCTTCATAGTCCGGGAGTCCGGCCAAAGGTCTTAGTCCGGCCATCCGGACACCCCCTAATCCAGGACTCCCTCATCTGTTGTATCTATGGCCGTTATGATGTTATAATATGGAGAACTCTAAGCGGCAAGCTGAATTCTTGATTTTGCAGGGGCGTTTGCGGATCTGCCACGTAGCATATCAGATGCGGCCCAATTTTACCGATCCGAGGAGAGGGAGTCTGCAGGGAGGAACTTCTGGTCGCAGTATCTAGCGCTGAACTATCCGGTGCCTTTTATCGATCAGCTGAAGCAGCTGGTCGAACTGCACCGGGCGGCCGAACTAGCCATGAAGGACTTGGTCATCCGGCTGTGGCCTGCAAAGTCAATTCCCAGCGGTTTCTTCGGACTCGTCAAGTGGATTGTGGGTGCCTGTCCTCGGCTTGATATTATCAAGCGATCAGTCTATAGAAGGTGCGCGAATGGTGCTTGCCCATGCAAAAGTGCATTGGGGGAAGATTGACGCAGAAAAGCTGAAAACTGAGGGGCCACTAGAGGGTAAGGAGGGTCGCAAGCCCGAACTGTATTATGAAGGTGTAATGAAGGGTGCCCGCCTGGCGGCGGACAAGTGCACCAAAGACATTATATTTCCCTGAGGGCATTTTTGCCATCGTTTGTAATATGGGATAATGGCACTTTTATTATATGTTGCCTATTTGGTTTGAACATGTGTTCTTCCTTTGTGGCTCTTTATTGTATATAAATTCTGAGAGTTAGCCAGTCGTCGGCTTCAGCCCCCACGAGAGAAGTACGGGGGTGTTCGGGGTATTTTTGAACACTCTTTATCCCATTGTTGGGTCCTTATAAGGAGGCGTTTCTCACCATGAACCAGGCAATCAGACTATAGGGCTTTACTACCTCACTTAGCCATAGGAATACGAGTATGGTCGGCGCAGCCCCTAGTGTCTGGAAGGCCGGACTAGGGGCTCTATTGGCGCCTGGTCGGTAGACCGATCCATCGCAAACTGCATTCTATAGTGGCGTTATGCGGAATGAATCTTTAAGGATTTTGCAACCTCTCGAACAGCTGACCAGCTCTTGTCGCATCATCACAGTCGGTTTTCGGCTTTCTCTACTGAGGTGCTCGTCCGGCAGATCCGGGACACAATCGCAGTAGTTCTCCCAGTGCTACCTTAGCCGACGGAACGGAATGTAAGGCACCAAAACATGGGAGCCGGGCAAACTCAACCAATGACCCAAGACATGATTCGGAGCTGATGCATATAGTGCTATAAGTTCGGGGTGCCGAGCGACCGAGAAGGTGGTCGGACTTTATTGTCATACTGTGGAACCCCTGGCATAACCGTGCGTAACACGAACCGTGGCCGCCGCTTTTACGGCGAAGAGGCGTCGATGATAAACGACGACCGGTGCATGTTTAGTTAAGTCTACGTGTTGCAGTAATATGATATGTCCATGCATATGAATGCGATTTATGATTATGAAAAGAGATGATTTTCTGGCGGAAACTATGGTGGCTGGACTGGAGGGGGCTGTGAATGGATCGAAAGTGAATCCGGACTGCTGTCTACCTGCATGGTCCTGTCCTTGGGCCGACTTCACGCCGCCAAACCTGTTCTACATAAGAGTTAGTTTGTGAAGGTAAGTGAGTGGAGGGCGCCGAATGTCCTCTTGTCATTGGTCCAAAGGTTCCTGATCGGCCCCTGGTGACCCCAGCCATTATTCGAGAAGCAGCCCGGACTCCTCAGTTGGTGTCCGGATAGTTGGCTATCATATGAAAATATTGACAGGCATGCGTGACTTGCTACTATTGTAGTTGTATGATCCCCGCTTCTGAGGGCGGGGTTTGGCTCTGCACGCAGGCGTGAGTGTGTTATTGGTGCTGGCCTGATGATTTACCACGTGGAATCTAGCCAACGTGGTTCATCTTGTTAGCATACGGTGTGATACCGTATAGGGGGAATGCGTCAATGGCGCGGCCTTATTTGGTTATCTGAAAACAACCGTTAGGGCGGCGGGCCAATGATCCTGGCCTTTGTGGCTGGCACCTTGTAGAAGGTGTTTATTTGTACGCCCGCTTGGGCTTTTATTGTTTGAGGAGCCCCTAGACTGTTAGGTCTAGGGGTATGCAATTGAATTATTGTGGTTTTTATGGTAAGGGACGATCGGCCGTACTGTTGTGCTGGGGGGGGGGCTTTTGACTAAACGCCTCCCCTCAATGTTTCCGGCACACGCCTGGTTGCTTTACTTTGGAGATCCAGCATTCTCTATTAGTACGTTTTGCCGTTCTTTTGGGAGTACCGTGAATTTTGCACGACTGATCGAGTTCGTGGCTTGGGCCGAATAGGCTTGAGCTGTTCCTTGTCCGTTGACCGGATTGGGATTTGCTGAACTTGATACCAGCTTCCCTGATTTGCCTTATATGACCGTTGCGCCGGGGCTTGAGGCTGCTTCTTCGTGTATCCTTCTTGGTGGTTTGGACCGTAGTGGTGTGCGGACGTCGGGTTGTGTGCCTTTGATTTTCCTGCTTAGGTTGAGGTAGCCAGTTGTGCCACGTGTGCCCTTTGTTAGGGCGGTCGAGTCCGTATTTCTCGGTGGTCGGGATCTTCGTCCACTGTTCTATTAGCAAATCCTGTTCGGCCTTAAGCTGCTCTTGCTTCCTTTGTCGACTCTTTGCAGTGGCTATGTGTCATCGCCTAAAGCGAACGTGTTCCAGTGGGTCTTCAGGCACGCCGAATTTGTCATTGTCGAGGCTTACCTCGTCTTCGGAGGGGGGTGTATAGTTGTTCCTCTCCAAGTATCCCACCGTGGCATGTACGACCTGCTTGATGGTCGGCTGATCAGGACTGTACTCCTCTTCGGTACTATCCGGATCATCTCCGGGACCGGTATTGATGTGGCGGGGCTTGGAGTGGCGTCGGAGACGCCCATATTTTGCTTTTCCTCCCGAGGGGTTATCCTCCACTGCCTCGTCATCATTGGTTTCTTTCGGAGTGTCCACCATGTATTTATCGTTTGAAGAGCTGGCTGTCCACCGCCCTATGAGCGGTGGCTCCTGGATGTCTCCTGCATCGTCTTCCATACCGTCGATGTCTTCGAAGTCAAAGTCGAGCACGTCGGTTAAATCATCGATCGTGGCGACGAAGTGGGTGGTGGGTGGGCAGCGAATTCCTTCGTCGCCTACTTCCCACTCAAGCCGGACATAGTTCGGCTCAGAGCCTCCTGACAGACAGAGAGACTTTAATGAGTTCAACATGTTGCCGAAAGGCGAGTGCTGAAAGATGTCTGCAGCAGTAAACTCCATTACCGGAGCCCAACCTGGCTCGGCTGGCTCGAGAGTGAGCGGACCAGGACCAACAACCGGATATGAGTCCGGGAGCCCAGTGTTATAGGCCTCCACAGCGGTGGGACCCGTGTTCGGCTCTAATGCCGATAAGTGTGCAGCCTGCGGAGTGGGGTCCAGCCCCCCGTCCATAGGCAACGCAACCTGCCCTGGATTTAGATCCAAGGCTGCTTCGGGGATGATGTCCCGGGCACTGTCCGACAGCAGGTCTAGGCCGTGCTCGTCGTGGCTGTCCGGCGCTCCTGGAGCAGGCTCGAATCCGTCGAGGATCAAGTCTCCGCGGATATCCGCCGTGTAGTTCAAGTTTCCGAACCTGATCTAGTGGCCAGGGGTGAAGCTGTCGATTTGCTCCAACCGGCCAAGCGAATTGGCCCGTAGTGCGAAGCCGCCGAACACAAAGATCTGTCCGGGGAGAAAAGTCTCACCCTGGACCGTGTTGTTGACGATTGAAGACGTCATCAAGCCTCGAAGCAACGACACAGAGGAACTCTCAATGAAAGCACCAATGTCGGTGTCAAAACTGGCGGATCTCGGGTAGGGGGTCCCGATCTGTTCGTCTTAGGGTGATGGTAACAGGAAGCAAGGGACACAATGTTTACCTAGGTTCGGGCCCTCTCGATGGAGGTAAAACCCTACTTCCTACTTGATTAATATAGAAGATATGTGGAATACAAGAGTAGATCTACCACGAGATCGTAGAGGCTAAACCCTAAGAGCTAGCCTATGATGGTATGATTGTAATTGTGATCGACCTTCTAAGGACCATGCTCTCTGGTTTATATAGACACCGGAGAGCTAGGGTTTACATGGAGTCGGTTTATAAGGAAGGAAACATAATATCTGGATCACCAAGCTTGTCTTCCACGCAAAGGAGAGTCCCATCCGGACACGAGCCGAAGTCTTGAGCCTTGTATCTTGATGCTTCTATAGTCTGGACGATGTATATAGTCCGGCTGTCCGGATACCCCCTTATCCAGGACTCCCTCACCTTGTTAGGCCTGTGTTCAGGTAGTGAAGATGCATTTGGGCCCAAGTCAGCCTGTGAGCATGGCTGGTTCCCGGTTCGCTATGTGTGTGTCCTAATGTTTAGTCCCACCTCGCCCGCGGAAGGCGCGCCCGACCTACTTATAAGCGCTGGCAAGGCATACCGGTTGAACTCCTCTGGTTACTTATTTGGGCGCTTATACACGGCTTTCGCAGCTATATGCTCTCTGACCTGTGGGCCCATCTGTGGCCGGCCCCATGCATTGTGACTCAGAACGACTCGCCTTCTGTGGGCGAAGACCTACTACGAGACTGGCTGGGGCCGGCTCACCTAGGTGGTCAATTTTTTTCCTTTGTATCTTTTTCATGTTGGGGCGTGCACTGCTTTTTAGTAAATCATCCGTGCACTGCATTGATTTAGTTTCAGTACTGCATGTGCACGCATTCCGTACTGCACGTGTTTTACACTACATTTTTGTGCACTACATGGGTATCATTTTTCCTTATTGTTTTTCCTCTTACGTATCCTTTTTTCTTAGTGTACAGGTGTGCACTGCTTTGTGCCCCTATGCGCACTGCATTTGTCGTAGTCCTGTGCTGCAGTGTACACATTTTGCACTGCGTGCATCCTTCTTTGTGCCAAAAAGTTGTGACTGGCTATGCCAACGCTGCGGACTGCATGACTTACATTTAAGGATTACATCAGGTGCTGTAATTTCTGCTTTGTGCACTGCGCGAAAGTGCTTCTCTTTTGCTTCATTTTGAGCATGTACTGCACTTCATGGACACATATAGTGAACTTCCTGGTAGGAATTTGGAGAACTGCACACATAAAATGGGCTGTGGATTATAATTTTTAGAGTATTATTATTTAATGATCTGTGCTTTTGTTCGTGGGAATTTCTGCAGTCAAAGTACACCTTCTTTTTTGGTTCTTTTTTCTTTGGTAACATAAGCCTTTATTCATTGTCCTTTATTCTTGGGAACATAATTTTCATTAAGTCCCCTTTAATTTTCAGTTTTGACCTTTTTGCATTCGTCTTATATAAATGAAGGCTAACTTATACCCTTCTTTTGCATTTTATTTCTCCTCTAGCCACAAGTTCTCTCCTTTCTCCAGCCTATAATTATTTTTTTGCTTTTCTAGGTTTTTGTTGCGATGGCTCCAGGCCCCTGCGCGTATCTCTTCTGCTGCGGCCATGGTTGTGGTGTGCCGACACACTGCGATTGTTCAGCTTGCTCGCCGGCCCGTCGTGCTTGTCGTGGTGGGAAGGTATTGTGCCGAATTGGGCGAGCCGAGCAGCTTGCATATGGTACAGTATTCACGGAAGGATTGGATATGGGCCAGATCAACGTTTCTGCGTTCTATTCTGCCCTGCTTCGCCGTGGCCTTGGCTGCATGAGTCCTTTTGTCCATCAGCTTACGTCAACAGATGTGGAGACTCACTACAAGATGGTATGTTTCGTTAGATATGATTTTTTTTCTTTGTGTTTTTTTGTATAATTCTATTCTATTCTGAACTTTTAGTACTTTAGGAACGCACTTTTTTTTTGAAGTGTACTGCAATGAGTTCTTATTTCTTGTTTTTATTTTTTTGCTTGTGTGCATGCAGCTTGTGTTTTAGTTTACATGGTTACAATATGTGAACTGCTTATATATTAGCTGAGCACTACATGTTTCCACATTTTGCCCAATTTGTATGGTGTGTGCTACATGTAGCTAGTCTCGAGTACTGCATGATAGTTCGAAGAGTACTGTATATTTGCAAGTTCCGTACTACATATTGAAATGCGTTTTATCTGTACTGCTTGTTGGACTATTGTGCACTTCATCTAGCTCGTGACTGTAGTATGTGTAGGTTTTTACCGCTCTGTGCACAGTATGAGAATTGTACTGCTAGTATCGTTCTCAAACAGTTTTATTATTTTTTGCAGAAAATTCCTCAACGAGCTGTTAGGTATCTCCGGCTCAAGAAGAACGGAATTCTTCAAGTTGTTCTTGGTAATGGATACCTTAAACCATCCAAGTACAGTGTAGGTGTTGACGGGCGGCTGTGTCTGCAGAAAGGGTGGAAGGAATTTGTCATTGATAGTGGCCTGAAGTCTGAGCAAGTTGTTGTCCTCAACTTCTTTGAACTCAAGGATCGTACGGTTAGATTCACGTTTGACGTGATTGGCTAAGGTTATGAGTTTGATTTGTAATAAGTACTTTTGCGTGTCGAACGCTTCATATTTTTGATGTGTTTTGTAATAAGCACTTTTGTGATCTGAACCGCTTCAATTATTATTCTGAACTTCGTGCTGCTAGTGAGCTAACAGCATTTTTTACATGGTTTTTGAATCAAAATGTGTCAATGTTTTACTCTAGACTGCTATATATATATGGTATACTCTATATACCATTTTCTCTTTACATGGTTTAGTTGAATAACTCATAGTCAATGGGAAATTTGTGTTTACACAAAATTTAAACTGATACATAAGTCATAGAGATAAGCAAACTACTATGCATATGATTAATTTATTGAAGTTCATCTATTTGGTCGTTAACCTGCTTCTGCGCGGTGACTGGAGCGTGTCTAATGCCGCACTTTCTTTTGTTTTCCGTGGCGGTGTTGCTGGTTCTTGTCTCTGCACCTTTGTGTTTGTAGCCCCTCGCGTGCTGCTTGATGGCTACTTTCGTTTTTCAGCACTGCAAACTGCATCCTTCTTTGCTCCCCGCGTGCCGGTTGATGGCTGCTTTGGTTTTTCAGCGCTGTGAACTGCATCCTTCTTTGATCTCCGCGTGCTGGTTGATGGCTGTTTTCATTTTTCAGCGCTGCAAACTGCATCCTTCTTTGCTCCCCGCGTGCTGGTTGTTGGCTACTTTCATTTTCTAGTGCTGAGAACTGCATCCTTCTTTGATCCCCGCGTGTTGGTTGATGGTGGTTTTCGTTTTCCAGCGCTATGAACTGCATCCTTCTTTGCTCCTACCTTGTTTTTTGAAAGTGGTGTTATTCTCGGTTTTTTCTGTACAACAGCATTCCCTTGGGGTGGTCTTGTTGGCATTGTTTCTTCATGTTCTTTGTCCTCTTCACTCTCTTCACTCTCTTCTTCCTCTTCATCATCTTCATCATCTGTTTCTTCAGTTTCTTCACGCTCTTCATCCTCTTCACTCTCTTCTTCTTCCTCCTCTTCTCCGTCTGCTTCTTCATAAGCCATTTCTTCTTTAGTTGTGTCACCATCTTATTCTTTGATCTCACATTTTTCGTCTTCCTCATTTTCTGATCTTTTTCTTTTTCTTTTGGGGCAGGTTCTTGAATTGTGTCTCTTCCTCTTTTTGCAGATGCTACAACGTCCCGGTTTCGTCCATTTCTTAGTGTTGTGAGTGGAATTTCTGTTTGGTTGTGCATCGCCATGTCCTTGTGTTTCTTCTTCATCTCTTTTTTTACATGTCCTGGAATTGTGGCCACTGATTTCATTACATGTTTTGCACATTCTTATTCCCAGTGGGTGACCATCACTATCCAGCTCAGGATGTGGCTTACTATTTTTGTCATCATTTTTCTCCTTGCATGCCACCTTTTTCTGGGTTGCGTCGCCCCCTTTCTTCCTTCCTCTTGTGTTAATAACAGGAGGTGGAAGAACTGTTTCTTTTTTGATAGCACCAGTTCCGTTGTGTTCAGTATTTTCTACTTGCTCGGCATTATTGTCATGCTGGGATTTATCTGCTTGCTTTAGTTTTGCTGCTTCTTCTTCTTCTTCATTGAGCACATCAACTTCCTCGATCAGTGCCCTCATACCAGACAACGCTCTGTGGCACCCAGCGTCGGACCTTGTCTCTCTGTTTGCAAGGTCCATTGCTGTTTCTGTCAGCAATTTTCTACGGCAAAAAAGTGAGGTTCCATCTGGTGTTGTTTGTTCGTAGTCTCTTCTGTCAAATGTTGCATCTGATCTTGCGTTACGGGTGTATCTTTTCATGATGTACACCTCAGGAATCTTGAGTACTCTCAAATGAGAAAGCATGCATAACACATGGACGCAAAAGAGCCCTGTAGACAAACACACGATTTTTTTTTTGTTTTGTAAGTGAACTGCATGAAATTAGTAAACACATTTTTTCGTTATTTGTTCATTTTTAAAGAAGTGAACTTCATTTGGTTTTGTGAATTACTCATGCATGTGGACTTTTAAAGTTCAGTAAATGAGCTTCCGTGCATGAGTATCAGAATCTAGAATTTTTTTTGCTAGGAGTCTCACATGTGTGTGTCCAGAGTTTGCACTCACATTCGTAGACACCTTTCTCTTCATCGGTGACCACTTGGAAATTATGCCTTGCCCAGTCAAATGCATCTGATCGGTTGTAGTGGTGTACGAGATACTTTGTCGGGTTCTCAGGGCACCGTTCTGCTCTGAATGCAGTGCTACGGTAGAGTGTTTCTTTGAAATCTGCAAACACTGCCCTTGTATACACTTTTGATAGCTGAACTTCGAACCCAAACTTGGTTGTTGTTTTTACCTCTGACTGCATGATCACAAATGCACTGTTACAAACCAGAGAAATGAAAAAATTGTTTGTTTTTGTAGTCATATTTTAGCAGTTTTTGATTGACATTTTGTTTACCTCATTTGCTACTCTCTCTGCATGCTCGACGGCCTTCCTGGTCTGAATGCACTTATCCATCTGCTGAGCAAACAAATGGAGATCATGCTTCTCCTTGACAAAAAATTTCTTTAGTATGCGGTTCATGCTCTCACTTATGTGTGTGGAAGTCATCTGAGCACAGAAAATTTCCTTGTAGTAAGCCGAGATCCACTCGTGCCTGTCATCCCACAGCGAATTCACCACTTCGTCGTCTTGCAAGTTGTACCTCTGAATGAGGTTCTTCCATGCTTGTTCAAATTCTGACGACATTAGTGGGTGGTTCAGCACCGCATTGAGTTCATCCTTTAGTTTCTCGTGCTCCTTACACAGCAAGGCGAGGTGGTCTTTGTACTTCTTCATGATATGCCACCGACACATCTTATGCAGAGTTTGTGGGAGGATAGTTTTTAATGCTGCCTTCATCGAAGAACACTGGTCTGAGAAGTCACAAACAGTGTTTTTTTATTAAGTTGTTTGTGTGTGTGCAAGATAGATGGAAGAAATATAAGTGCACCAAACAAACGTAAGTATGCAGGTGTTGTTGTTTTTTTGTACCGGTGAGCATGCAGATTGGCGGCTTGTTGTTCATACACCTTAGAAAGGTTTTGAAAACCCACTCGAATGATGGTATTGTTTCATCTCGCACGAGTGCAACAGCAAATATGGTGCTCTGTAGATGATGGTTCACCCCCACAAAGACTCCTAGCGGCATGTGGAATTTGTTAGTTTTATATGTCGTGTCAAATGTAACGCAGTCTCCAAAATCTTCATTTGATCCTTTGCAACTTGCGTTCGCCCAAAATATGTTTCTTACACGGTTATCTGCATCAGCGTCATAATCATAGAAGAACTCTGGGTTTATCTTCTGCATTTTCTCGAAGAAATCCAGAAGTTTCTTGACATCATGTTCAAACTCTTCTCTGGCAAACTTATGTTTCCTGCATTTTCAAACACAATGCAAACTCATCTCATCAATCAGGGAATAATTGCCGACAGAATGCTCAAGAGATATGCTCTGTTACGTGCTTGCTTGTCTACCCAATTGCGGCTAGTATGTCCCATGTACTGCAGACCACTAGACATACGCGACAGCATCGACAGCATCTGAGCATGTGAGTGGTTGTCCAGTTGCATGTCTTTCACTAACTGGTCTATCAAAGCATCGTCTTTTTTGTGCGATCGCATGTGCAAAAGCATCCCGGGGCTTTCCAGCATCTTGTGATTGTGGTTGAGTTGAACCATTTCTATCACAAATTTGCCATCCTTCCTCTTTTTGACTCTAATCTTTGCCTTGCAGCCAATCCTTTCTGATGTCTTCTGACGCACCCGGTGATAATCTGACACAGTCTGCTTGTGCGTCCCTTCTCTTGAGCAGACAGTGTAGGCATTTGACCTGTGTTTTGCCCTCTTGCGTATGCCAAACCCTGCACATCTTGCATAATTGTTGTAAAAGTCTCATGCCTTGTCGTACGTGGTGAACTTCATTCCAGCAGCAGGTACGAGGTTCAGCGGCATGTTTTTATCCTGCATTAATTGCAATGCTCTATGAGATAATTTGTTTTGTTTTGTTTTTTAAACACGAGGAGTGCATACGAGTTTAATAAAGCATTGCAATGTTCCTAAGTTTTCAGAAGAATCCAATGTATTAGATGCTAGGTCAAACCTCACAAGAAATATCAGTGTGCACTGCAATGTTATCTGAATGGACTGCAACTATTTTTTTAGAACATAAGCTTACATGTGTGTAGAGTCGTTCACCCGATGGTGTTTGCAGCTCGCCGGGTTGTATTGTACATGGCGGGGTTATAGCAGATCTGTGTAGTTGAGGATCTCGCGGCGGCAATAGTGAGGAGGATTTGTACCTGCTGTTTACTTTTGACCGAGGCATCGTCGGTGGTCGCAGCGTCGAAGTTGATGCAGTAGGTCTGCTTCGAGCTCTGTTTTCGGTGCAGCAGGTGGATGCTGAGCTCTGTTTTGGGGTGCAACAGGTGGACGTGGTGGTAATCCAGTGTTGTGACAATGTCTCGGTCGATTGGTTTGAAAATTTTGGAGCACTGGCACATCATCATAGTCATAATCATCATCTGTTGCAACATCATGTTCAACTACGTCATCATTGTCTGTTCGGACATGCTGTCCAAACGTAGTGAACTCGTGCTTATACTCTGGGTTGAGAAATGTTATTGGCTCATCTTCATCGTCATCATCTTCATAATCCCGTTGGTGAGTGCCTTCCCAGACGAATGTGACATCATCGTCATCTTCGACTGCATCTTCTTCCTGGAAAAAATCTTCTTCCGGAGAGTATTGCACCCTGTTTGTTGTCGTGAAGAATCCTCAAGGAATCTCAAGGGTCACCTAGCCAGTATCTTTTTCAAAAGAAGCTCCACTCTTCTGAAAGTTGTTGTTCTCAGTGTTGTCAATTATGCGCGGCATTTTGTATCTGCTGAACGTCATTTCCTGCACACAAAATGACCGAGCTGCATTGTCAGGTTAAATGAATGAGCTGCATTGTCAGGTTAAATGAACTGAATCATGCGAACTGCAATGTGTTCAAAATGGTACTGCCGAAGTATTGAAGGCTGACTGCATCATCTCGCAAGGTGAACTGAAGCAACCGCACTGCATCGATATCCGTAATGAACCTATACAAGCGTACTGCATAACCAAGTAAGTGACTGCATTTTCTCCCATAACAAACCAAAGCAACCGCACTGCATAGCTTTCTAGCCGTGATGTACTACTTTACTGCTTTGTCTAGGATAACTACACTGAGATGGTTGAGGAAGTGTACTGCTTACCTCGTGTTGCAGTGATTTCTTGCGTTTACAGGAGGAAGTTCCCTTCTCGTCTGTCTACACAACTTTCATGTTCGCTCGTGCAGTCCACTTTCCCTTCAGAAGTTCATGAGCGGTCTGGACGTTGCTCAAGGTGAACGGGGAAGGAGGATTTGCTCTAAAGGTCAATGCAGACTTATTCCAAGAAGCTGTCATGGATGAAGCAACCTTGCGCACAGTCCTCCTTGCTCGAATTGGTTTGATGTCGAAGCAGCACCAATCCACATGTGATGAAGTACAGCTAATCGCAAGCCCGGAGGAGTTCGGAGGCGGCGCTACCGAGCTGCTGCCATGGAAGAAGGCCGATATGCTGGTGGGGGAAGTGTTGCTCGGTGCTTTCCGTGGAAGAAGGCCGAGAGGCGACGGGCGGCGGCGCTGCCTTGCCAGCGCCACGGAAAAAGGCCGGGAGGGGAGGGGCGGCATCGCTGCCGGCTGCCACCATAGAAGAAGGCCGGGAGGGGAGTGGCGGTGGCGCTCCCAGGCCGTCGCCGCAGGAGAAAGCAGGGAGGGAAGGGGCGGCATCGCTCCCAGGCCGCTGAAGTGGGAGAAGGTCGGGAGGGGAGGGGCGGCGGCGCTCCCAGGCCACTGCCGCGGAAGAAGGTCGGGAGGGGAAGGGCGGCGGCGATCCCAGGCCGCTGCTGCGGTAGAAGGTCAGGAGGGTGAAAGTGCGTTATATCGACTAGAGGGGGGTGAATAGGCAATTTTTATGAATTCTTCACTAAGGAATTTGTCGGTGAGGAAATTCCTTAGCGAAGAACTACTTGCAGCGGAATAAGTACTCAAAAGTAAGCATAACAGAATACACACATAGTCATCATGATGAAATGAAGACAAACACAGAGTACAGAAAGCGTAAACACAGGATAACACAAGATGAAGACAAGCAGACTAAAGAAATTGAACTGAGGAAATTGAGAAAGTCTTCAGTCAAAGTCTTCAAACACAGATATGAACAATCACTCAACACAGTAATGAGGAAATGAAAGAGTTGAGGAAATAGAACTAGTAAGGTTGGTGAAGACAATGATTTGGTAGACCAGTTCCAACTGCTGTCTCAGTTGTACGTCTGGTTGGAGCGGCTGAGTATTTAAACTCGAGGACACACAGTCCCGGACACCCAGTCACTGAGCATGCAACTCAGGACACCAAGTCCTCACCGTATTCTCCTTGAACTAAGGTCACACAGACCTCGTCCAATCACTCGTGGTAAGTCTTCAGGCGACTTCCAAACCTTCACAGACTTCGGTCACTCAGCGATCCACAATTCCTCTTGGATGCTCTAGACCATGACGCCTAACCGTCTGGAAGAAGCACAGTCTTCAAAGGTAACAAGCGTCGGATCCACGCAGGATCAATCTCTTCAGTGATGCTCAATCACTTTGGGTTTGTAGGTGTTTGGGTTTGGGTTTTTCCTCACTCGATGATTTTCGCTCAAAGTCCTCGGAGGATGGGATGCTCTCAAATGACAAGTGTCAGTTTCTCTCGGAGCAGCCAACCAGCTAGTGGTTGTAGGGGGCGGCTATTTATAGCCTACGGAGCAGCCCGACATGATAAGACATAAATGCCCTTCAATGATATGATCGTTAGGTGGATAAGATATTTTGGGACACCTAGCGCGCAACACATCAACGGTCGGAAATTTGACTCTCAAATTCCTCAGGGCTATCATGTTCCTCACTGTGTAGGCAATCCGCACTAGCGAATTCCTAACTCCTCAGTCAGAACAAATTCATTAGCGACCAGAAGAACTTCGTCTCTGTCACTGAAGAAATTGACTGAACTGTATGAGATTTCCAATGGCTTCACTCGAAGGGATTGGTAGGTGTAGAATTTTGAGTTGAGCATCACATGGAAATTTTTCCTTAGTATTTCCTCGACCCCCTTTAACAGTACGGTGTTTCCTATGACTCAAGAAAGAGAAAAACAAAACTATGAAAACAAAAGTCTTCAAGCTTCATATTCCTCGCATGAATATCAAGTCTTCACGGACACACCAATTTCTTCACTTTCAAAGTCTTCATGAAGGTCTTCAGGAGTACCAAAATCTTCAGTCGAAGATATTCATTTTTAGGGGTCGACTTTCTCGGTAAATATCAAACTCCTCATAGACTTATAGACCTGTGTACACTCATAAACACATTAGTCCCTTAACCTATAAGTCTTCAATACACCAAAATCACTAAGGGGCACTAGATGCACTTACAATCTCCCCCTTTTTGGTGATTGATGACAATATAGGTTAACTTTTCAACGGGGATAAACATATGAAGTGTAAGTACTGATATTGAGGAATTTGATTGCAAGATATAGAAGAACTCCCCCTGAAGATGTGCATAGTGAGGAATTTGCTTTTGAAGCAATGCACACTTGAAGAGTTGAATCATGGAGATCTCCCCCTATATCTTGTAATTCATACATGCATTTGACATATATTATGTAGAATTTGAAATGCATGATGAAATATGGTGCTTGATGAAATTCAGCATGCGTGCAATAATATTAATGAGGAACAAGCATGCAGAATAACGCATCAAGAGTATCAGAGCACAGTGCATCAAAAGTATCAGAGCACCATCAGGTTTAAGATTACAACTCGATCCAATAAAAGTTTCAAAAGAGCGAGAGTTGTAACTTAGCAAAAAAACGCCCATATAATAGACCCGCTTGAAGACTAACTCAAATTTCTCCCCCTTTGTCATCGAATGACCAAAAGGATCGAAACTAAGGACTAACGCCCCTGAAGAATATCAAGTTGATGGAGGAGCATCAGCGTTGTCGGGGTCGGTTGTCGTAGTAGGGCCTGCCATAGTGTCGTCCAAGTCTTCATTTTCATGAGTGTCGCGCAATGAAGAATAGGAGCTGGCCACCAAGGAAGGAACCTTGACCTTCTTGAATTTCTTCGGTGGAGGTGCAGACCAGTCAAATTCTTCCTTGAGACCCATTATCTTCAGATCTTCTACGCTGTAGACATGAGATACACTACGGGAAATAGTTAATTTGCCGTCAGCTTTTCGTCGGGATGATGGCAAAGAAAGGGTTTACCGTCACCGGCAGACGGCAAAGAAAAACTGACGGCAAAATAAACTTTGCCATCTGCGAAAAAAAACACACACGGCAAAGAGCTCACTTTGCCGTTTGCAACAAAAATCACAGACGACAAACCATCTATGCCATTTGTGTTTGCTTTGGTAGCCAGCAAATAATCTTTGCCGTCTGTTTTTTTCTGCCAGACGGCAAATTGAGCTCTTTGCCGTCTGTATTTGTTTTCGCAGACGGCAAAGAAGAAGCACACCACGCGGATCCGTCACACGGATTGATGACTTGGCAGCATCTGAGACGCACATCCCACCCACTCAGGACCAACGTATGAACGCCCCAACCCACCCCACGACGCACGCGCCCCAACCCACAACCCCACCCATGACCCCACGCCTGTACTTGCCCCACGCCCCCACCCACGATTCCCATCTCCTTCTCCCCCGTGCTGCCTCATCTCTCCATCTCCTTCTCCCCCGCTAGCTAGTGCCCTCCTCCCTCCTCCTCCCTCCTTCTCCCCTGAGAGCAGCCACACGCCGCCGGCCAACACCGCCCGCCCAACCGGCACCCCCGTCCATCACCCGCCCATCTCCGAGCAACCGTATGCCGTGGCCGGCGCTCGCGAGCCCGTACGTCCGCCGCAATGCCCAGCGCCCTTCCGCCACCTCGCCGGTGCCGCGTGAAGCTCCACCCCTCGTGAGCTCGTCCTCACCGGCCGGCCATGTGCACCCCAGCTCCTTCGGACGCGCACCCGAGCCCGTCCACACCCCGAGCTCCTCCACACCCGCCGGTCCTGCGCTCCACCTCGTGAGCTCCGCCGCTAGAGCAGCCGGACACTCCACCGGTCGAGCACCGGCCATACCCAACCTCCCTCGCGTGCCTCCCCGCGGTGCCAGAGCGAGTCAGCTACCGAGCGTGGCTGAGTAGGGCCATCCCGACCTCCCTCGCGTGCCTCCCTGTGGTGCCGGTGCGAGTCAGCCCCCGAGCGCGGCTGGGCCGGAGTTGCGCGGCTGAGCAGGGTCGGGCGGCGGCGCGGCGAGCAGAACGGCAGAGTGGCGAGGCGAGCGTGGGACTGCACGGCAGGGTGGGCAGAGCAATGGAGTGGAGAAGAAGGACCTGATTGCTTTTCTGTCTTACTTGTTAGGGTCCTTTGTATTAATTTCCAGGACTACTTTGTAACTTTAGTTTTTTTTCGGGATCATGTATGCATTTTGTACGTCACTATCGTTGAATTAAAGGCACTACACGCGAATGGGCTTTTCCCTGTTAAAAAATAAGAAAGATAGGCAGTGCACTCGCATGAGTTGACCGCATCGCTAGGGATCAACACTGCTGTGTTTTTTAATTTGACCCCTTTCTTTGCCGTCTGTGATATACGAGGCTGGCGGCAAAGACATGAATAGCAGACGGCAAACTTGTAGTCTGGCTGACGGCAAAACATCATTTCTTTGCTGTCTATGATTTATAAGGCTGACAGCAAAGAAGATTCAGCTGACGGCAAAGTCTTTGCCGTCTGGCCGATGAAAAGCAGACGACAAAGTATTCTTTGCCGACTTATCTTTGTCGTCTGACTTCGCTGTCTATTTCCTAACGGCAAAATCTTTGCCGTCTAGATTTAGGTCTTTGCCGTCTGTAATCCACAGACGGCAAATTACCTGTTTCCTATAGCGATAGAATAGCCCAGGTACGATTGAAGGTTTCATGGAGGTAGTATTGGTTTTTCTTCACTACATTGTGTGTTGAGGTCATGTTGTGAAGAATTGAACCAAACTGACGCTTGACCCATTTATGATTGCGATCAACTTTCTGATGAAGACTGAGGAGTAACTCACGATCAGTCATCACCCTGGGTGCTGTGGCTTGAGGAATTTGCTTGGCAGAGGTGTTGGCGGCAGAGTCATGTGTGGCAGAGTCATCATTGGTGGAGTAGGATGCAGCCTTGTGAAATTGACCATCCAATGGACGAATGCCTTCATCTATCACAGCAGTTGCCTTGCCTTTGTCATCAGCTGAGGAAAATGTCCATTTGAGGACTTCAATTGGAGGCAAGTAGCTGCCGTGGTTCAGAGTATCAGCCTTGTAATTGAGTGAAGACCTTGTCCTGATGAACCGCATAATCCATGGTGCATAAGGCTTCAACTCAAATGGTGACACAGCAATATTCACCAGAGTCCTCATGAAGAAATCATGGAAGTTGACGGGAACGCCATGAATGATATTGAAAAGCATATTCTTCATGATGCCAACGACTTCTTCATCATTTGAGTCGTGGCCTTTGATAGGACTCATTGTCTTCGTCAGAATGCGATAGACAGTCCGAGGCACATATAGTAATTCCTTGACGAGGAATTTGGTTCGAGGGCTCTGCCCTGGCTTCAAAGGCTTCATCAGCACTTGCATGTAATGATTTGTAAGCTCAGGTTCGTTGTATATGCAACGAGCACCTTCAAGGGGAGGACTGAGTGGGAGGGCATAAAGCAATTCAGTTGCTGGTGCCTTGTAGTGAGTATTTTCTGACATCCAGTCCAGCACCCATGAGTTCACATCTTCAGAATTTCTTGTGATGTGCAGCGTTGCATAGAATAGAAGAATGAGTTCTTCATTCCAATCACAAATGTCAGTGCAGAAATTCAGCAAACCAGCATCGTGAAGAACACTGAGGACTGGCTCGAAGCCCGGCAGAGATTCCATGTCCACGTGAGGAATGTGCTCATGATTGAAGACTTTGTCTTTGTTGAATAGCACTAAGGAATAGAAATTGGCTTGACTAGCAGTCCAGAAACACCTCTTCCTTATGCGAGCAGAATCATAGGGGTTGTAATCTATGAAGAACACATGCTCGCTGAAGAAATCTTCAGCCTTGAACTTTTGCTTCTTTGAGAATGGATCCTTTGGCTTGGGCAGAGGAGTGTCAGTGAGTTGCATCACAACCTCAGGAATCGCAATCTCCGGTTCTTCAGGCTGAGGAATTTCTGGTTCCTCTTCATTTACAGTCTGCGTGTTCAAAAGATCAGCAGCAGCAGGTTCTTTAGAACTAGTGGCTGGAATTTCTTCATGCGCAGACGAGGTGGGATGAGTTTCTTCAGAGCCCATTTGAACGGTTGGTGCAGGGGACTGAGGTATTTGTTGTATTGGGGTGAAGAGTGGAGAATTTGGATGCTGACTTTCCCAAAAGTCATCATTCATCACAGGCGTAGTGCATCCAATATCCACGTCTTCATCTTCAATTTCTTCAACGTCAGCCTCTTCAGCTGTGAACTGAGGCATTGGCGAGGAATCAACAGGCGTTGAAGGGATCGCATCCACTTCAATTTCTTCATCAATCTGCTCTGACGAAGCAGCAGAATGATTTTCTTCATCAGATCCGCGGGGGATCACATATTCTTCACCAAAAGGAACAATGTCCTTTGATGGCATGGTGGAAATCGGAACAGCATCAATTGGATTTTCAAATGAGCTAGTCATAGGCTTCATTTTCTTCGAAGCTGAAGAATCTGAAGCAGCTGATGCTTTCCTTTTCTTCACTGCAGCTCGCTCTGCAACCTTGGTCTTCCTCACATCTGATGCAGATAGAAGAGTAGGAGTTGGTGTAGGCGCAGGAGGAGCTGAGGAATTTGTTTGAATTTCCTCAGGCGCAACTGATGCAGTTGCCCTGACTTCTTCATTTTCTTCAGGCGCACCACTAGTGGATGCCCTGGCAATGTCTTCAGTGGCTGGAATGGAGTCATCATCCTTGGAACTAGCATTTTCATCAGCAGCCTGAAAGTCATCAGCGGTGCTGGCATGTTCTTCAGTTTGCTGAGTAGAAGCTTCAGCTTGAGGAATTTCTTGTTGCGATGGGGCTGCAACATTGGTGAACTTCTCAGTCAGTTTAACGAACCTGACTTTGGCTCCTTGCCAATCAGCATAATAAGCATTGAAATCATCGCTGAGGGCTTTGATTTCAGACTGGATCTCGAGGAGTTCATCAGTTGTCATTTTGACAACGTTTTTCCTCAGGAACTTCTCTTTTCTGAACTGAGCCTTCTTGATTTGCCTAGCCTTCTCAAATTTCCATCTCTCTTCAGTGATGAAATGGGTCATCATGTGACTTTGGCCAGGAGTCAAATGAAAATTAGGCATAGGAGTGTTTGGGTCCTTGTGCCAGAGATCAATGTAATCGAGGATCGCCATTGGATCCAAAAGCAGTGGCACATTTGTGCCTTTGGCTCTAGCGGCCCTTTCTTGTCTGTCTTTGATGATTTCTGCAAGTTCATCATCATCAGCCTCATCGTCAGATGACACTTGGAAGGCAACCTGTTTCTTCTTCAGACTTGGCCGAGGACCTCGACCAGCTGTTGCCTTTGTCTTCAGTAGAGTGGGGCCTGATGAAGAGTTTGGTGCAGCTGAGGAACTCGCTGAGACACCAGAGGCAATAGAGATGCCTGCAGTCCTTTGGCACGTGGCCAGATGTACAGGTGTTGAGGACTTTGCCGGAGCAGCTGAGGACTTTGGGGGAGGAGCTGAGGATTTTAAAGGAGCAGGAGCAGCATGAGGAACTGGCCGTGAGGGCTTTGAAGATTCTGGATGTGAGGGCTTTGAAGATTCTGGCCATGAGGGCATTGCTGAGGAACTTGGCCGTGAGGGCATAGTTGGTGAAGCACTTGGCTTGTGAGCGGGCTTCTTTGCCATTGATTTTCTAGGCTTGACAGAGGCCTCAGTGGAAGCAGCAGTAGCAGAGTCTTCATTGAATTTCCTCACTGCTTATTTGGCTTGTCTCGCCAACTTGGCTTGACGTTTGGACCATTCTTCAGGAAAATCCTCACCATGCTTGATGCTGGTGGGGTCAGCTTCTTGGCCAGGTGCCAATGGAGCTCTTGGGCATGGAGGATTTAGTGCGAATTTCTTCATGTACTTTGGAGTTACATATCTGTACTCCCTCCATTCTCTTGCTCGTCTCCTTTCAATCCTCTGTATGCGCACCTTGCGCTGATTTTTGTTCTCCTTTCCAGACTTAGCCTCATCAGGTGTGCAATAGTCAGCATAGATGGCCTCAGGTATTTCAAATGCAGTCATGACCTCAGGCCTCTTTCCTCCTTTCTATGGCTTCTTACCGTCTGCCATATTCTTCAGTTCAGGAATTTGAACAATCGAACTCTCTGAAGAAGTATGCAAGTTTTCTTCGAGGAACGCTGCAAATGAGTTAAGCTGATGAGAACCTAGTGATTCAGTAGCGGACATGAGTACCTGTGAACAGAGTATAGTTGTGAGGAATTTGGAGAGGTCATATGCGTTCTCAGAAGGTTTTCAAAAAGAACAAGTTTGAGGAATTTCACCAGATGAGCCTTGAAGAATTTCACTAAGCGTTCTTTGTCTTAGGTTCCAGAGTTGTATAGATCAAGGATCCACACAATTGAGGAATCTTGAAGAAAAATGATGCTTAGAGAAATGAATCAAGAACAGATGACTAGTGAGGTGTTTTGTGTGTGAGGATTTGAAGAATAAAACACCTTTGAAGATTTTGTCGAGAAAATTTGAATCAAAGAGGGCAGTAAAAGTAACTTTTAATTACCCTTGATGAAGAACACGATGAACTAAGAAGTGTAGATTTGAAGCTCGTCAGTTCAGATCTTCCACGCCCTAACTCGGCGGAGGAAGACAGCTATGGCGGCGGCGGAATGAAGATTTCCGTGGCCGGCGCGAGTACGACGGCGACGAGGTCGAGGCAGTGAAGCTCTTCCTCACCGGCGACGATGGAGTAGCAGCGGCGCTAGGGTTTGAGAATCTCGAGTGAGATAGAGAGCGGTCGAGCGGAGTAAAGGAAGTGAGGAAGGGGTGAGGGGGTATTTATAGTCGCAGTGAAAAACTGTTTTCCTGAAGATTTAGGACAAACGTGCCCCTGACCCTTCTCATTCGCTTGACATGTGTCACCCACGTACTGAAAGGTGGAGATCATGTTAGATCGTGGGTGAATAGATAAGTCTATCGTGGGATACGGGACGGTTTGAGCGGCAAAACTGAAAATTTGGATAAGATAAGTTTTTAAGTTCCGTTCGCAATTTCTTCAGCTGACAAGAATACAGTGAAGATTTTGAACGAGTTTCAAACAGAATGCACATGAAGAATTTGTGAATAGACTTTGTTGAGTATAGCATAGAGGGGAAGGGTCCGATCACATTCACTTAGCAGAAAATGCAACTTGAAGAGATAGCCCTAAGTGAATGTTGTAGAGGACATAAACTCATATATATATATATATATATATATATATATATATATATATATATATATATATATATATATAGCCAATGAAGAAAAACGATGGAAACAGTGAAGATTTTGCAAATTTGAAGAATTTGAAAAACTGAAGAATTTCAAAACTGAGGAATTTCAAAAATGAAGATTTTCAACTTTGGTGGTGGCGTGACCCACCGTATAAGAATGATGATTTCAGACACCGCGTACAATTGTCGTAGGGTTTTGAGAATCAAATTCTTCATTAATTTCTTCACACTTAGAGTGTTGTTCTTCATTGATTGAAGAAAAATGTTTCTTCATGTGTTGCACATCTAAGTCATCAATTTTGCATAAGTGTTAGGATGAGTGTCCTTTTTCAATGAACATTCGAAGACTCTAAGATATTTAGCTCACACCGTGACTTGCTAAATCTCTTCTCATCCAAGGGCTTTGTGAAGATATCGGCTAGCTGTTCTTCAGTCTTCACGTGCTCGATGGAGATGTCGCCCTTCAACACATGATCACAAAGAAAATGATGACGAATCTGAATGTGCTTTGTCTTCGAGTGTTGAACTGGGTTGTGAGCAATCTTGATGGCACTCTCATTGTCACAGAGGAGAGGCACATTCTTCACGTTGACTCCATAGTCCTTGAGGATTTGCTTCATCCATAGCAGTTGAGCACAGCAAGAACCAGCAGCAATGTACTCAGCTTCCGCAGTAGATAGTGATACGCAGTTCTGTTTCTTCGAGGACCAACAAACCAAAGATCGTCCGAGGAAATGACAAGTACCAGATGTTGACTTGCGGTCCACATGGTCACCAGCATAGTTAGAGTCAGAATATCCAATGAGATCAAAAGTAGAGCCCTTGGGGTACCATAATCCTAGTGTTGGTGTGTGAGCTAGATATCGAAGAATATGCTTCACAGCCTTATGGTGTGATTCCTTCGGTGTAGCTTGAAATCGGGCACACATGCAAACACTAAGCATTATATCTAGCCTAGATGCACATAAGTACAATAACGAACCAATCATGGAGCGGTATACCTTGTGATCGAAGTCAATACCATTTTCATCAGTTCATAGATGGCCATTTGTGGGCATAGGAATTTTGATGCCTTCGCAATCTTGCATGCCGAATTTCCTCAGAACATCCTTGAGGTATTTCTCCTGAGATATGAATATGCCATTGTGCCGTTGACAAATTTGAAGACCTAAGAAGAATTTCAACTCTCCCATCATAGACATTTGATATTCTTCACTCATCATATAGGCAAGTTCATCACTATAACGTTGGTCAGTACAGCCAAAGATAATATCATCAACGTATATTTGGCACACAAACAGTTCACCATCATAAGATTTAGTAAAGAGAGTAGGGTCGAGTGAATCGGGTGTGAAGCCATTATTCACGAAGAATTCCTTCAAAGTATCATACCACGCCCGAGGGGCCTGCTTGAGGCCATAGAGGGCCTTGTTGAGTCTGAAGACTTTGTCAGGATTCTTTGGATCTTCAAAAACTGGGGGTTGAGCAACTTATACTTCTTCCTCAAGCTTACCATTGAGGAATGCACTTTTCACATCCCTTTGATATAAAGTGATATTATTATGGTTAGCATAAGCAAGTAATATGAGAATAGCCTCAAGTCTAGCAACAGGTGCAAAAGTTTCATCGAAATCAAATCCTTCAACCTGTGTGTAGCCTTGAGCTACAAGTCGTGCCTTATTCCTCACCACAAGGCCATTTTCATCTTGCTTGTTGCGGTAGATCCACTTTGTGCCAATGATATTATGCTTGCGAAGATCTGGATGTTTGACCAGTTCCCAGACATTGTTGAGCTCGAACTGATGTAATTCTTCTTGCATGGCCTGAATCCACTCAGGCTCCATAAATGCTTCATCTACCTTAGTAGGCTCTGTGATGAAGACAAAATCATAGTGCCCACAAAAGTTAGATAAATGTGAAGCTTTTGAGCGGGTGAGAGGACCTGGTGCTTCAATGTCATCGATGATCTTTTCAACTTGCACTTCTTTTGCAACGCGAGGATGAGCTGGTTGTCCTCGAGGAATTTGATCAGCATTTTCTTCAGCACCATTTTCTTCAGAATTTTCCTCGGGTGCATTAGCTCGATGATCTTCGCGTTCAGGAATGAATTCTTCAGTAGATTCTTTGGTAGGAATGACATCCTCAGTAGCCTTGAACTTGATAGAATCCTCAGGTGCTGGTTCATCTATCACAGAAGGTAGGTTCCCTCTTTGCAAGCCATTAGTTTCATCGAACCGCACATCTACAACTTCAACAACCTTGTGAAGAGCGTTGTTGAAGACTCTGTAGGTGTGCGAGTCCTTTCCGTAACCAAGCATAAAACCTTCATGTGCTTTTGGTGCAAATTTAGCACTGTGATGAGGATCTCTAATCCAACATTTAGCACCGAAGACTTTGAAATAACTCACATTGGGTTTCTTGTCAGTGAGCAGTTCATAGGCAGTCTTCTTGAAGAATTTGTGAAGATATACCCGATTGATGGCGTGGCATGCAGTATCAATTGCCTCAATCTAGAAACGACGAGGCGTCTTGTATTCATCAAGCATAGTGCGAGCCATTTCAGCAAGGGTTCTGTTCTTGCGCTCCACAATGCCATTTTGCTGAGGAGTATAAGGAGCAGATAACTCATGAGTAATACCAAGTTCATCAAGATAGCCATCAAGACCGGAATTCATGAACTCAGTCCCATTGTCAGTTCTGATGTGCTTGATCTTCACACCAAAGTTGGTTGAAACCCTCGAGGAAAATCGTTTGAAGATTTCATGCACTTCATGTTTGTAAGTGATAATGTGTACCCATGTGTAACGAGAATAGTCATCAACAATAACAAAGCCATATAGAGATGCATCATTTGAAACAGCAGAATAATGATTAGGACCAAAGAGATCCATGTGAAGCAATTCGAATGGACGAGTAGTGGTCATGATAGTCTTCGTTGGATGCTTGGCCTTGGTCATTTTTCCAGCTTCACGGGCTCCACACAAGTGATCCTTGAGGAATTTGACATTCTCAATGCCAATGACATGCTTCTTCTTTGCAAGCGTGTGCAAATTCCTCATGCCTACGTGACCAAGTCGTCGATGCCATAGCCAGCCTTCTGAAGCTTTTGCCAGTAAGCACATGGCTGGTTGTGGTCCTGTAGAGAAATCAACAATATACAGATCTCCTCTCCTAAAGCCTTCGACGACTTTGGAATGGTCAGCTTCCATGATCACAACACAACGATATCTTCCAAAGACAACAACCATATCGAGATCACAAAGCATTGAGACAGACATGAGGTTGTATCCTAAGGACTCGACAAGCATGACTTTGTCCATGTGTCGATCCTTTGAGATCGCAACCTTACCTAGACCCAATACCTGACTTTTGCCTTTGTTAGCGAAGATGATATGCTTCAGATGTGACGGTGTTAAGGGAGCATCCATCAATAGGTTCTTGTCACTAGTCATGTGATTTGTGCATCCACTATCAAGGACCCACTCGTTTGCTTTGGGCTGATCATCCTGCAGATGAATTAGTGCATCTTACGAACTCATATACTTCATCAGTGAAGAATATGACGTCAAATTCATCAATTCAATTTCATCAAGCAATAGCACAAATAAGCAGTTTGAGGACGTGTGAAATGAAAGTTCATTTCATCATGATTTGCCTGCGTCCTTTCAGGCATTTTTGTCAGGCCCCCAGCAAATTCTTCAGACGTTAAATAACATCTAGAGACCTGACCCTGCGGAAGAAATTAGTTCTTTTTCTTCACCACCCACATCTGAAGGGGTGGCAAAGAGTTCATCACTCTACGAGCACCATATGAGAAAGGTGGCATAGAAGCTAGACCACTTCGCTTCACATAAGAGGGGTTAGGGTAAGCATATGAATAAGCAGAGAAATTCTTCAAGGACTTATGAACATAATGATTTGAAGAATAATGCGCATATTCATAGCCCTTAGCTCTACCCTGCGAAACAGAAGGGTTAGCACGATGATGTTCATATGAGGACTTGGATCCATATGAATAATTTGGTCCATATGAAGAGTTTGATCTGGGGTTCCTGTTCTTCACAGGTGGTGTCATGAGTACATTCACCTGAAGACTTTGAACATAACTTTTGGGGACCTAGATTTTCTTCATAGGGGAACCGTTCCTGCAGTTAGTCCCAACATATCTAGCAAATACTTCACCATTCTGATTTTTGAATAGTTTATAGTTGGAGTCAAATGACTCATCAGAAGAATGAGGAGATTCACATGTAAAGCCAGATAAGTTAGATGGATCAACTGGAGGTCCCTTTGCAGCAACCCATGAGGTTTTGGGGTACTGCTCAGGCTTCTAATATGTTCCATCAGCATTGAGTTTCCTCTCAAAGTCAATACCCTCTTTCCTAGGGTTCCTGTTGAGGATCTGCTTTTTAAGCACATCACAAAGAGTCTGATGCCCTTTGAGGCTTTTTTACACGCCTGTCATATACAATTCCTTCAGCCCTGCATCGTCAGTGATACTAGCAATGTCCTCAGATGAGGAATTAGTGATAGCAGAGGCAGGTGAAGAATTTGTAACATTTGAAGCATTTGAACATTCAGGTGAAGAATTAGCAGAATCACGTTCAATGCACTTTAAGCATGGAGGATCAAATTCTTCCTGAGTAGCGCTGATTTGTTGAGCAAGTAATGAATCGCGCTCCTTCTGAAGATCTTCATAACTCACTCTTAGCTTCTCAAGATCTTGCTTTCTTTGAAGAAATTCATAAGAAAGCTTCTCGTGATCAGATAAGAGAGTTTTATGATGACTTTGAAGGTTGTCAAACTTAGACCGAAGTCTCTGAAGATTTTCAGTTAGGTCTTTAGTGCGGTCCATTTCATCACCCAACATATCATCACTTTTGTATAGCATGTTTTGAAGTTTTTCAATAGCCTTTTGTTGTTTCACAGCAATCTTAGCAAGTTTAGAGTAGCTAGGCTCAAGATTTTCATCAGATTCATCCTCCCTTGATTCAGAGGAGGGGTATTTAGTTACCTTGGCAGCCTTTGCCATGAAGCAATAGGTGGGAGCGTAGTCATCATTGCCTTCATCAGCGTTGTTGGTGTTGCCATTTTCTTCAGAGTTGAAGATAGACTTGCTGACAAATGCGGTAGCAAGAGCTAGACTTGCCACACCTGACTCAGACTCCTCGGATGCCTCTTCTTCCTCATGATCCTCAGATTCAGCCTCAGAATCCATTTCCTTGCCAATGAATGCCCGAGCCTTCTTGGAGCTGCTCTTCTTGTGAGATGAAGACTTTGAGGATTTTGATGATGAAGACTTTGAAGATTTCTTCTTCTTCTTGGCATCATCAAAACTGTAATCCTTGTATTTCTTCTTGTTTAATTCCTTGTCCCACTGAGGACAATCTTGAATGTAGTGACTAGGCTTCTTGCATTTGTGGCATAGCCTTCTCTTATAGTCACTTGATGAGGAATCACTGCTCCTTGAGGATTTTCCAAAGCGACCACGTCTTGAGAATTTCTGGAACTTCTTCACGAGCAGTGCTAGCTCCTGGCTTAGTTCTTCAGGATCACCAAGGCTACTACCAGAATCTTCACATTCAGATTCAGACACAGCCTTGGCCTTCAGGGCACGTGTTTTGCCATAGCTTGAACCATAGAGATCTCTCTTTTCAGCAAGCTGTAACTCATGAGTATTTAGCCTCTCGAGGATATCAGCGGGATCTAGTGACTTGTAATCAGCACGCTCTTGAATCATCAGTGCCAGAGTGTCAAATGAAGAATCGAGTGATCTCAGCAATTTCTTCACCACCTCATGGTCGGTGATGTCAGTGGCACCGAGCGCTTGAATCTCATTTGAGATATCAGTGAGGCGATCGAAGGTTTTCTGAACATTTTCATTGTCGAGTCTTTTGAAGCGGTTGAAGACATTGCGAAGAACGTCAACACGAGAGTCACGTTGAGTTGAGACTCCTTCATTTACTTTGGAGGGCCTATCCCAGATAAGCTTAGCAGTTTCCAAAGCACTCACTCTACCATACTGCCCTTTACTCAGATGACCACATACGATATTCTTCGCTTGAGAATTGAGTTGCTTGAATCTCTTCACATCAGCAGCATTCAGGGAAGGTGTGACTGAGGGAACACCATTTTCCACAATGTACCAGAGATCATTGTCAATTGCTTCAAGATGCATTCGCATCTTATTCTTCCAGTAGGGGTAGTCCGTGCCATCGAAGGTAGGACACCCAGCAGAGACCTTGATCATACCTGTGGTCGACATAACTAGAACTCTAGGTGGTTAGACCAAAATCACACAGAACAAGGGAGTACCTTGCTCTGATACCAATTGAAAGTGCGTTATATCGACTAGAGGGGGGGTGAATAGGCGATTTTTATGAATTCTTCACTAAGGAATTTGCCGGTGAGGAAATTCCTTAGCGAAGAACTACTTGCAGCGGAATAAGTACTCAAAAGTAAGCATAACAGAATACACACATAGTCATCATGATGAAATGAAGACAAACACAGAGTACAGAAAGCGTAAACACATGATGACACAAGATGAAGACAAACAGACTGAAGAAATTGAACTGAGGAAATTGAGAAAGTCTTCAGTCAAAGTCTTCAAACACAGATATGAACAATCACTCAACACAGTAATGAGGAAATGAAAGAGTTGAGGAAATAGAACCAGTAAGGTTGGTGAAGACAATGATTTGGTAGACCAGTTCCAACTGTTGTCTTAGTTGTATGTCTGGTTGGAGCGGCTGAGTATTTAAACTCGAGGAGACACAGTCCCAGACACCCAGTCGCTGAGCACGCAGCTCAGGACACCAAGTCCTCACCGTATTCTCCTTGAACTAAGGTCACACAGACCTCGTCCAATCACTCGTGGTAAGTCTTCAGGCGACTTCCAAACCTTCACAGACTTCGGTCACTCAGCGATCCACAATTCCTCTTGGATGCTCTAGACCATGATGCCTAACCGTCTGGAAGAAGCACAGTCTTAAAAGGTAACAAGCATCGGATCCATGCAGGATCAATCTCTTCAGTGATGCTCAATCACTTTGGGTTTGTAGGTGTTTGGGTTTGGGTTTTTCCTCACTCGATGATTTTTGCTCAAAGTCCTCGGAGGATGGGATGCTCTCAAATGACAAGTGTCAGTTTCTCTTGGAGCAGCCAACCAGCTAGTGGTTGTAGGGGGCGGCTATTTATAGCCTAGGGAGCAGCCTCACATGATAAGACATAAATGCCCTTCAATGATATGACCGTTAGGTGGATAAGATATTTTGGGACAGCTGGCGCGCAGCACAGCAACGGTCGGAAATTTGACTCTCAAATTCCTCAGGGCTATCATGTTCCTCACTGTGTAGGCAATCCGCACTGGCGAATTCCTAACTCCTCAGTCAGAACAAATTCATTAGCGACCAGAAGAACTTTGTCTTTGTCACTGAAGAAATTGACTGAACTGTATGAGATTTCCAATGGCTTCACTCGAAGGGATTGGTAGGTGTAGGATTTTGAGTTGAGCATCACATTGAATTTTTTTCCTTAGTATTTCCTCGACCCCGTTTAATAGTACGGTGTTTCCTATGACTCAAGAAAGAGAAAAACAAAACTATGAAAACAAAAGTCTTCAAGCTTCATATTCCTCACATGAATATCAGGTCTTCACGGACACACCAATTTCTTCACTTTCAAAGTCTTCATGAAGGTCTTCAGGAATACCAAAATCTTCAGTCGAAGATATTCATTTTTAGAGGTCGACTTTCTCGGTAAATATCAAACTCCTCATAGACTTATAGACTTGTGTACACTCATAAACACATTAGTCCCTTAACCTATAAGTCTTCAATACACCAAAATCACTAAGGGGCACTAGATGCACTTACAGAGGGGAGGGGCGGCGGCGATCCCAGGCCGCTGCCGCGGTAGAAGGTCGGGAAGGGAGGGGCGGCGGCAATCTGTTGGTGGTGTGCAGAATAAGGCTGGTGTTATTAGAATAAGGTCTTAAGGGGTGTTATCATGATAGACGCACCCTATATATATATATATATATATATATATATATATGACTAATCTTAGTTTCCAGATTGTATATAGTTCAACCTTTGGAGATTTTGGAATGAGTAGGAGATAAGATAAAACCCTAGTAAATTGTTGAACCACATATATTGACAAGTTTCACTGTTTTATGGGTCTAGCTCTTGTGATCAGCAAAAGCTAGCGATTGCCTAATCTCCTTCACAAAGATGCATGCTTAAATTGTCTCCTTCTCATTATGAACATGCATTATATTGATGATTGTTGGCTTTTGATATGCGCATTATACTTTTTTCGGGATGGACCAGTCCAGCGAAAAACATACCTTAGGTGGTTATTATTTCAGATTTTCACCCTAAAAGAATGAAAAACCATCAAATATCTTATGCTTATATAGTCGGTATTTTTGCCAAAAAAGCTTGGGGTGGTCTATAAAGTGTTCCTTGCACCAATAGGGGATATAGCCAACAACCAAGAAATTAGAATGATATTGAGCAAAGTCAACCCATGAGCTTCCGAAATTTTCTTTATTCCTATCATGCATGTAAGTAATGCAAAATGGTAGTATCCTAACTGGCAAGGAAACATCGGTGTCATATGGTTGCTGTTATTTGAGAATCATGCTATTTTTCAACATACAATTGACATTGTATATTTTTACTAAAAGTATTATGGGAAACATAATGAAAATGTTGGATTATTAAGAAACTTTACCCTTTAGAAATTAGTATGATGTTCACTGTGGGCGAGATCCCAAAACAATTGGAGGTACATAGTGTTGCTTTTTTTCAATTCTATTAATTTTAGACTTTGCAGTATTATTTGGTCATGTCAAATGCATTTGCTTTTCAACCTAGACCAAGTACCCCCATGCAACCTACACACAAAAGTACGAAACTACATCCACTAATATCAGAATATGTTATTATCTGAATTAAAAACAACTGCCAGATCATTGAGCTCACACCTATAGAAAGTGTAAGTACTAATTAAGAGCATCAAACATAATAAAGTGCAAAGAAAGGGCGACTCCTCGCGCTACCCACCTGTATTTTTTATAGTGCGGAAGAGGGAGAAAAAGGAAATAAAAATGCATTAGGAAAATCACTGCATGGGTGTGTCGGGAGAGAGAAAACTGCGTCTGGATAACACCTCCCCTAGATAGAGACAACTTCACCTTCACGCCCACATACAACCTCGCCTCTCCTCTGCATCTCACACCATGCCGCCGCTCTCCGCCCGCCATTTACTTCAATTTCCTCCTCGTTACCGCTCCTCCTCACTACCATGCCATGGCTCCCCAAATCCAGATCCTCGATGCCTCGCGACCTAGGGGTGTCCCAACAGTGTTGGATCCGACGATCATGGCTTACATGATGTCATCACCGAGGCCTTCAACCGCCTCAACGCCGCAACCGAGAAGATCAGTGGGAAGGTGCTCAAGGCCACCAGCGTCCTCGCCAAGGCCTTCACCCTCACCAAGGACTTCCTCATCCACACCAAGAAGCACCTAGTATGGCGCTCTTTCCCATTGCCCCGATCTGCTATTTACGGTCGCACTTGGCGCTTAGATCTTTGGGTGTTTCCTTCGGTTCGTACATAGAAATGGCTGATCAAGCCGAGATTTTGGTGCTGCGAGTGGTGGCTTCCTTTCGGCAGTGTGGGGACTCGTGGAACAGGAGATTCAGAGTGCTAGGGGCTATGGCGATGGCACTGGGAGAGGCTGGGGAGGAGGAGGCAGTCCATGCGAAGGAGTGCCATGGTCACTGGCCGATAGGATGTCTCACTTGCTCCCAAGATGCTTATGGAATGGTGGTTTCAAGCAACCCTAAGATGCTTTTTGAGATTAGAGACCTCGAGAATAGGCATGAACTTTAAGAAATCTCACTTGAGACTGGCTACATCTGTTGCATATGGGCATTTATTCTAAGTTCAAGGATTGGGAGAGAAACATACTTTCTAGTGAGATGGTATGGGAGCCTTGTTTGAGTGACCAGTTGATCAAACTTTGTCATAGATTTCTTTCATTCTTTATTAAGTAGATATGGCATTTCCCTTTAACCGTACCTTCACTTCTTTAGCAGATGTATGGTTCTATTGATCAAGATTTTTTTTCTAAGGTGTGAGATATTACACTCTTGTCTCTGCCGAGTTACTAGTTTACTCTTTTTCTACAAGTGGCCACCCTTGTGCCCAAAACTAGGACTTCAGCAAATAATCAAAGAGGCCGGAGCTATGTTGCTCACACACTTCAATTCATTACCTAATCTTAGGTAGAGACCATGGGAAGTTTATGCTTGGTTTAGTGATAGGCATGCTTTAGGTTGTTATGACGTTTGCAACATTTTGATTATGTAAAGTGATAATGTAAGTCCCAGATATGTAGTGACTAGAGAATGCCAGTGAGTGACACCATACTAGAGCACTTGGATCCAAGCTATGTGGCTTCTACTTTTCGATGAAAAGGCGAAAATGAAGGATCATAATTTTTTCACGATGTCTTGTGATGCGTTCAGTACTTTAGTTAAATCATCATGTTTCAGAACTAAAATTTATTTGGTTTCATTGATCGAATCTGTAGAATATCTTTTCTGCTAATGTTTCCATTTGATTATTTCCTGTAATTTACAAACATGCCCTGCAAAAATGTCACTGTATAAGTTCAGCCCCAACTCCACACCAAAGTACTTGATGGCAACATGTTGTTTTGCTATTGAAGTACATCTCCAAGACACTGAAAGGGCGGAACACCTTATATGCGCTGACCATGTAGGCGATTGATCCCATGCTCTTAAATTGGTGTTTCTTTCTTTCTATTTGCAACAACCCACTTGAGGCAGTAGATGAATGGTGTGTTTAAATACATTTCTCTCGATGTATCAGTCTTCTATCTCCTATCAGTACTTCAGGAAACCATTTGTTTATCCATGGATTTTAGGCAAATATTTATGTGGATTTGGCTGCAACATGTGTCGTATGTTTCCTTTTATATATGCTCTAGGATACATTTACCGTTGTGTCATCCCTTTCTCTTTATGCGTTCGAAAAAGCTATAACAACTGAACAACATTTTTAGTTTCATGGCATGCCTTCCTATTTCTAAAGACGCCGACTATTCATGGCGTGCCTTTCTTACATGATCCAATTGAGGTACACCATGGAGTTTAGTATATTCTTAATAGTTTAAATTGGTGCTCCGACTCTTGTCTTCCCTTCTATTGTTGTGTAGTGATGTGCTTGCCCGTGTACTTGCTAAAACATTTTAGATAATTTGATTATGTAACTAATTTGTGTTCTCGTAGATTTATTATTATCCTGTGTAGCATTGATGCCGGTGTGCTGAATGAATTATATGCAAACTACTATGTGCCTTAATTATCTTTCATTGTTCCATATCTCTTCAGGTATGTTATTTTGTTCCAGTTTGGCCTACCCATCATTGTTACTGTGATTTCTAAGTTCCTTTGGTTCTACGAGTTCTGGGATGAGATTAAGTTTACTAATGTAAACTCCCCCTTGGTGTTTCCTCTCTACTCTTGCATTTTTTTTCTTATGGTCTGCAACTTTTGGGGATCCTTTATGTGCTCATATATTTATTGATCTTTTTTACAGACCGAGATGAGCATCCCAAAGGAAGTAGACTTACCCCCTTCAAAAAGGTCAGATTTGTTGGAAATATGTCCTAGAGGCAATAATAAAATGGTTATTATTATATTTCCTTGTTCATGATAATTGTCTATTGTTCATGCTATAATTGTATTAACTGGAAACCGTAATACATGTGTGAATACATAGACCACAACATGTCCCTAGTGAGCCTCTAGTTGACTAGCTCGTTGATCAATAGATGGTTATGGTTTCCTGACCATGGACATTGGATGTCATTGATAACGGGATCACATCATTAGGAGAATGATGTGATGGACAAGACCCAATCCTAAGCATAGCACAAGATCATGTAGTTCATTTGCTAAAAGCTTTTCTAATGTCAAGTATCATTTCCTTAGACCATGAGATTGTGCGACTCTCGGATACCGTAGGAATGCTTTGGGTGTGCCAAACATCACAACGTAATTGGGTGGCTATAAAGGTGCGCTACGGGTATCTCCGAAAGTGTCTGTTGGGTCGAATCGAGACTGGCATTTGTCACTCCGTGTGACGGAGAGGTATCTCTGGGCCCACTCGGTAGTGCATCATCATAATGAGCTCAATGTGACTAAGTTGTTAGTCACGAGATCATGCATTACGGAACGAGTAAAGTGACTTGCCGGTAACGAGATTGAACGAGGTATTGGGATACCAACGATCGAATCTCGGGCAAGTAACATACCGATTGACAAAGGGAATTGTATACGAGATTGCTTGAATCCTTGACATCGTGGCTCATCCGATGAGATCATCGTGGAACATGTGGGAGACAACATGGGTATCCAGATCCCGCTGTTGGTTATTGGTCAGAGAGCTGTCTCAGTCATGTCTGCATGATTCCCGAACCTGTAGGGTCTACACACTTAAGGTTGGGTGGCGCTAGAGTTGTTATGGGAATTAGTGTGCAGTTACCGAATGTTGTTCAGAGTCCTGGATGAGATCCCGGATGTCACGAGGAGTTCCGAAATGGTCCGGAGGTAAATATTTATATATGGGAAGTCCTATTTTGGCCACCGGAAAATGTTCGGGATTTTTTGGTATTGTACCGGGAAGGTTCTAGAAGGTTCTGGAGTGGGGCCCACCTGCATGGGGGGACCCACATGAACGTGGGTAATGGGTGCAAGGCCCCACACCCCTGGTCAAGGCGCACCAAGATCCCCCCTTAGAAGGAATAAGATCATATCCCGAAAGGATAAGATCAAGATCCCTAAAAAGGGGGGATAACAATCGGTGGGGAAGGAAATGATGGGATTTCTTTCTTCCCACCTTTGCCAACGCCACAATGGACTTGGAGGGAAAGAAACCAGCCCCCTCCACCCCTATATATAGTGGGGAAGCGCATGGGAGCTTCACCCCTTGCCCCTGGCGCAGCCCTCCCCCTATCCAACTCCACCTCCTCCTCGGTAGTGCTTGGCGAAGCCCTGCCGGAGTACCACGCTGCTCCAACACCACAATTCCATCGTGCTGCTGATGGAGTTGTCTTCCCCAACTTCTCCTTCTCTCCTTGCTGGATCAAGGCATGGGAGACGTCACCGGGTTGTACGTGTGTTGAATGCGCAGGCGCCGTTGTTCGGCGCTTAGATCAGAATCAACCGCAATCTGAATCGCTACGAGTACGACTCCTTCATCCGAGTTCTTTCTACGCTTCCGTATCGCGATCTTCAAGGGTATGAAGATGCACTCCCCTCTCTCTTGTTGCTAGTCTCTCCATAGATTGATCTTGGTGATGCGTAGAATATTTTGAATTATTGCTATGTTCCCCAACAGTGGCACCATGAGCTAGGTCTATGCGTAGTTTCTATGCACGAGTAGAACACAAGTAGTTGTGGGCGTCAATTTTGTCAATTTACTTGCCACTACTAGTCTTATCTTGATTTGGCGGCATCGTGGGATGAAGCGGCCCAGCCCGACCTTACACGTACGCTTATGTGAGACAGGTTCCACCGACTGACATGCACTAGTTGCATAAGGTGGCTAGCGGGTGTCTGTCTCTCCCACTTTAGTCGGACCGGATTCGATGAGAAGGGTCCTTATGAAGGGTAAATAGCAATTGGAATATCATGTTGTGGTTTTGGCGTAGGTAAGAAACATTCTTGCTAGAAACCTATAGCAGCCACGTAAAAAACTTGCAACAACAATTAGAGGACGTCTAACTTGTTTTTGCAGCATATGCCATGTGATGTGATATGGCCAAAGGATGTGATGAATGAAATATATGTGATGTATGAGATTGATCATGTTCTTGTAATAGGAATCACGACTTGCATGTCGATGAGTATGACAACCGGCAGGAGCCATAGGAGTTGTCTTAATTTATTGTACGACATGCGTGTCATTGAATAACGCCATGTAATTACTTTACTTTATTGCTAAACCGTTAGCCATAGTAGTAGAGGTAATAGTTGGCGAGACAACTTCATGAAGACACGGTGATGGAGATCATGGTGTCATGCCGGTGACGATGATGATCATAGCGCCCCGAAGATGGAGATCAAAAGGAGCAAAATGATATTGGCCATATCATGTCACTATCTGATTGCATGAGATGTTTATCATGTTTTTGCATCTTATTTGCTTAGAATGACGGTAGCATAAATAAGATGATCCCTCATAAAATTTCAAGAAAGTGTTCCCCCTAACTGTGCACCGTTGCGAAGGTTCGTTGCTTCGAAGCACCACGTGATGATCGGGTGTGATAGATTCTAACGTTCGCATACGACAGGTGTAGGCCAGATTTACACATGCAAAACACTTAGGTTGACTTGACGAGCCTAGCATGTACAGACATGGCCTCGGAACACAAGAGACCGAAAGGTTGAACATGAGTCGTATAGCAGATGCGATCAACATGAAGATGTTCACCGATGATGACTAGTTCGTCTCACGTGATGATCGGACATGGCCTAGTTGACTCGGATCATGTATCACTTAGATGACTAGAGGGATGTCTATCTAAGTGGGAGTTCATTAAATAATCAGATGAACTTAATTATCATGAACATAGTCAAAAGGTCTTTGCAAATTATGTTGTAGCCTACTATTTAGGATATGTTCCTAGAGAAAATTTAGTTGAAAGTTGACGGTAGCAATTATGCGGACTAGGTCCGTATACTGAGGATTGTCTTCATTGCTGCACAGAAGGCTTATGTCCTTAATGCACCACTCGGTGTGCTGAACCTCAAGCGTCGTTTGTGGGTGTTGCGAACAACTGACATACACGTTTTGATGACTACGTGATAGTTCAGTGCGTAATGTTAAATGATTTAGAATTGAGGCACCAAAGACATTTTTGAAACGTCGCAGAACATATGAGATGTTCCAAGAGCTGAAATTAGGATTTCAGGCTCGTGCCCACGTCAAGAGGTATGAGACCTCCAACAAGTTTCTTAACCTGCAAACTAAGGGAGAAAAGCTCAATCGTTGAGCATGTGCTCAGATTGTCTGAGTACTACAATCACTTGAATCGAGTGGGAGTTAATCTTCCAGATGAGATAATGATGGTTCTCCATAGTCACTGCCACCAAGCTATTAGAGCTTCATGATGAACTATAACATATCAGGGATAGACATGATGATCCTTGAGCAATTCGCGATGTTTGACACCGCGAAAGTAGAAATCGAGTAGGAGCATCAATTGTTGATGGTTAGTAAAACCACTAGTTTCAAGAAGGGCAAGGGCAAGAAGGGATACTTCATGAAACGGCAAATCAGTTGCTGCTCTAGTAAAGAAACCCAGGGTTGAACCCAAACCCGAGACTAAGTGCTTCTGTAATGAGGTAACGGTCACTGAAGCAGAACTACCCTAGATACTTGGTAGGTGAGAAGGCTGGCAAGGTTGACAGAAGTGTATTGGATATACATTGTATTAAATGTGTACTTTACTAGTACTCCTAGTAGCACCAGGGTATTAAGATACCGGTTTGGTTGCTAAGTGTTAGTAACTCGAAATAAAAGAGCTACGAAATAAACGAAGACTAGCTAAAGGTGAGATGACGATGTGTGTTGGGAGTGTTTCCAAGGTTGATGTGATCAAGCATCGCCTGCTCCCTCTACCATCGAGATTGGTGTTAAACCTAAATAATTGTTATTTGGTGTTTGCGTTGAACATAGACATGATTGGATTATGTTTATCGCAATACGGTTATTCATTTAAGGATAATAATGGTTACTCTGTTTATTTTAATAATACCTTCAACGGTCTTGCACCTAAAATGAATGGTTTATTGAATCTCGATCATAGTGATACACATGTTCATACCAAAAGATATAAGATAGTAATGATAGTACTACATACTTGTGGCACTGCCATTTGAGTCATACTGGTATAAAACGCATGAAGAAGCTCCATGTTGATGGATCTTTGGACTCACTCGTTTTGAAAAGATTGAGATATGCGAACCATGTCTATTGGTATATATGCATGAAGAAACTCCATACAGATGGATCGTTTGGACTCACTTGATTTTGAATCACTTGAGACATGCAAATCATACCACATGGGCAAGATGACTGAAAAGCCTTGTTTTTCAGTGAGATGAAACAAGAGAGCAACTTGTTGGAAGTAATACATTTGATGTGTGAAATCCAATGAGTGTCGAGGCACGCAGTGAATATCATTATGCTCTTACTTCACAGATGATTTGAGTAGATTCTAAGTATATTTACTTGATGAAACACGAGTCTAAATTATTGAAAGGTTCAAGCAATTTCAGATTGAAGTTGATCATCGCGGCAAGAGGATAAAATGTCTATGATATGATCATAGAGATGAATATCTGAGTTACGAGTTTGGTACACAATTAAGACCTTGTGGAAATTGTTTCATAACTAATACCGCCTGGAACACCATAGTGTGATGGTGTGTCCGAACATCATAAATGCACCCTATTGGATATGGTGCATACCATGATGTCTCTTATCGAATTACCACTATCGTTTATGGATTAGGAATTAGAGACAACCGCATTCACTTTAAATAGGGCACCGCTTAATTCCGTTGAGATGACACCGTATGAACTATGGTTTAGAGAAACCTAAGTTGTCATTTCTTAAAAATTTGTGGCTGTGACGCTTATGTGAAAAGTTTTGCCTGATGAGCTCGAACCCAAAGAGAATAAAATGCATCTTCATAGGACACCCAAAAACAGTTGAGTATACCTCAAAATTCAGATCTGGAAGCAAAAGCGATTATTTCTAGAAATGGGTCCTTTCTCGAGGAAAAGTTTCTCTTGAAAGAATTGAGTGGGAGGATGGTGGAGACTTGATGAGATTATTGAACCATCACTTCAACTAGTGTGTAGCAGGGCACAGAAAGTTGTTCCTATGGCGCCTACACCAATTGAAGTGGAAGCTGATGATAGTGATCATGAAACTTCAGATCAAGTCACTACCAAACCTTGTAGGTCGACAAGGATGCGTACTACTTCAGAGTGGTACGTAATCCTGTCTTAGAGGTCATGTTGCTAGACAACAATGAACCTACGAGCTATGGAGAAGCGATGGTGGGCCCAGATTTTGACGAATGGCTCGAGGCCATAAAATCTGAGAGAGGATCCATGTATGAAAACAAAGTATAGACTTTGGAAGAACTACTCAATGGTCGTAAGGCTGTTGAGTACAGATGGATTTTAAAAAGAAGACGGGCAATGATGGTAAGTGTCACCATTAAGAAAGCTCGAGTTGTCGCTAAGATGTTTTCCGACAAGTTCAAGGAGTTGACTGCGATGATACTTTCTCACTCGTAGCGATGTTAAGAGTCTATTGGAATTATATTAGTAGTTACTACATTATTTATGAAATCTTACAGATAGGATGTCATAACATTGTTTCCTCGACGATTTTCTTGAGGAAAGGTTGTATGTGATACAACCAGAAGGTTTTGTCAATACTGAAAGATGCTAACAAGCATGCAAAGCTCCAGTAATCCTTCTAAGGACTGGAGTAGTCATCTCGGAGATGGAATATACGCTTTGATGAGATGATCAAAGATTTTGGGTTTATACAAAGTTTATGAGAAACTTGTATTTCCAAAGAAGGGAGTGGGAGCACTATAGAATTTCTAATGAGTATATGTTGTTAACATATTGTTGATCAGAAATGTTGTAGAATTTCTGGAAAGCATATAGGGTTATTTGAAAAGTATTTTTCAATGGAAAACCTGGATTAAGCTATTTGAACATTGAGCATCAAGATCTATAAGGATAGATAAAAAATGCTTAATAGTACTTTCAAATGAATACATACCGTGACAAGATTTTGAAGGAGTTCAAAATAGATCAGCGAAGAAGGAGTTCTTGGATGTGTTATAAGGTGTGAGTATTGAGTAAGACTCAAGACCTGACCACGGCAGAAGAGAGAGAAAGGACGAAGGTCGTCCCCTATGCTTTAGACGTAGGCTCTACAGTATGCTATGTTGTGTACCGCACCTGAAGTGTGCCTTACCATGAGTTAGTCAAGGGGTACAAGAGTGATCCAGGAATGGATCACATGAGAGCGGTCAAACTTAACCTTAGTAACTAATGGACTAAGGAATTTTCTCGATTATGGAGGTGGTAAAAGAGTTCGTCGTAAATGGTTACGTCGATGCAAACTTTGACACTAATCCGGATGACTCTGAGTAGTAAACCAGATTCATACAGTAGAGCAGTTATTTGGAATAGCTCCAAGTAGCGCCTGGTAGCTGCATCTACAAGATGACATAGATATTTGTAAAGCACACATAGATCTGAAAGGTTCAGACCCGTTGACTAATAACCTCTCTCACAAGCGAGATATGATCAAAACCAATGGGTGTTGGATTCATTACAATCACATAGTGATGTGAACTAGACTATTGACTCTAGTGCAAGTGGTATACTATTGGAAATATGCCCTAAAGGCAATAATAAAATGGTTATTATTGTATTTCCTTGTTCATGATAATTTTCTATTGTTCATGCTATAATTGTATTAACTGGAAACCGTAATACATGTGTGAATACATAGACCACAACATGTCCCTAGTGAGCCTCTAGTTGACTAGCTCGTTGATCAATAGATGGCTATGGTTTCCTGACCATGGACATTGGATGTCATTGATAACGGGATCACATCATTAGGAAAATGATGTGATGGACAAGACCCAATCCTAAGCATAGCACAAGATCGTGTAGTTCGTTTGCTAAAAGCTTTTCTAATGTCAAGTATCATTTCCTTAGACCATGAGATTGTGCAACTCCCGGATACCGTAGGAATGCTTTGGGTGTGCCAAACGTCACACCGTAACTGTGTGGATATAAAGGTGCACTACGGGTATCTCCGAAAGTGTCTGTTGGGTTGGCACGAATCGAGACTGGGATTTGTCACTCCATGTGACGGAGACGTATCTCTGGGCCCACTCGGTAATGCATCATCATAATGAGCTCAATGTGACTAAGTAGTTAGTCACGAGATCATGCATTACGGAATGAGTAAAGTGACTTGCCGGTAACGAGATTGAACAAGGTATTGGGATACCGACGATCGAATCCCGGGCAAGTAACGTACCGATTGACAAAGGGAATTGTATACGGGATTGCTTGAATCCTTGACATTGTGGTTCATCCGATGAGATCATCGTGGAACATGTGCGAGCCAACATGGGTATCCAGATCCAGTTGTTGGTTATTGACCAGAGAGCTGTCTCGGTCATGTCTGCATGATTCCCGAACCCGTAGGGTCTATACACTTAAGGTTCGGTGACGCTAGAGTTGTTATGGGAATTAGTGTGCAGTTACCGAATGTTGTTCGGAGTCCTGGATGAGATCCGGACGTCACGAGGAGTTCCGGAATGGTCCGGACGTAAATATTTATATATGGAAAGTCCTATTTTGGCCACCGGAAAATGTTCGGGATTTTTCGGTATTGTACTGGGAAGGTTCTAGAAGGTTCTGGAGTGGGGCCCACCTGCATGGGGGGACCCACATGAACGTGGGTAGTGGGGGCAAGGCCCCACACCCCTGTTCAAGGCGCACCAAGATCCCCCCTTAGAAGGAATAAGATCATATCCCGAAAGGATAAGATCAAGATCCCTAAAAAGGGGGGATAACAATCGGTGGAGAAGGAAATGATGGGATTTCTTTCCTCCCACCTTTGCCAACGCCCCAATGGACTTGGAGGGCAAGAAACCAGCCCCCTCCACCCCTATATATAGTTGGGAGGCGCATGGGAGCTTCACCCCTTGCCCCTGGCGCAGCCCTCCCCCCATGCAACTCCACCTCCTCCTCAGTAGTGCTTGGCGAAGCCCTGCCAGAGTACCACACTTCTTCAACACCACCACGCCGTCGTGCTGCTGCTGGAGTTGTCTTCCCCAACCTCTCCTTCTCTCCTTGCTCGATCAAGGCATGGGAGACGTCACCGGGCTGTACGTGTGTTGAACGCGGAGGCGCCGTTGTTCGGCGCTTAGATCGGAATCAACCACGATCTGAATCGCTACGGGTATGAATCCTTCATCCGCATTCTTGCTACGCTTTCGTATCGCGATCTTTAAGGGTATGAAGATGCACTCCCCTCTCTCTCGTTGCTAGTCTCTCCATAGATTGATCTTGGTGATGCGTAGAATATTTTAGATTATTGCTACGTTCCCCAACAATATCTTCCAAATTTCACTTATATGACAATGGTGCAATGTTTGCATATTGTTTCAGATTTGGTTCTGGATAGTTATAGGTACACCCATTTATTACTTGTTGCAATTCCAGTATATAGTAAGGAGTCTATTGTTGGTTTTAATTTGAGTCTCATACCATAAGTAGCCAATTTAAATAAGGGATTACTTGCATAGCAGCACATTCTTTCATAGTACCATGAACATGCTTGCGGGTTTTTCTTCAGCATAGGATGTTGTGATATACAATAGCATCACGCTAGATGGATCTAAAAAATGCAATTCCAATCCTTACATCTCTGAGAATTTTTATTTACTTTGTTATGCAGAAACCTCCATCAATGGACAATGTGTAGGATTTTCTTTAAGCATGTAAGTAATACTATTGCAAACGCAACTGCTATGATTGAAGTAAGGAGGCTGGGCTACTTTAATCATATAAAGAGTGTTTTCGACAGTCTCCCGCCCTTGAAGGAAGGAGGAATGCCTAATCATATGAAGATTGCTGTTTACAGTCTCGCGGCCTTGGCTTGGGTTGCATTCTCCAAAAAGGATTATGGTTAGTGAAATTGCTTTGTTGGTTTTGATTTTTTTAGTCTCGTCAAAGTTATACGAGTTTCTCTCATGATTTCCTTCTATTCTTCCTCTCTGTAAGGCATGAGTTTCCCAACAACACATGTTTGAGAGAGTTGGTACTGTTCAAGGACATGAGAAGCCTCTCGTACTCATCGCTGGGGTCCACTGCCATATGTCTGAGCCTAGAGCGGCAGCCGATCTTCAGTCCACACAAGGCCGCTGCCAGCCCGCTCTTCCAATTCCTCATCGAGCCTAGGACCCATAAGAAGGACGACAAGAAAGGGTAGCACCATGCCACCGCCACTAATGGCGAGCTCGTTAGCCTCGTTGGGTCATTTAGGTTCCTGCTCACAGCGAGGTGGCTACAGCGGCGGTTGCCCCGGTTGGTGAAGTGACATGGGAGGACCCAATTGCTACTGATGTGATGAACACAAACACGCAAGAGCAGGTGAGAGTACTCTACATTCGCTATGAATCATTGCTAATTATCTGTCATACTACTTTTGTTCTAGGTTTGTTTCCACTCGTTTTGATACCAAAAAAAGAGAGGAGTGGAAAGTTTAGAGTAGGTAGAGTATATAACTAGAGATGATGCAATCATATCTGTGTTAGACAATACCAGTAGTTCATGTTATTGAATTCATCCTCCATCCAATTGCTCCAAAAGTTCAAACTGATGGAGAGAGACAGGCAATATATTTCAACACTTCCGCTCACGTTTAGGCTATTTTACTCCTTAGACGTGCGATTGATATAGGCCGTAGAATTATTTTCTTAATACTGCGTTAGCAGGGTCTTGAACTCATGACCTCTTGGCTCAGATACCATATTGAATTTATACTCAGCCAGTTGCTTCAAAAGTTCGAACTGACAAAGAAAGGCGGGAAATATATTTCAACACATGTAACTAATAAGAATTTATTCTCTAAATGTGTTGGTTTTGCACAACTATTTTTTAGTGTTCCCGTTAGGAAGTTGCATGTACCAGTACTTTCATGTTCTTGTACCTTGAGTAACACCACGTGGTACAAACAGTAAAGTGGAAAGGCCGCGTACCTACCTGGCACCACGGAGATTCCTCTCAAGCGGCATTCCATGTGCGCGCCCCAACCAGTAGTAAGTTACTATTAGGCTGAAGTACGGTTAGTTCACATCGATATCATAGGTTATTGTAGTTGGAAGCACAAATTTTGTATGAGAAAAGTTTGTAAAAGCCTTTCAACATGTGATCTAATTTTAAAAATCTTGATGCAAGAAATACAACGATAAAAAGGGTTTGTAATTTAGACTCACGGTTCATGAGATATTTTAGTTTTAAAAACAAATCCAGAAAAGAGTACACATACTAATTTGATATCCCTCATGCGTGAATGTGAAACTCTCTGATGCCGAAAAGTGATGCCCATGTGCTCCATCATTTGTTATCAACAAAGAATTTATGAACCAACTTGTTGTTGGATGGTTAGGAGGACAGTGATATCTTCAGTCTATCAGAGTTCAAGTCTTAAACTTGACAATGGTGCTCGCATTTTTTTGGATTTATTTCATACTTCGGCGACGTGCGTTCAGTGAGAGAAGGCATTCCCGTCGACTACGAAGGCGTCTGCGGCGACTTCATTAATCTCAAGATGATGTACCAGCTCAGTCTCTAAGAGATGCTTATAGGGTAGAGTGTGCATGCAAGTGTTCGTTGGGGGTGAAAGTATGTCTTTTTAGGGATGAACGTATGTGTGTATGTATGATCTCGTCCGTACAGTGTTTTAAAAAAGAAATCACCCGAGAATTTTGAGCAATGAGCAAAATTCGGATTCTTATTGGGCCGTCCAAGGCCCATGAAAAGCCGTTGGTTTATGTCGGAATCGTCCATGTTAAACATCGCTATTATCGGCACGCACACCCAGCTGATCCATCCCCAATTCGACCATCAGAGAAAAAAAAGATCCATCCCCAATTCGAGCTCCACCTCCACCGAACCCTCCTCCTCCACCCAACAATGGATCCGGCCGCCGCCGCCGCACGGCGGCAGGCGGACAAGTGGATGAGCGTGGCCGAGAAGCTCCTCATGGCGAAGGACCTCGAGGGCTGCAAGGAATTCTCCTCCCAGGCCATCGCCGCCGACCCCCGTACCCCGGGCGCCGAGGATCTCTACGCCGCCGCCGACGTCCTCCTCGCGTCCCAGCGCCGCCGCTTACCCAACGGCAAGCCCGATCCATACGCTGTTCTCGGCCTCGACCCTGCCATGCCCGCATCGCGCCTCCCGGACGTCGTCCATTCCAAGTTCCGCCGGCTCTCCCTCCTCCTCAACCGGTCCCACCCCGACCGCCCCTGCTCGGTGTACGTCGCCGAGGCTGCCCGCCTCGTCGCCGATGCCTGGGCCTTCCTCTCCAACGCCGGACTTAAGTCCGCCCTCGACGCCGAACTCGATGCAGCCGCTGCACCTCGCCCACCGATGCAACAGCCGGCGGTGGAGAGGAGGCCGCACCCGTCGCCGCCTCCACAGCAGAGCCCGGTATGGGCAGCTCCCCAGCCACGGCCACATCCACAGCGGATCCCGGTACGGCCAGCTCCCCAGCCAACGCCGCCTCTACAGCCGAGTTCGCTGCGAGCAGCTACCCAGACACCGCCGCCTCCACAGTCGAGTTCGCTGCGAGCAGCTACCCAGACACCGCCGCCTCCACAGCCGAGTTCACTGCGAGCAGCTACCCAGACGCCGCCGCCTCCACAGCCGAGCCGGCTGCAACCAGCTACCCAGCCACAGCCGTCTCCACAGCCGAGCCCACTGCAAGCAGCTACCAAGCCACCGCCGTCTCCACAGCCAAGTCCGTTGCAAGCAGCTACCAAGCCACCGCCGTCTCCACAGCCAAGTCCGCTGCAACCAGCTACCCAGCCACCGCCGCCTCCACAACCTAGTCCGCTGCAAGCAGCTTCCCAGCCACCCGCCAGAGCAGCGACTCCGCCGGTGGAGTCTGGCACATTGCCTGCGTCGACGTTCTGGACATTGTGCAAGGGGTGCTCCCATATTCACCAGTATGATCGCCTCTACGAGGCGCGCAAACTGAAGTGCTCCAGCTGCCACCAGCCATTTGTAGCTGAGGCAATGGCGGAGCCGCCGCCCATTGTGCCGGGCACTGACATGTATTACTGTACCTGGGGCTTCTTCCCCATTGGGTTCCCCGGATGCCCTGGCTATGTGGATCTGGTCAATTCCCAGCCACAGGGGTCAGGTCAGCTGAATGTGCCATGGCTTGGAGCCAATGGTAGGGTTGCTGCTGAGAATGGGACTCCCATTACCATAGGTGCTGCAAGGGAGGAGCCAGTGGCATCTGAACCTTCGCCGGAACCTTTAATGCGCACGAGAGTGGAGGTGCCACTGGTACTGGAACCTGCGCCAGAACCTTTAATGCGCATGAGAGTGGGGGTGCCAGCCATGCCGGAACCTGTGATGCCCACAAGAGTGGAGGTTCCAGCCGCGCCGGAACCTGTGATGCCCACGAGAGTGGAGGTGCCTGCCGCGCCGGAGCCTGTACAGCCCACGAGAGTGAAGTCAGTGAAAGTGGGAGCAAAGAAGCGTGGTCGACCCAAAGGCAGCAAGAACAAGAAGAATTTGCGAGTTGTGACTTGATAGCGATGAAGATGATTGGCATGGCATGATCATAGGTCAGACCGGGTTAGTTCAGCTATTAATTTCATCCTGTTGTCGTCGACTGAAGCATTTGCTCTGTTGGTTGGGTACTACTCATTTGCTGCTGACAGAGTGACAGTATCTACATGAGAAGCATGGCTACTTTAGTGATGGAATAAGTTATTTGTTTATCGGGTAGTCTTTTCTTAGTTGATGAGTTGTGTGACCGTTCTTGCCATTTATGCTTTAGATGATGTAGCTGTTGTATGCTGTCCAATTTCATGACTCTCCTTGAGCTAGCTTTGTGAATCTGAGATTCCTGGGGATTGCTCTTTGTTAACTGAGCAATGTACATTCAGATAATGTGCTGCAATAATCGGACAGTTGATTTTATGTGTTTCTTCTCCAGTTTAGTTTGTGCAAGCTGTGTTGTCCTTTTGACTTTTATTAGAAGCTACTTTTGGTCTCGTTCCTCACATGGTGTGCCTGGTGAGGGCCAATGTTTAGACATGGTACCTACTTACCTAGATCCACATCAGAGGTCGGCTTGAATACTTTCAGAGGTCAAATGAGCAAGTTATGTGAGACTGCAAGTGGTTCATCTTTGAAGTATTCATGTTATTGGGTTATCGTAACTGTAGCTCTGATTCAGTTTCAGCTTGAAATGCAATTTGACTATGATTCTCTCTGGAAGAGGACTCTGAAAAGAGAGTATATGAATTGGGTTGGCCAAACTGTAGCCTGATTGTCTCTGAACTGTACATGGGATTCAATCAGCTTGAATTTGAATTTTACTATGATTCTCTCTGAAAGAGGACCCTGAAAAGAGAATCATTGGCTATAGTACGTATGGTGAATTCGAATCTGACTGATTCTCGCTGAAAGAGAATTGTTGGCTATATGTATGGTGCTGTCAAATATGAAGTGGGCACGGCAACACCATTTTTGAACAAAGCGTCAGTACTTTCCTTGGAGATGTATCGGAGGCTGAGGACCTGAGGTGATGGCACTATGGTCGAAGCCAACACATATACTCCCTCCATTCCAAAATAGATGACCCAACTTTAATACAAAGTTAGTCTAAAGTTGGGTCATCTATTTTGGAAAGTTAGTCTAAAGTTGGGTCATCTATTTTGGAACGGAGGGAGTACACATTACCTCAGTAATAATCTTGAAGATGACGAACATCAATAAGATTTTGCTGATGATATCTGCACAGCTTCTATGTCCACAATTTGGCCAACCGTCCATTAAAGCTGGCCTGTCGTCCATACTGAGGGGATGTTTGGTTACAGGGACTAGACTAGAAAAAGTCTCTTCTAGTCCCTATGTAACTAAACAGGAGGGACTTTTCTTTAAGGGACTAGAAAAAGACTCTACTAGAGGGTCTTTTTTCTTTAGTCCCTGGGACTAAAAAATGTCTAGTCCCTTGCAACCAAACACCCTCTCAATCCTGAAGGATGAACCGCACAAAGAATTTATGCTTTGGAGTGGCCCAATCGTCCATACTCAGCCCTGAAGGATGAGCCGCACAAAGAATTTATGCTTTGGAGCGGCCCAATTTTTTGCACACCGTGGACTTCAAAGGGAAGTTATTTGGGTAATGGAGTTGGGCTAGGTAGGCCGACGATGTAGAGTACTCGCCCGACGGGGTGTTGTTTCGAACAATGGCATCCGCAATATTCTCGTTGAGGTTGATGTCCTGAAGCTCCGTCCAAAGATCCATGAACTCGATGGTGTGTTGAGGTTGATGTCCTGAAGCTCCGTCCAAAGATCCATGAACTCGATGGTGTGTTGCGCAGTGAGGCCTGAACTAATGTTTATGCATTTAATCCATCTCTCATCCCCTAGAGCTTTTTCCACCGACATGTTCTTGCATTTGGAGATGGCAAAGATGGATGGAGAAATATCCTTTGGCTTACGACCATTGAGCCAGGGCAAGTGGCAAAATGGCACAGTTTTGCCATCTCCAACGGTGATCGTCGTGAGGTCAAAGAAGAAATTCATGTCCGCCTCATCGCAAGGGTGGCCAGGCCCCACCCATGGCCTCTCCGACTGTGTCCAGGCTCGTCGCAAGCGCATTCACAAGGCACATGCAAATTTCTCCATGTCCAAATGCCCAAAACCCCTATGCCTTTGGGCCTGCAAACACGGTCTCATCCGATCTTACACTTCCCTCTGGATACCGTGTTTGAGCTAGCCCAAAGGAAGGCTCGTTAGAGCTTAGTAATGGAAGGCAAGGATCTCTTTAGAATTATCAGACATGTGAGGTGGTAGATAGCTTGTAAGGTGATGACCGATTGAATCCAAGCGCTCCTACCGGCCATGGCGATGTATTTTACCTGCCCACACATAACTTTACTTGCAAATTTGTCCACAAGATGTTGAAAATCAACATCTCGCAAGCGGTTCATCAAAAGAGGTAGACTGAGGTGCCACAAAGGGAATTGTGAGTGCACAACTGGGAAGGTGCTAAAGACGTCATCAAGGTCAATGTCGGAGCATCTGATAGGGGCCAAAGTTGTTTCCCACGTTTGTAACTAAACATGTGACCTCATCAAAACTCTGCAGAATGGATATGAGCATGTCCACATCTTCCTTGATGGGAGCCAGAAAGATTGTTGGGCCCTTTTTGTGTTGCCGTTTCTAGGATTTGTTGAAGTGGATCAATGGCAAGAACAAAGAGAAGCAAGGACAACGGATCTCCTTGGTGAAGACATCTCCCATGCCAAATGGGATTGTCGGGCACTTCGTTGAGGAGTGTCCGGGATGATGAAGTGCGGAGGAGAGCCACAACCCAATTGCGGAGTCTTGAGGGAAAGCCACGTTTCTGCAGAAGGTCCAAAAGATATTCCCATCTCCCATAGTCAAATGCTTTCTTTATGTCAAGCTTGAGGAGAAGGGATGGAGTATTTGCTCTTTGCAATCTTCTCGCATAATTTCGAACATACTATTGTTTTCATGGATGTTTCTTGTCTTGATGAAGGCACTTTGGGTGCACGAGATGAGGGTGTTCATGCAAGGGAAAGCCGCACAGACAATACGTTGGCCACAATCTTCGTGATGGCGTTAATGAGGCTGATCGATCTAAAGTCGGTGATCAACTCGACCCCATTCTTCTTTGGTAGTAGTACCACATTAGCTGAATCGAACTAATGGAAGTTCTTTGTGTGAAGGTTGGAGGAGAGAGAAATGACTGCCATAAGCTCAGCTTTTATAATAGGCTAGCAAGTATTGAAGAAACCTCTGGCAAAACCATTCGGCCCAGGAGCCTTATTACTCGGCATAGACTTGATTGCGACAAGCACCTCCTCCTCCGTGAAGTTCTCCTCCAGGCTACTCAGATCGCAAGCATTGAAGTTCATGGCTTGCTAATTGAAATCGAGATCTCCTTGGGCCTTTGCCCATGGTCGAGGTGAAATGCTGGCAAATGATATGCTCCTTATCCTCATGATTTGTGACCCAAACAACACCATTATTTAGCTTGTGAATGAGTTCTTTTATCCTACGCCCATGGGTCTTTAAGTGGAAAACTTTGGTGTTGGCATCACCTTTTTAGGTTCCTAATATGTGCACATTGTCTTTTCCTAGCTCTCTCAAGGAATGCCAAGCTAATAACCCTCCTTTTCAAACACTTGCACAAATCCACCTCCTCTATCGAGAGCATGTGAGCAACCTACGCAATGTGCAGCCACAAGATAATCTCTATGGCCATGTGGAGGTGCAGCCTAGCATTGGAGGAGAAAGATTGGCTCCAGCAATGCAATCTGAAGGCCACCTTACAAAGCTTATGGAATATAAATTAGAGAAAGATTGCCTCCAGCAAGGCTAGTGGTGGGGAGTTTTCTCGACCCATGCATGTGAGACTGTCTCCATGAAGCCTAACACCTTGGTCCATTTTTTCGAATTTGAAGCTTCTTCAGACCCATCACCAAGGCAAGCAACATAGGCCAGTTGTCCGAGAGGAAGGATGAAAAGGACATGTATACTATGTTTTGAAAATCCAGATCCCATTCTGCATTGCGGAACATCAAATCAAGCTTGCTCATGATATGGTTCTCCCACTCATTACTCCACATGAATATTTGATTTTGAAGATGGATTTCTCTATGCTCGCAGTCATGAAGAGTGGCGCAGAAGCAGTTGATGCGTCGACAATTGACATGTTGCTAATTTTTATCTCTAGCTTGATATATTTGATTGAGATCCCCAGAAATAATCCACCTAACACTAGGGGTTGACTTGGCTGTCCGAAGCTTCACATTTTCTCCCTCTTTCCTACTGCTTGTTGTCGGACCATAAATCGATGTCAGCTTGATTCGATGTTTTGGACCAAAGAACACCGACATCGGGGGTTCAAAGTATTATCCAAACCAAAGCATGTTGAGTGCTGGACCAAAGGAAAAAACTCAAGTTCCGCTTTTTAGAGCATATGGGCTGGAATTCAAACATTACTATGATACAGACGAAGTGTGTCAAGTGCTGGACCAAAGAAAGAATCAAGTGTCACTTCGACATATGTGGAGAACTAGATATGGAGATAGGATTAATATTTGGACTGGCCCATTGGTCCCATCGAGCTCATGACAAGAACAGGTCTTACCCTTATATATAAAGTGAGTGATCTCACTAATCCAACCAGGAGGGCTTGGGATATTAGGTTGAACCTATATTCTGATGACCTGATGTAACGCAGATACTTCAGATCCCCCTCAATCATTATGTTTTTGATGATTAGTTACTTGGAATGCGAGCAAGAATGTGATTCTTCATAGTATGACACGAGTATAATATCGAATGGTGCCATAAATTTGATGGTAATATAGAAAGGGTGCAACATACACTATTAGTCTAGTCGGGCTAGTGCTTTGAAACTTAAATTCCCACACAATGTTAAGATCTTTTGTTGGCGTGCTCGGCATGGGATACTCTCTCATATTGGAGCTGCTGGTCAAGGCGCCATTTGTTGTCAAAATGCAGAAGATATTAAGCACTTGTTGTTGAAATGCCCCAGATCGTTGAAACTCTAGCCGATGTTGGAAATTGTGTAATGATCAATATATCATGTCATGTTGATAGCTCATGGAGTGTAGTTATGGAACATATCCTTTGGTTACCTTAGGCCTTGTTCATTTAAACCTCTCTTGGTGAAGAATAGAGAGGTTCGTAGGGGGATTTTGACTTATAGGAGATTTAGTCCTCCCCAATACACTCCACTCCCCTTCAAACCTCTTCGAGCCGAACAGGTCTAGACGATGACAAGAGTCGAAAATGTGGTAAAAGAAATGGTAATGACCGCTTGCTAGTAAACTTGGTGTTCTTTAGTGGATGTGCGGGAAGGTTGCTTGTCGAGAGCAAGTCTGATTAATTGCCCATTGCGCTCTATTCGACCAATGTGAAATTGAATGTCAATGCGAGTACCATGTCTTTTTTGTGAAAAGTCCTAAGGCCAAATATTAAGTATCAAAGATTCTTACAATCACATCCATACAAAAACATAAAATCACAATCAAATTCTTGGAAGTGTGGAAGTCTTCTTCCTCCTACATCCACCGACGATGCCCATGAGCATAACTCAATGCCGCCTTTGGGCCTCTGCCTTGGTAGAGCAAACTTTTATAAACCCAGGTGATTGTAAAAGCAATTGTTTGAAAGTCATCAATACAGACCAGGAGACACCGGTGGCCATGGTCTGTGAAGAATATCATCGCCCCAAAGAAGAAAACACTGATAAACTCATGTAGAAATTTTGAAGACCACGAAAGCCACCTGAATCCAGATGAATCCACCAGAAACCTAAACTGATAGGATCCCGGAAGACACGCCGAGGACACGGCTCCGCATGCCCTTCGCTGGCGATAAGTGCACCAACAGAATAGGAAAAGGGTGGGGAGAACATTAGTCCTACACTGGGACGGCTCCCCGGCTCGGTGCCCCGAACCAAATACAGAGATTCCTAAAGAAACCTAAAAAAATCACCCATGCACCACTGTTTGGACCCGTGCAACGATGCCCTCTTCCCTAGTGATCTAGCCAAGCCGGGCCGTCGTTGAAGATGTTGGATCCATGTTAATGTGAAGGGGTGATAGCTGCTATTATATGGGACCACAAATGACATTTTATGGCAAGAACTCACTTTGTTGCACGTGCTCCATTGAGCACTGAATTTTGAATACCTACAAAATGGTATGTTGAACCTTCAAAGAAATTTCAAAAACATTCTATGTGTTCATACGAACGTGCACATGTGCAAAATTTGATGAAGAAATAAGTAACTATGTGGAGCTACACAAAAACTACAAAACTATGATTTTAGAAAGATGAACAATACATGTACTGTTCACTATTTAGAAATCATCATTTTGTCGGCCACAGTGGGTGACGTCCCCAGATTATAGACGAGTTCGTCGTGGTGATGACCTATGGCACCCCTCCGTCAAGCATGAGTGGGTGCCTCCTCCTCGGCCACATGCCACCAAGTTGGAGTGGGCGCCGTCCCCTCCGCCGTCGTGCACCCGCCTTGAGTACTATCTCGGTGACATCAGGTCGTCGTCCTCATCGGGTACCACAATGCCTTACCGAAGCGTAACCAAGCTGGGTGTGTTGATTGACAACGTTCATAGGAACATAGGTGACGCCGCCGCACGTCTTCGTCACCTAGTGCTCGTGGAAGGCCAAGAGATCAATGTCAGCCATCGGTGTCGGATCATTCATGAGCTTTTCAGCCAAGGACTCACCGCAAGCTCTACCTCAAGGCCAAGGCAAGAAAGCGCAAGGCAGAAGAGGATGTTGAATGTCTGCGTTGCCGATAGGACATCGCAATCAGGGATGGATGTTGAGGTGGCTTCCGCGACTGGTAGTGTTGAACGTGACATATATGTATTTTCATACAATTAATCTTTCTATAGTCTCTAGCCTTGTATAGTTGACTTTTAGAGATATGGTAGGATTAGTTGGCTTGTCATGCAAGACATCCTGTGTATATATTGTGACCAACTCCGAGGAATAAAATTTAGTTGCATCCCACATGTTTTCTACATGGTATCAGTTTTCATCGCGATCTCCCTCACTTTCGCTCCACGCAGCCGTCGCTCCTCCCTGCTGCCGCCGCTGCCTCCTCCCAAACCCTAACGTCGCCGCCACTACTCCCTTTGTAGCCACTGTTGCCTTCTCCCAAACCCTATGCCACCGCCGCTACTTCCTCCCGTAGCCGCCGCCTCCACCCAAACCCTACGCCGCCGCCACTACTCCCTCCCGTAGCCGCGGTTGTCGGTGTCAAAACCGGCGGATCCGGGTAGGGGGTCCCAAACTGTGCATCTAAGGTCGATGGTAATAGGAGGCGGGGGACACGATGTTTACCCAGGTTCAGGCCCTCTCTGATGGAGGTAATACCCTACTTCCTGCTTGATTGATCTTGATGAATATGAGTATTACAAGAGTTGATCTACCACGAGATCGTAATGGCTAAAACCCTGGAAAGTCCAGTCTATCTGATTATGATTGCCTCTACATACTAAGCACTCCGGTTTATATAGGCACCAGAGGGGACTAGGGTTGTAGAAAGTCGGTTACAAAGAAAGGAATCTTCATTTCTGGTCGCCAAGCTTGCCGTCCATGCCAAGGAGAGTCCCATCCGGACATGGGAGAGAGTCTTCTGTCTTGTATCTTCACGACCCAATAGTCCGGCCCACATTACATAGTCCGGCTGTCCGAGGACCCCTTAATCCAGGACTCCCTCAGTAGCCCCTGAACAGGCTTCAATGACGAGGTGTCCAGCGCGCAGATTGTCTTAGACATTGCAAGGCGGGTTCCTTCTCCGAATACTCCAAAATAGTCTTTGAACACAAGAATCGTGTCCGGCTCTGCAAAACAAATTCCACACACAACCGTAGAGAGTATAATATTTCACGAGTCCCATCTGTTGACAATCTTTTGTAGCGTGACATCACGTCGCTGCCCGACCATTGTTTCGAACCGTTTTTAGCCTGTCGCTCCATATTTCGAGATGCGGTTTCATTGGCACGTCTTGTCAAAGCAGAGATCATGTCCCCTTATTACGGGATTCTCATCAATACGGGCGTGGGTAATCCTGCCGTATCATCTGCGCGGCCCTTGGGAATAAGAAAGTTTTTAGGGCGAGTGGGAGGCGCTTGATATTCACTGCCTTTATAAAGAGATAAGGATTCACCCCTTTCACCCACGCCTTCTCTCCCTGGCTTCCCCATTCTCGAGCTCCAGCACCCAAGTTCTCATCTTTTCTGCCCCAAGAAAGCACTCCAATCATGTCCTGATCCGGAGCGCAGGGCAAGTGGATAGCCTCCTCTGTCAAGGAGAATGACATTACGAAGCTTCGGGAGGCTGGGTATTTGGCCAAAGAAATCACCCACCGGCTCCCGACCGAGGGGCAGATCATCCCCACTCCGGAGCCCCATGAGAGGGTGGTGTTCATCCCCCACTTCGTCCACGGGCTGGGATTTCCTCTCCACCAATTCGTCCACGGACTCATGTTTTACTACAGGCTAGATTTCCATGATCTAGCCCCAAATTCTTTCCTCAACATCTCGGCATTTATTGTCGTGTGCGAGGCTTTTCTCCGCATCCCACCCCACTTAGGATTGTGATTGAAGATCTTCAATGTGAAGCCGAAGGTGGTGGGTGGCCAACACGCAGAGTGCGGAGGCGCCATGGTGAGCAAGATGCCCAACATCACATGGCCCGAAGGCTCCTTTGTAGAGACCATCAAAGGGTGGCAGCGATCGTGGTTCTATATCACAGAGCCGCGCGGCACCACCTGGGCCGCGGCTCCCGAATTCCGGTCCGGAGCCCCGATGCGGCTCACCTCCTGGCCAGAGAAGGGTCTGGACTGGTCTTCGTCAGACGAGCTGACAGCGCTTCAGATGCGCATCAGGAGCATGATAGACAAGAATATCATGCTCGTCAATGTGATCTAGGTGATGCTTGTTCGCCGGATCCTTCTGTGCCAAAGCCAGATGTGCCATTTGTGGGAGTATGATCCGGCCAAGCACTAGACCTTGCTGCAGTTCTTCGGCACTATGCACGAAGACATCTGGAAGGTGCTTTTCAAGTCCAGCAAGGCGTGGCCGGATACAATCGAGGACCGTGGGCACGACTTGGCCCATCCCGCTAGTCCGGTAAGTTTTTTCATGTTTTCAAGGTGTATCCTTTACTTGCATACTCGAGGAAGACGCCTAAGCCTCCCTACTGATTCTCTCAGAGCTGGACAAAGAAGGTGGAGCGGATTTACTGTCCGGCTCCGCTGCCCGAAGACCCAACAATTCCATGACGAAGATGCTGGTTCCGGTGCTCTATCAAGCGCCGGAGAAGAAGGCCAAGGGGACCAGAGGTGGCCTCCGTCGCAAGGGTGCTTCGGACATGACGTCCGAAGACACCAAGACTCACTCCTCCACCGCCGAGGACGAAGAGGAGGAGGAAAGCAACTCTCCCCCTGAGGGGGGAAGGAAGAAGAGGGCGACCTCCAAAAATCTGGAGGTAGAGGCGTCCAAGAGTGGGAAAGGTTCCCTCGCGGATAACTCCACATGGGACATCGACAGCAGCCCAGAGCGGCACCCCCGAGACAAGCCCCTGGCCGAATCGTGAGTACTCAAAAACCCGGACGCATTCATATATCCGGCCTCTCTACTTCATAGTCTTAACATGTTGAATCATGCATTTGCAGTCCGGCTCGGTCCGCCCTCGAGCGATCCTCATCTTCGGGGGATTCGCTGGACCCAAAGGCGATGGACAACGGGTCCCTTCCGACGGCCTCCTCTCCCAAGGACATGGATGACATGAGGTGTTGTCCCAAAGGATCCCAGGCCAGGGAAAGACTTAGGAGGCCGTCAAGGCGGCGCCGAAGGGTGAAACCTCAACCGTCGGACACATGGGAGAGCAAATCCCCATGTGGACCGGCGATGGGGGGCATATTCAGTTCGGTCCCCAGCCGAATACGGTCCCAGAGACCTATGCGGCTCCGGAACCCGCCAAACAGCCTCCTTCAAAAGGAGAAGGTGCGCTAATTCTGCCGGTGACCTCTATCCAGCCAGAGGCGCCCGATAATTTGCTGGAAGCGCTGAAAGGCGCTTCCATTGTTGCAGAACACCGTATCCTTATGGGTATGGTGGTTGAGAAGGTGCAGTCTGTTAAGAGCGGATTGACCGAGGCCTGTACCAGCCTTCTAACAGGTTTTGAGGTGAGTGACACAATTATATAAAAAGAATGTCATAATATAGACAGTAGCCCCTGAGACTCTGTCCGGTGTTCAGAAAGAAAAGCCGAACAGAGGATCAAATAATTTTCACGGGAGACTAACTTGAAATGTCTATATGAATAAGCAAGCATCGTTGCTATCTGCAACCTCTCATGCTGCTGAGGTCTCTAGACTAAAGCAGAGTCTGGAGCGGACCAAGGAAGAGCTCGACTGTGTGAAGAAACAGCTAGAAGACAATCAAGGTATGCAATAACCTTGTCTATATTCAGGAAAGATGAATGATTTGTGCTGACTAAAGTGCCATGATATTTATTAGGAGCGGCGACCGAGGTGGAGACCCTCAAGAAGGCGCTGGACGAGGCTGAGGAGAGAGCGGCCAAGGAACAAGCCGCCCATGAAAAGCATGAGGCCAGGGTTGGTGAGGTCCAGCAGGAGCCCCAAGATGTCATGAAGAAATGTGAGTCCTTGGAGCGTAGCATTGCGGATCAAGAGTCCGAACTTGCCAAGGCCTGCCAAAGCGCACACGATGCCTGGGTTGAAGCCCAGGGCGCCCTCCAGGAAGTCCAGGAGGCCAGAAAAATTGCGGCGGGTAAGGCCTTTATTATGCAGAGCAAATATGTGAAGAAAAGGTTCCTCTTACTGACCCGAATTTGGAGTTCTCCAGGGGCGTTTGCGGATCTGCCGCGTAGCATTTTAGATGCTGCTAAGTTCTTCCGAGACGAAGAGGGGAGCTCCATGGAGAAGCTCTTTTGGTTGCAATACCTTGCGCCAGAATATCTGGTGCCCTTTAGCGATCAGCTAAAATAGCTGGTCGAACTTCATAGGGTGGCCAAACTAGCCATGAAGGATTTAATAATCCGGCTATGGCCTGCCGAAGCCATACCCAACAACTACTTCGGTCTCGTGAAGCGGCTGGTCAATGCTTGCCCTCGGCTTGATGCCATCAAGCGGTCGGTCTGCATCGAAGGCGCGCGAATGGCCTTCGCCCGAGTCAAGATACAGTGGGCGAAGATGGACGCCGTGAAGCTTGTGACCGAGGGACCGCCCGAGGGCAAGGAGCACCGCACACCCGAGCGGTATTTTGAAGATGTCCTAAAGGGATCCCGCATTGTAGAGGGGCAGTGTTCAAAAGACATTATCTTTGAATGAAGTCATTCGTATTGTCCCTTCTTGTATTATGAAACAGAGCCATTATGTAATATAATGCCTGCTATTTAAAATTTTACCTCCTGTGCGGCCGTTTTGTTAAATCTGAGAGTTGGCCAGTCGTCGGCTTCAGCCCCCATGTAGGTAGTACGGGGGTGTTCGGGATGAATCTAAACACTCTTTATCCAAAGGTTTGGTCCTTGAAGGAGGTGTTTAGCGTAACAAACCAGACAATCGGACTATGTGGCTTACCACCCTCACTTAGCCATAGGAGTTTGACAAATAAAAATTTAGGCGCAGCCCCTAGTATTCGTAAGTCCGAACTTGGGGTACTTTAAACACCTGATCGGATAAAAACCGATCCATCGCATAATGCGGAAAAAATCGCTAAAGATTTGTAACCTCTCGAACAGCTGACCGGCTCACGCCACATCATGACAGTCAGTTTTCGGCTTTCTCTACTGAGGTACTCATCCGGATAAACCAGGACACAATCGCAGTAGTTCTCCCTTTACTACCCTAGCCGGTATAGCGGAATGTAAGGTAGTAAGCACAGGATCCGGGCAAACCAACTATTGACCAAATACATGATTCAGAGCCGATGCATATAATGCTACAATTCAGGGTGCCGAACTATACTGTAAAAGTGTTTGGACTTTGTTGCCGTATTATGGGGCATAATGAAGCCCCTACGAATTAAGGCGTACCAGAGTGTACGGGTGCAATCGATAAGAATAATGAAATAAAATGAAATAGCAGGTTAATGCCACATAAATTGGGCCGCAAACTGTTTTTATTGTAATTTGATTAATACTCAAAGCATATTTGTACAAATAGTGCGATAAACAATAGGACTGTTTAACCTGCCAAGACTAGGGGGAGTGATACATCTCCATCGTATCTACTTTTCCAAACACTTTTGCCCTTGTTTTGGACTCTAACTTGCATGATTTGAATGTAACTAACCTGGACTGATGCTGTTTTCCGCAGAATTGCCATGGTGTTATTTTTGTGTAGAAATAAAAGTTCTCGGAATGACCTGAAACTTCACGGAGAATATTTTCGAAATTAATAAAAAATACTGGCAAAAGAATCAAGACCAGGGGGCCCACACCCTGTCCATGAGGGTGGGGGCGCGCCTGCCCCCCTGGGCACGCCCCCTTGTCTCGTGGACCCCCTGAGGCTCCACCGACCTCAATTCCAACTCCATATATTCATGTTCGGGGAGAAAAAAAAATCAGAGAGAAGGATTCATCGCATTTTATGATACGGAGCCACCGCCAACCCTAATCTATCTTGGGAGGGCTGATCTGGAGTCCGTTTGGGGCTCCAGAGAGGGGAATCCATCGCCGTCGTCATCATCAACCATCCTCCATCACTAATTTCATGATGCTCACCACTGTGCGTGAGTAATTCCATCATAGGCTTGCTGGATGGTGATGGGTTGGATGAGATTTACCATGTAATCGAGTTAGTTTTGTTAGGGTTTGATCCCTATTATCCATTATATTCTAAGATTGATTTTGCTATGACTTTGCTATGCTTAATGCTTGTCACTAGGGCCCGAGTGCCATGATTTCAGACCAGAACCTTTTATGTGTTCATGAATATATGTGAGTTCTTGATTCTATCGTGCAAGTCAATAGTCACCTACTATGTGTTATGATCCGGCAACCCCGAAGTGACAATAATCGGGACCACTACTGGTGATGACCGTAGTTTGAGGAGTTCATGTATTCACTAAGTGTTAATGCTTTGGTCCGGTACTCTATTAAAATGAGGCGTTAATATCCCTTAGTTTCCCCGCTGCCATGGGAGGGTAGGACAAAAGATCTCATGCAAGTTCTTTTCCATAAGCACGTATGACTATATTCGGAATACATGCCTACCTTACATTGATGAACTGGAGCTAGTTCTGTGTCACCCTATGTTATAACTGTTGCATGAGGAATCACATCCAACATAATTATCCATCATTGATCCAATGCCTATGAGCTTTTCACATATTTATCTTTGCTTAGTTACTTTACTGTTGCCACTGTTACAATTACTACAAAACTGCTACTATTATTTTTGCCACTGTTACCGTTACTTCCATATTACTTTGCTACTAAATACTTTGCTGCAGATATTAAGTTTTCCAGGTGTGGTTGAATTGAAAACTCAACTGCTAATACTTGAGAATATTCTTTGGCCCTCCTTGTGTCGAATCAATAGATTTGGGTTGAATACTCTACCCTCAAAAACTGTTGCGATCCCCTATACTTGTGGGCTATCGAAACTATTTTCTGGTGCCGTTGCAGGGAGCATAGCTCTATTCTTTGAGTCACTTGAGATTTATATCTTCTGATCACTATAAGGAGCTTTAAAGACGAGAAAACCAAGATTTATCCCTCAACTATGAGGGGAGGTAAGGAACTGCCATCTAGCTCTGCACTTGATTCTCCTTCTGTTTTGAGTAAACTTGCGACACCTAAACCTGCTTCTGCTATTAATTCTGATATATCGCATGTTATTGATGATGCCACTTCTGCTATGCGTGATGCTTATGATGAAACTACTTCTATGCTTGATAATACTGTGCCATTAGGTGAATTTCTTGATGAACAACTTGCTAGGTCTAGAGAGAATGAAATTATTGAAACTGATAATACTGATGAAAGTGATGATGAAGATTCTCCCCCTAGATATGAATTGCCTGTTGTGCCTGAGGGTTATGTTATGGATGAAGAAAATGCTAGAGATTTTCTTGCTTGCAATGATAGATCTGATCTTAAGAAATTATTAGCTAAGCTGAAAGAAAAGTCTCTGAATGCTAGAATGAAATATGGCCCTGCTTTTGCTACTTCACCTATCTGTATTACTGATAAGGATCATGATTTCTCTGTCGATCCTGAGATAATTACTTTGGTTGAATCTGATCCTTTTTATGGCTATGAATCTGAAACTGTTGCGGCACATCTTACTAAATTGAATGATATAGCCACCCTATTCACTCACGAGGAAAAAATTCGTTACTACTATATTCTTAAGTTATTTCCATTCTCATTAAAGGGTGATGCTAAAATATGGTATAATTCTCTTGATCCTGGTTGTGTGCGTAGTCCCCAGGATATGATTTATTACTTTTCTGCTAAATATTTCCCCGCTCATAAGAAAGAAGCTGCTTTAAGGGAAATATATAATTTTGTGCAAATTGAAGAAGAGAGTCTCCCACAAGCTTGGGGGAGGCTTCTCCAATTACTTAATGCCTTGCCTGATCATCCTTTCAAGAAGAATGAAATACTGGATATCTTTTATAATGGACTAACCGATGCTTCCAGGGACCACCTGGATAGTTGTGTTGGTTGTGTTTTCAGGGAAAAACTATTGATCAAGCTGAATTGTTATTGAATAATATGTTGACTAATGAAAACAATTGGACACTTCTTGAACCAACTCCTAAGCCAACTCCGAAGAAAAGGGGTATTCGATTTCTCAGTCCTGAAGATATGCAAGAGGCAAATAAATCTATGAAAGAAAAGGGTATTAAAGTTGAAGATGTTAAGAATTTACCGCCTATTGAAGAAATACATGGTCTTGATAACCCGACACGGGTAGTAAAGGTAAATTCTCTCTATAGATTTGATGAAGGTGATATTCCTCGTTATAAATTTGCTAGTCAATGCTTGGATGAGTTTGATAATTTTATTGTTAAACAAGAAAACTTCAATGCTTATGTTGGTAGACAATTGAAACGCAATGCTTATATGATTGAACACTTGAGTGATTATATGTCTAGAGTTAAAGGTGAACTTAAACTTATTAGTAAACATGCTTCCATGGTTGCCACTCAAGCAGAACAAGTGCTTCAAGCACAAAATGATTTGCTCAATGAAATAAATAATAAGAAAAATAATAATGCCGTTAGAGTTGTGACTACAGGTGGTAGAATGACTCAGGAACCTTTGTATTCTGAGGGCCACCCTAAGAGAATTGAGCAAGATTCTCAGAGAAATAATGTTGATGCACCTAGTCCTTCTAAAAAGAAGAAGAAGAAAAATGATAGGACTTTGCATGCTTCTAGTGAACTTGTTGTTGACACACCTGAGAATCCCAATGATATTTATATTTCTGATGCTGAAACACAATCTGGTAATGAACATGAACCCGGTGATGATGTTAATGACGATGTTCATGTTGATACTCAACCTAGCAATAATAATGATGTAGAGGTTGAACCTACTGTTGATCTTGATAACCCACAATCAAAGAATCAACGTTATGATAAGAGAGACTTCGTTTCTAGGAAGCACGGTAAAGAAAGAGAACCATGGGTTCAGAAAACCATGACTTTTCCTCCTAAACCATCCAAGAAAAAGGACGATGAGGATTTTGAGCACTTTGCTGAAATGATTAGACCTATCTTTTTGCGTATGCGTTTGACTGATATGCTTAAAATGAATCCTTATGCTAAGTACATGAAAGATATTGTTACAGATAAAAGAAAGATACCGGAAGCTGAAATTTCCACCATGCTTGCTAATTATACTTTTAAGGGTGTAATACCAAAGTAGGAGATCGAGGAGTACCGACTATACCATGCTCCATTAAAAGAAACTATGTTAAAACTGCTTTATGTGATCTTGGAGCCGGTGTTAGTGTTATGCCTCTCTCCTTATATCGTAGACTTGATTTGAATAAGTTGACACCTACTGAAATATCTTTGCAAATGGCCGATAAATCAACTGCTATACCTGTCGGTATTTGTGAGTATGTGCCTGTTGTGGTTGCAAATGTTACTATTTTAACGAACTTTGTTATTCTTGATATTCCCGAGGACGATAGTATGTCAATTATCCTTGGTAGACCCTTTTTGAATACTGCAGGGGCTGTTATTGATTGCAACAAAGGTAATGTCACTTTTCATGTTAATGGTAATGAGCATACGGTACAATTTTCGAGGAAACAACCTCAAGTCCACAGTATCAATTGTATTGGAAAATTTTCAATGATTACTATTGGAGGTTTTGAATTTCCTCTTCCTACTGTCAAGAAGAAATATGATATTCTTATTCTTGGGGACATGCATATCCCTGTTGAGGTAACTTAGTGCTATTCGAAGATTCTCCGGTTTCATGCGATTAGGAATGAGTTTGTTAACAAGACTTGATCAACCTTATTAGTGGATTCCTTTTGATGAGCATGAGATGGATGAAGTAAGAAAGCACAACTTTATGTACCCTCCTTTTACTTTCTGTTATTTAGATTAAGTAAAGCAAAAATAGTATTTTTCGGTCTGTTTTTTGATTTATCCTTGCAATAAAAAATACCCCAAAAATAGAAGTTCTCCAAATGTCCTGAAAATGAAATATGATTTTTGTTGAATATTTAAGAATATTAGGCACTAAGAACACATCAGGGGGCCACACCACCTGGCCACGAGGGTCCAGAGCGCGCCTCCCCCCTGGGCACACCCCTGCCTCGTGGGCCCCATGTGGCCCCTCCACTTATTCCAGCATCCACACACTTCGTCTTCCTCCAGAAAAAATCACCACACAGCTCAAACTCGTGTTCTAGCTTGTTTTGCTGTGATTTTCGATCTCCTTACTCAAAGCTTCATTCATGAAACTGTTTTGGGAGATTGTTCTTTGGTATGTAACTCCTCCAATGGTCCCATTAGTTTTTGTTCTAGTGCTTTATTTATTGCAAATTTCTGCTGCTAAGGTGACCCTGTTCTTGAGCTTGCATGTCCAATTTATATGGTCAAAAGTAGTTTCAATGCATGATTTATTTTCTAGGCATTTGTGGGAGTAGTTGCTATCAATCTTGTTGAGTTTGGTTCACTGTTAATTTGAGTCACTAAAAATTTCAGAAATTTTTCAGAGAAAGAAAAATGCATAGGAAAATATACCAAGGTGGTTCCTCAAGGAAGCAAGGACCAAGGCTCGCGATACGTGAGCCAGACGATGAACCACCGAGGGAAGCTCAAGTGCGGCCTTGTGAATGGCCATCAGAAGATTTTATGGTTCAAGCAGGCATTAAGGAGGAATTTGATGCGTATGTGCGTAATGCTGAACTTGAGGGCTTTGTGTCAGATAAGTGCCCCCAATACTATTACCTAACTAATTCCTTTGTGAGAAGGTTCAACTTTACATCCTCATGCAATTCTCACACTGTTCTATTTGATCTTTATGATAAATCATATACCATGGACTCAGAGGATTTTAATACTTCTTGTAAACTCCCGCAGTGGGGCAATTTTAGTGAACCTCGCACGGTCGGGGAAATATCATGTGCTCCCATACTCTGCATATGTTACTAGTTATGTTACTACTCCCTCCTTTCCGGTTTATAGAGATGTTTAGAGTAACATAGTAAAATGTTACAGTATAAGTTACTCCCCACTATGACCAGCCTTGGCCTCTCCCAGTGCTCCACCATGTATAGCTGCTAAGCCTGCCACGTAGGCATAAAATATGATGTGGCACCAATAAACTAAGCACCTATGCATTGAAGACTTGAGTTACTAAGCCATTTAATGCACTTAGCACCTCATCTAAAGAGCATGGTTAATAGTATAGCCAGCTGCTGGCTATAAGCCAGTGCCATGTCATCTACAACCCATCTTATAGTCAACATGTACAATAGTAGATCAAAAGAGTGTACTCCCTCCGTCTAGGTGAGTAAGTCGTCTTAAGTTGTGCACCGTGACCAAGGAGGAGGGGAAAACGAGAGAACTTAATGTTCATTTGCTAATTAATAGCATTGCATGCAATGAACTAGCCACTGCATGTCGTGTTTGGTAGTCTCAAGTCATTAAAAGCATGCACACCCCACATCTCTTATTGGTTGATACGTCAAGAAACAAGAAAGGAGGTAGAATTTAATGCACCACGCGTAAGTGTTTTGGGATTATTTGGTTTTTGTAAGATGACTTACACACCTAGATGGAGGGAGCACTACTTTTTTTATTATGTGGCCCACCTTTCATTCTCACAAAGTGCCTAGGAGCACGTGCTAGAGCTGGGTCTTCACGAAGAGCCCGCTTACCCTTCTCTCTCCTCTTCTCTTTCCTCCAACTAAGCAGAAATATACTAGTTTATTCCTTATAGCCCGCTGACTCAGCTCTATTGTACTTGCTCTAAGCACATCTAAGCACTTACTAGCACCCCCTTGACCGTGGACCTTGATAGTGTACGTCACCTTGTGTCTCATAATTTTCATCGTCATCATCTGAGTCCTAGAATATCTCACCCACATCATCATTAGCATGCAGCCGCCTTGATAGACAACATGCGTAGAAGGAGTAGAGGCGACTGGGGACGCACCACCACCACGTCGTGGGCACTCCGTATGTGCTCGTGTGCATGCAGCGTGCGTGTTTTTCCATCGGTGCTAGCTCTAAGGCCGAAGCTGCGGTCGTCTTTGTCTCTGACTAGTAGTTGAGCAACAACGGCAAAGAGGTGCTGCAAGAGATGCGTATGTGCCGTTGCGCGCGAGCTTCGCCATAGCACGACGACCAGACGCCGCCGCGGATGGCGCACCCCTCCATGCAGCCGAGTGTGTGCGCATGCATGTGTTATTCACGTGCATTCTGCGGCCGAGCGTGTGTGCATGCATGTCTTGTGTACGTGCGTTGTGTGCTCCATGCTGTGCTCGTATGTGCATGAGTTGGATCGGATGGAGTTAGTGCGTTGGCTTGTGTACATGCGTGGCTGCATGTGTCCTGTACATGTGTGGCTTGTTGCGTGGTTATCAATAATTCAATATAAACTACTCCCTCCGTTCCTAAATATAAGTCTTTCTAGCCATTTCAAATAGACTACAACATATGGATGTATGTAGACATATTTTAGAGTGTAGATTCACTCATTTTGTTTCATATGTAGTCCCTTATTGAAATCCCTAAAAAGACTTATATTTGGGAATGGAGGGAGTATAAAACATCTTCAACTTAGCATCCTGATGTACCATTTCTAGTGGTTAGCGAAAAGTTCATGTTCTTTTATTTGTTTATAGGTGGGCAGGTGGCAAAAAACAGGGGAAAACGCGCAAGGTTCCTTGCTCCTTCTCGGTCGTCGGGAATCTATGCTCTTCAACTCTTTTCTTTTACGTGAGCTTTGTTCATCCTTTTCCCAACACGCGAGACATCTAGCATCAAGGTGCACGTGTCATGCAAGAAAATGGAGATAATCAGATAAGCAGTGCGTAAGTGAGTCGTGCAGGGGGAAAAGCGAAACCCTTTTTCGTAAGTGAGTCATGCACTTTGATGGCACCTACGCAATATTTTTTCTCCTCGATGGCACGTGAATAGTGCATGTACTCAACGAAGGAGCACGGGATGGTAGCAATGACATGGTTAGCCCTTTTTTGGAGAGAGTACGTACTACTAGTAAATAACTTTGATGTGTCCCGTCAACTCGCAGAATGATGAGAAGCTTGATTACACCTTCTCCCTCGCCAACGCGTGCGTGGTGGCTCGTAGCACGATGAGATACTTTTGCTTACAAGCGGTGGACGTGCAGCAGTTCATTTGGTGTCAGATTGCCAGAAGCACTATTGTAGAACCATCGACTTTCGGAAGAGGCGAAGAGCCAAGCACAAGGTCACCTACTAACCTTAGGCTAGGCATAGTGGGAGTAACATAAGTAGGGGTACCTCCTTTTTTTATTCTAGAAACAACCACACGCGAATATCAAGGTGCTGGTTATGTAGAACAAATTTCCTGGAGTCCGTGCTCAGCCCTCCTCTATCTCTCTTCTCATCCAGCCAGCGGACGCGTGGAGCCCATCGTCTATTTGCTCACATGCGGTCCCACATGTCAGTGAAAACGCAAGAGGACCCACTGAACCTGCATATCTTTCACCTCGACGTGCTGGTGATGAAAAACAAATCCAGTAAAGATCTTCGATGGCTGCTTTTTGAGTTACTCAAGAGTAGTAAGATTCTATTTACAGTTTAACCCAAGATGCACATCACATGGCTTCAACTACCACTCTATTTTCTTTCATGACACGACCTGGATGCTGGATGTCCCACGTGTTGGCAAAAGGAGGAAGAACCCGACCAAATCTTTGGCTGTGCTCTCGGATTAGACTAGTTGTGCTAACTTGAAAAATTTATTGTGTCCAGGGGAAGGAGAAGCGAAGATAAGGATACCTAGTGGTGGAATGATGATGTCCAGAAGGCGATTAAAGAGAAGAAAGATTGCTTCAGACGCCTATACCTAGATAGGAGTGCAGACAACATAGAGAAGTACAAGATGGCGAAGAAGGCCGCAAAGCAAGCTGTTGGTGAAGCAAGGGGTCGGGCATATGAGGACCTCTACCAATGGTTAGGCATGAAGGAAGGTGAAAGGATCATCTATAAGATGGCTAAGATCCGGGAGAGGAAGACGAGGGATATTGGCCAAGTCAAATGCATCAAGGACGGAGCAGGCCAACTCTTGGTGAAGGACGAAGAGATTAAGCATAGATGGCGGGAGTACTTTGACAAGCTGTTCAATGGGGAGAATGAGAGTTCTACCATTGAACTGGACGACTCCTTTGATGAGACCAGCATGCATTTTGTGCGGCGCATCCAGGAGTCTGAAGTGAAGGAGGCTTTAAAAAGGATGAAAGGAGGCAAGGCGATGGGCCCTGATTGTATCCCCATTGAGGTGTGGAAAGGTCTCGGGGACATAGCGATAGTATGGCTAACCAAGCTTTTCAACCTCATTTTTCGGGCAAACAAGATGCCAGAAGAATGGAGACGGAGTATATTAGTACCAATCTTCAAGAACAAGGGGGATGTTCAGAATTGTACTAATTACCGTGGAATTAAGCCGATGAGCCATACAATGAAGCTATGGGAGAGAGTCATTGAGCACCGCTTAATAAGAATGACAAGCGCGACCAAAAATCAGTTTGGTTTCATGCCTGGGAGGTCGACCATGGAAGCCATTTTCTTGGTACGACAACTTATGGAGAGATATAGGGAGTAAAAGAAGGACTTGCATATGGTGTTCATTGACTTGGAGAAGGCCTATGATAAGATACCGCGGAATGTCATGTGGTGGGCGTTGGAGAAACACAAAGTCCCAGCAAAGTACATTACCCTCATCAAGGACATGTACAATAATGTTGTGACAAGTGTTCGAACAAGTGATGTCGACACCGATGACTTCCCGATTAAGATAGGACTGCATCAGTGGTCAGCTTGGAGCCCTTATCTTTTTGCATTGGTGATGGATGAGGTCACAAGGGGTATACAAGGGGATATCCCATGGTTTATGCTCTTTGCGGATGATGTGGTGCTAGTTGACGATAGTCGGACGGGGGTAAATAGGAAGTTAGAGTTATCGAGAGTAGTCATCAACAATGATGAAGCCATAGAGGCAAGCAGTAGCATTGAGAGTGGAATAGTGAGTAGGGCCAAATAAGTCCATGTGCAGCAGCTTGAAGGGTTGAGATGTGGTCATGATAGTCTTTGAGGGATGCTTGGCTCTTGTCATCTTTCCGGCTTCGCAGGCGCCACACAAATGATCCTTCTTAAACTTGACGCCTTCGATGCCTACAACATGCTTCTTTTTCACGAGAGTGTGCAAGTTCCTCATGCCAGCATGCCCTATCTTCGATGCCAAAGCCAGCATTCCGAAGCTTTTGCTAGAAGACATACGGCCATCTGTGGACCTGCTGAGAAATCTACCATATACAGATCATCTTTTCGATATCCTTCAAAGACTAGAGACTTGTCAGATTCCATCAGTACAAGGCAGTGATATTTTCCAAATAGCACAATCATGTTTAAGTCACAAAGCATTGAGACAGACATTAAGTTGAAACCAAGGGATTCAACAAGCATCACTTTATCCATGTGCTGATCCCTTGATATAGCAACTCTACCTAGACCCAATACCTTGCTTTTACTAGTGTCAGCAAATGTGATGCGGCTCTTGTCTGATGGATGCAACATTGAATCCATCAGAAGACTTCGATCGCCAGTCATGTGATTAGTGCATCCACTGTCCATAATCCATTCTGAAGCATGAGGTGTCGTAGCCTACAGTGCAGTTTGGGGGATAGGCTTCACCAAGAGAGTTGTGAAGCAGAAACATTTGACGAACAAGTGGAACATGGAAATTCAGGTCTTGGTTAGGATAGACAGGATGAGTATCAAGAAAATCTGGAAGTGAAATACATAGTAAGACGATTTGGGCATTTTATCTTGTGCCCAACAAGATTTTTAAGGTCTCCAGCATTAGCTTCGGATGCTTTTGATTTCCGGCTGGAGACCTTTCCCTGCAAAAGAGAGTTAAGTTTTCTTAACCACCCACATCTTCAGGGGTGGCTTAGAAGCAATGAGTCTAAGTGCAGCATCTGAGAATTTTGGCTTCTGAGCCCTAGTAAATAGCCTTGCAGGGGGTGAATAATACTCATGTGAATAAGCAGAAAAGTTCTTGGTTCTATGAACATAGCGGTTCAATGAAACACGCTCATATTCATGGGTCTGAGTGATTTCCCTGCAAAACATTGACGTTACGGTGACTCGTATGAGTCCACGGTCTGTATGAAGCCTTAGGACCATATGAAGCCTTTGGTATGGGGTTTGTCTTCTTCACAGGTGGTGTCATGATGACATTCATAGGAAGATTCTCAAGAGCACTTTTAGGTACCCATATCTTCTTCATAGGTGGTCCATTCCTGCAGTCAGTACCAATATACCTGGCAAACACTTCACCATTCTGATTCTTAAACAGTTTATAGTTTGCATCAAAGGATTCATCAATGATGATAGAGTTAGCGCAAGTGAAACCAGATAAGGTGGATGGATCAACTGAAGGTTCCTTTGCAGCAACCCATGTGGTTTGGTGGTACTGCTCAGGCTTCCAGTACGACCCATCAACATTCATTTTCCTCTTGAACCCAACACCCTCTTTTCTAGGGTTTCGGTTCAGAATCTGCTTTTTGAGGACATCACATAATGTCTGATGCCCTTTGAGGCTTTTTTACATCCCTGTCTCAAGCAGTGTCTTCAACCTGGCATTCTCACCAGCAATAGTAGTGGTATGCTCAGTAGAGGGGTTAGTTACCACATCAGCAGTTGAAGATATTGCAACAGTGGCTGTAGAACATCCAACAACAGAAATAGCATTATCACGCTCAGTGCATTTTAAACATGGTGGTTCAAATCCTTCCTAAGAGGGAATGATCTGTTGAGCGCGAAGTGACTCGTTTTCTCCTTTTGAAGATCTTCATGATCCAATCTCAATTTCTCAAGTTCCTGCTTCCTTTGAAGATAATCGTAGGAAAGCTTTTCATGAGATGTTGAGAGGGTTTCATGACGACCTTCAAGTTCCTGGTACTTAACATGAAGATTTTTTATGTCTTCAATTAAGGACTGAGTCTTAGTCATTTCAGCGTCCAACAGGTCATCATTTTTGTCTAACAGTTTTTGAATATGTTCCATAGCTTTCTGTTGTTTAGTTGCAATTTTAGAAAGTTTTTGTAGCTAGGTTCGGAATCAACAGAGGTTACCTCGACACTACGAGCCATGAGGCAGTAGTTTTGATCTGATGGATCTGGTTCGAAGGACATCATTTTAAGAGATTCTTTGAACTCGCAAAACCATGGATCTTGACGGGTTCGATGACCTTCATAGACGTCAGAAATCCGGTCCCAGATAAGCTTCACATTACAAAGATGCTTGACGCACCTGAACTCGTCAATGGACAGACATGAGCATATAATATCCTTAGCCGTGATATCCAGACGAGTGTACTTTCGAATGTCATCAGCATTCGCCATCTTGCATAAATCTGTGAGACCAATTTCTGTGAAAGTCCATAGTTCACTGTTCATGGCGAGAAGGCGCTTCTTCATCATTACTTTCCATTTGGGATAATCTCGTCCATTGAAGACAGGGCACGAAGCGGAGACTTTGATTATCCCTGCAGTCGACATAGCTAAAACTCCAGGTGGTTAAACCGAATCACACAAAACAAGGGAGTACCTTGCTCTGATACCAATTGAAAGTGCTAGTTATCGACTAGAGGGGGGTGAATAGGCGATTTTTATGAAAGTCTTCAAAACATGGGAGTTTCAAAGACAAACAGGAGAAACAACACTACTCGTATGCAACGGAGGGTAGACTACACTAGACAAGCCATAGTCAAGTATTCAATGAAGTGAAAGCATGAAGACTATTAGCAGCTAGGTAGTAAGGATGAGGGTGGAAGACAGTATGAAGCCAATAAGGAAAAGTAGTCAAACAGTGAAGTCAAACAGATTATGCAAGCAGGCAATGACTTCACGAAGACAAACTATAAGTAAAGAGAAGTGAGAGATAGAACCAGTAGCTTCAGGGAGACAGTGGTTTGTTCGACCAGTTCCATTTGCTGTGACAACTGTACGTCTGGTTAGGGAGGCTGAGATTTAACTCAGAAGAACGCGTCTTCACCTTATTCCCCTTGAGCTAAGTACACCTAGTCCCCGCCCAATCACTCTGGTAAGTCTTCAAGGTAGACTTCCAAACCTTCACAGACTTCGTTCACCGGCAATCCACAATGACTCTTGGATGCTTAGAACGCGACGCCTAACCGGCTGGAGGATTCACAGTCCTCAAGTGTAACAAGTCTTCAGATCACACAGACAGAAAGACTTCAGTGATGCCAAACACTCTCTGGGCTCTGGGTGGTTTGGGCTTTGTCCTCACAAGGATTCTCTCTCTCAAAGGCTTCGGACGTGGGTTGCTCTCAAACAACAAAAGCCGTATCTAACTCTGAGCAGCCACCAATTTATGGTGTAGGGGGTGGGCTATTTATAGCCACTGGGCAACCCGACCTGATTTTTCTGAAATGACCCTGGGTCACTAAGGAACTGACACGTGTCGCAACGGTCAAATTTCAAACACACGCGACAGCTTGACTTGGGCTACAAGTAAAGCTGACTTATCCGACTCTGGATAAGATTTGCTCTCATTGTCTTCGCTCGAAGACATAGGATTTGGTTGAGCATCACATCAGTCACTCTGACTTTGTTCACTTGGACCCGACTTAACAGTGCGGTGGTTCCTATGACTCAACAAAGAAGAAAAGGAAACAACAAAACAACTAAGTCTTCGTGCTCCACAGTCTTCACTCAATGTCTTCTCATGTCATAGTCTTCAATGTGAATATCTTCATAGACCACCATTGTATTCAATGTCTTCACACATTTTTAGGGGTCATCTCCGGTAGGTAAACCGAATCAATTCAGGACTACTACCTGTGTTATCCTGCAATTCTCACAAACACATTAGTCCCTCAACCAGGTTTGTCGTCAATACTCCAAAACCAACTAGGGGTGGCACTAGATGCACTTACAAGTATGTCTGTCTAATATCTGGTTCACCTAGGGTATGCCTATGTTGTTCATCTTGGGTGGGAAACAAATAGTAAAGCAATCGTCATCTGTCTTTTTATTAATTTAAAGCAATCATCAGCCTGCTATCATTATTTTTGGATCCATCCACTGGTTGTTACCATCACTCTAATTTCTGCATGCTCTCCTTACATGATCTCACCATATTTTTTTCATATGCATGTCAGATATTGTACACAGTCATGCTGAACATGTAGAGAAAAAGAGAAGAGTTTTGCGCGGCAATACAATGTCATGCAAACATTGCTCCATGGCGGGTTCAATGGCAAACCCTACCCACCCCTCTCCAGATTGTAATCCAGAGGAAGATATCTGTTCTGAGGCAGATTCAGACGCCGCTGACCACTCCTATTTACCCCCCAAGGTGTTTGCTCTACCTTGGCATGATGATGTTAGTCATATCATGCATATGTTGCCTTGCAGTGCCTACTTTTGACATCATATATGTCATCTGCTTAGTTTGGACATGTTCTGTAATGCCACATGTTTAGTTTCAATATCATATATGGGAATTATGCAGTCTCATGTCTTTTAGCTAGCCATAATATATGTGAAATGTGCAATGCCATCCTGTTTAACCAGGCATCATATATTTGAATGATATCTTGCCCATCCTTTTCTTCATTACATTTCCATTTGTTGACAATGTTTGTACATTAAACTACTCTTCCTATGAATCAGCCATTTGGGTGGGAGATGGAAAAATCTGGAGTGAAAACAAGGCCTTCAGAGCAGACAGTGCTACCTGTCGAAGCAGATCTCTTGTTGGGTCCCGATAGCTCCTCAGAGATCGATTCAGAGATAGATGACCAGTCCTATTCCCCCACTGAGGTGTATGCTCTAACTTGGCACGGTTATACTGCTCATATCATGCATATGGTGTCTTGCATTGCATAGTTTAGACATCATATACACAATATTCAACACCATGTTCTTAGTTCAGACATCATATCGAATGCCCTCTCTTTAGCATATAAATCACATATGTGAATTAAATGATGCGATCCTGATTACTTAGATAACATGTAGGTGAATTCTGTCATGCGATCCTGTTTAGTTATTCATCATATCTTTGAATTATGTTATGCTATGCTATCCAGTTTAGATAGCCATCATATATGTGAAATTATGTCATGTTATCCGTTTTAGTTAAACAATATACGTGTCAACTATTTCATGCCCTCTTTTTTCCACACTATCTATTGCATCTGTCTCTCATACAATGTTTGTACATTTAACTATGTTTCCTGTTTATCAGCCATTTGAATTGGAGCAGGTGATGCCAGTATCTAGCGGACTAAAAACACGGTCTTCAAATAAAACAGTGCTACCTCTTGGTGGAGATAGCACCCCGGTTGTACATGCACAAGAACCAGCCCTACCACACATAACCCAACCTCTCGCAGATTGTACCCCTACTGCGATGGACAGAGAACCAGCTTCACCCAATCTAACCCCAACCCCAGCCGATAGTAACCAAGTTCCTGTTGACACAACACCATCTCCACTATAGAGCTCCCAAACAAGAGCAGTTAGTAAGGCAGCTCCAGTGCCCAAAGGGCCAGTACTATCACGGCGAACCCCAACTCCGCTAGTTAGTACGCCTATTCCTGTGGAGGAAGCACAACCAGCTAGTCGTAGTTTAGCATCTATCACATTTGATGTTGTTAAATCGTATGTGGGTAACTTCCCATCTTGGAAATATTATAATAAAGATGAAGGAAAATGCCAGTTGCAGGTATTTGTCCAGGAGTTATGTGTAAGTAATGTTATTCATGGCAATTACTTTGCTTCGTCCCATACATCCTACTTCCATGATGGTTATAATACAACAAATTTTCCCATTTTTCTCTACAGAGAAGGACTGATTTGGAAACTCAGGATGAGGTAACCTGTGCTAATACCTCTGCTATCTTCAAGAATGCTTGGTGGAAGTATCGGAATTACCTGAAGAAAACATACTTCGCCGGCAAAGAAACTCATCAAATTCCCTTACGTTCTCCTGAGACACATTTACTGGACGATGACTGGGAACACCTTGTTCTGTACTGGTCCTGAACCAAGAATGTGGTAAGGTCGATGAGCTCATTTTCTATTTTTAAGTATTATATTCTTGCATCTTACTATACTCTGTTCATGTAGAACAAGTGCCTAAACCTGAAGAACAACTGTTCTAATTTAAGATTCCATTGCTATCATAGTTCAAAAAAGCGCTAGGCGTTAATTGTGCGTTTTGCCACCGCCTTGCGCTTTACTGACCAAAGCGCATGCTTATGCGCAGTTATGCACAGATTAAGCATAGTTATGCGCAATGCGTTTTGCCAACGCCTAGAGCCTAGGCGTGCTTAAGCGCTCGCTTAGGCGCGCCTTTTTTTAACTATGATTGCTTTGCTCTTGTATCACTATATTTACTCATACAAACTTATTTTTAAATTGAAGGATCCAATCGAAACTCCAATGGCACAGCAGGTATGTTCACGCATGTTTCTTTAATAGGTTTTCTCTTATCAATAGCTCTGTTGATTTCAATTTCAATTGTGTATACAGTTGACTTTCATATCATGCACATTACTAGCATCACAACAGAGCCAATAGTGTTGTTGTACATGTAGACACGTGGTACCCATCTGAAATCTTGTTGTGCCGTGTAGTTTCCCACGCTTTGTATTCTTTCACTGCTGCTTTGTCTTGAACTGATATGATTTGAACCGTGTCTCTATTTTGATTTGGCAAGACAATGCAGTGACCATAGGACATAGATATATGTTTGTTTGATGCTTTTATTATGTACTAGTACTTGGCAATAGAAGACTTGGTAGTTTAATCCTGTCCACCTTACTAATGAACTGGTTCACTGAAATGAGTTTCATATACTAGTACATGATAAACTTGTTATGTGTCTGCTTGTTTCTTCTTTTAGAATGCTGACAGAATACCGGGGAAGAGTGCCTTATTAAGCAATGGTAAAGGAAGTAATGCAGATAAGGTTCAGGATAGTGACACATCCTTGTTGGTCTCCAACAAAGCTGATAAAACAGCTAAGGAAGACTATCTTGAAGACATCGAGACAACCCCAAAGTCCTGTCTTGGTTTAGTGTTCGAGTTACTGGCCACTATCGCTCACACAAGCTAATCAAACTCACTGTCTGAATCAGTTCGGCTTCTTGAGTCTCAACTACAAGCTGAAAGACATCGATCAGCTATGCTGCAACAAGAAGCAGAAGGACTGCGAAAGTCCCTGGAGCATTCAGATGCATACTTTCTGGTGCAACAGCAAGCGTTGGAGGATTTTAGCGCCAAATAGGACAAAGCTAATAAGCTTGCTAAGGTTATTGCCAGCATGGTGGATACCCAAGATAACGTTTCTTGAGCTCTTCTGAAGTTGTTTCAGTTATGCTCTTGTTTTGCTGCCGGTTTATTTGCACTGGTGGCCAATTTGACGGCCAGTGTATGTAATATGCTCCTTTGTTCCCTATATTTGCACTAGTGGCAAACTTTGATGCCCAGTGGATGTAATATGTGTAATAGCGGTAATAGGCTAGCGTTAATTGCTTGCTTATTTATTTCCTTATTGTCTTGTTTAGTTGTTTGCTTGTAGTCACTGCAGTTCTTTTTCTATGTTTTTCTAGTGGCCACAATAGCCTATTTTTGGTAACTAGGCCAAAATAATCATGGCAACACACAGACTATTGTAACCATGGGCCTCCTGCAGGACGTATGATCCATGGGCCTTCTTCCGGCCGTAGGATCCATTGGCCTTCTATACGGGCAGTAGGATCCATTGGCCTTCTATACGGGCCTTAGGATTCATGGGCCTTCTACGGGCCGTAGGGTCCACGGGCCTTCTACGAGCCGTACGATCCATGGGCCTTCTACAGGTCGTACTATTCATGGGCCTCATACGGGCCGTAGGATCCATGGGCCTTCTATGGGGCATATCATCATTTCGCAAATCATGGGTCGTACTATTCGTGAACCATAACGGGCCGTTAATAGGCTGTATTTGATAACTCTATGAAAACAGCCCAACGGGGTTTTTGACATGAAAACGGCCCAACGTATTAACGGTCCGCAAACGGGCCGACTGTAACGACGGGCTGAATTTGGCCCACAAGCAGAAAATGACAGTAACAGTCCGTATGTAACCGAATGCTGCAAATGAGCCCAAGAATCAATGGGCCCTGAGAAGGCCGAAAGATAACTTGGGCTAGAAACGGCCCAATGGAATAACGGGCGTTAATGGGTATAAAGTGATACACTATTCATTATGGGCCAGTTTCACCACGGGCCGTTAATGGGCCAAGAGTTACAAAGGGCCTCATATGGGCCGAAAGAAGTCATGGGCCACACATGGGACGGAAGTTAAAACGGACTGGAATCATATTGGACGACCCAGATGACGCTACTGGGCCTAATTTGGATAGGGCGTAATGGGCCCTGGGTTAGCGGGCTGTAAATGGGCTATATGCAAACAGGCCGTTAACAGGCTTTCCGTGGGCCAGCCCGCCACCTTTTGACCAAGTCAAACGGGCCGGCCTCTTCACAGGCATGGGCCTCTATTGGGACGTGCCACGTGTCGCCGTGTCATAGGCGTCTTCTGTCCAATGAGTGGATGACATCTGTCCCAACGGTGAGCCGACATGTGTTTCCTCCAGCCAATGATGATTTTACACGTGGAAAATCTCCATTGGTCGTGGCTGTTAACGGGTTATCGGATCCAAAACCCGACCCGATAGCTTAACGGTGTTCCGTTACGGTGGATGCCACGTGTCGGTCACCCTTGACGAAAGCACTTCTGTGACGCGCGATTTATCATCATGGAAGTGGACACTTCCGTGATGATAATTTTGGTAATGTCATGGAACACTTCTACGACAGCATAGGTATGACTATCTTGATTCTGTCATAAAATCGTCATGGATGTACATGCATGACAAAAAACGCGACCTACTATGACAAACACGTATCATCACGGAAGTGTATTTTTTGTAGTGTATTTTGAGTGCGTAGTTATGTACGCGCGGTACGTACGCTGCTATTTGGTCGAGATTGAGACGGAGGCCGAATTTCTAGTCGAGCTCTTGACGAGATGGACTGTCTTGCTGCAGAGTAGTCCGGACTCATTTGACAGTATCCGGGAGCTTGGCCGCCGAATTAAGGTTCTGCCTGGAAAGGCTGCTCTATGCTTCTACTGCGAGGGCAACGGTGTGCTCCTCGGTACGGAGGGAGTGTTCCGTGTTCCCATTGACTGTTATGACACCGCGTGGTCCGGGCATCTTAGGTTTGAGATATGCATAGTGTGGCACTGCATTGAATCGAGCGAATGCGGTTCGTATGAGCAGTGCGTGATATCCACTGCGGAAGGGGACGATATCGAAGATCAACTCTTCACTTCGGAAGTTGTCCAGGGATCTGAAGACCACCTCCAGCGTGATTGAGCCCGTACAGCGAGTGTCGGTGTCAAAACCGGCGGATCTCGGGTAGGGGGTCAAGAACTGTGCGTCTAGGCGGATGGTAACAGGAGACAAGGGACACGATGTTTTTACCCAGGTTCGGGCCCTCTCGGTGGAGGTAAAACCCTACTCCTGCTTGATTAATATTGATGATATGGGTAGTACAAGAGTTGATCTACCACGAGATCAGAGAGGCTAAACCCTAGAAGCTAGCCTATGGTATGATTGTTGTTCGTCCTACGGACTAAAACTCTTTGGTTTATATAGACACCGGAGAGGGCTAGGGTTACACAGAGTCGGTTAAAATGGGAGGAGATCTTCATATCGTATCGCCAAGCTTGCCTTCCACGCCAAGGAAAGTCCCATCCGGACACGGGACGGAGTTTTCAATCTTGTATCTTCATAGTCCGGGAGTCCGGCCAAAGGTCATAGTCCGGCCATCCGGACACCCCCTAATCCAGGACTCCCTCAGTAGCCCCTGAACTAGGCTTCAATGACAACGAGTCCGGCGCGCAAATTGTCTTCGGCATTGCAAGGCGGGTTCCTCCTCCGAATACTTCATAGAAGATGTTGAACACAAGGATAGTGTCCGGCTCTGCAAAAATAAGTTCCACATACCACCGTGGAGAGAATAATATCTACACAAATCTAATCCGCTGACGTATTCCGCAGCGTGACATCACACCACGGCCAAGCCTTTGTTCGAGTTGTTTTACTGTTCCACCTCAACGCGTTTAGCGAGGCGGTTTCCTTGGCACGTCTTGTCAAAGCAGAGATCGTGTCCCCTTATTCTGGGATTCTCATCAATACGGGCGTGGGTAACCCGACCGCGCCTTTTGGTATGATTCTCTAATTGAAAGCGAGTCCCAAACGTTTACGGGGAGGGCTCTTGGTATTCAACTCCTTTATAAAGAGACCAAGGCTCGACTCCTTTCTTTTTCAATCCAATCGAATCCGCCCCTCGCCTCGAGTTCCAACACTCAAAGCTCTAATTTTAGGCGCTTCGGACCTTCGACGATGTCCGGCTCCGACCTTTAAGGCTAGTGGGTGCCTTCCTCCGTTACGGAAGAAGACGTGCGAAAGCTGAGAGATGCCAGGTATCTAACCGGCGAAATCTCGCATAGGCTGCCTGCTCAAGGGCAGACCATTCCCTCTCCCCAGCCCGGTGAGAGCGTGGTGTTCACATCTCAGTTCCTTCGGGGGCTAGGCTTCCTGATTGATCCCTTCGTGAGGGGGATGATGTTCTATTACGGGCTGGAATTTCACGACTTAGCTCCGGAGTCCATCCTCCAAATTTGATCATTCGTTGTCGTGTGTGAGGCCTTCCTCCATATCACTCCTCACTTCGGATTGTGTCTTAGAACCTTCAAGGTGGAGTCAAAGATGATCAAAGGACAGCATGCTGAGTGTGGAGGAGCTATTATAAGCAAGATAGCCGGCGCTCCCTGGCCCGAGGGCACTTTCCAAGAGGAGTTCGGCTTATGGCAACGGGACTGGTTTTACATCACAGCCCCCAGGGGCACCACATGGGTGGCGCCACCTGCTTTCCGCTCGGGTCCCCCACCACGGCGAGCATCATGGGTCAATGAAGGGCTTATCTGGGGCCATCCAAAGACGTGACCCTACTGCAGGACCGCATTCGGGATCTCCTAGAAAGAGATATTAACTTGACCATAGTGGCGCAAGTTATGCTGATTCGCCGCACGCTGCCCTGCAAACGTCGCCCTCTCCGCCTATGGGGATTTAATCCAGAGGGACCGCGAGTTCTCCAACATTTTATGGGCACGACACCCGTGGAGATGTACAAATTGTTCTTTGGATCACAAGCAAGGTGTCCGGATTTGTCCGAGGACGCAGGTCTGAACTGCAATCGCCCGGATGCTAAGGTAAGTAGCCCCGTATTTGGACACACCATCCGCATTTTCATCATAAAGTTTCCCTTTAACAGAGCTATCCTTTGAACAGGAGTGGATAGCGAAGGCAAAGCTTATCAGGTGTCCAGCCCCCCTGCCCGAGACCGCGCCGGATCCCGTGTTAACCAGGATGTTGGAGATTATGCTTTCGACAGAGGGCGAAGAGGGGAACCAAGGAGCTACCGCCTCCACGGAGGAGACTGTCAGGAAGGGAGGAATCAAGAATTCCCCCAACTTGGGAAAGAAAAGGAGTGCCTCTGAAGACCCGGAGGGGATGACCTCGAAATGGGGGAAGAAATCTTTGTCAGAGGATCCGGCGCCGGAGACTGCCCCGGCCGCATTGCGCCCTCAAGGGGATCAGCTTTCCTCTGAGCCGTAAGTAAAGAGAGGGGTTCAAAAATGAGTAGCATCCCTGTTTTATTTCCGAGGAAGATAACCAAAATATTACCTTGCAGTTCGGATCTCAACCCTTCTCAGTAGAGCTCATCTTCAGGGGATCTTCGTCCGGAGATGATGGAGAGCGAAACGCCTCCCCTAACTTCACCGACTTATGAGGCAGGTGACCCCGAGGTGTCGTCCCGGCGGGTTTCTCCAAGTCCAGATCCTGAAAAAGGTCGTCGGGCTAATCTGGTGCCTTCTGGTGCGCGGTCGGAGAGGCTGAGGGATCTGCTCGGGCGAGCGTCCGTCTCAGAAGAACATCGTATGTTGATGAACACGGTGATAGGAAGGATTTCATCCGCGGAAAGTGGATTGTACGAGGCCGCCAGGAGTTTACTAACAGGCTTTGAGGTACGTGAAAAGGTGTACTTTTTGGTAGAGCCGCATATATAAAATACGCCCTGTATGAATAGTAGCCCCTGAGACTCTGTGTGTCGTCAAGAGTGATGGCGCACAGAGTATCATAACCCCAGGTATAAAATGTCACCTTTTTATGAAGGTGGCGAGGCGTTCGGTGGCTAGCCGGACTGATGAATCTACCGAGCTAAAGCGGCAACTTGACGTGGCGGATGTCGACATCGCGCTTGTAAATAAGCGGCTAGACGAGGCACAAGGTATGCTCCACAGGCATCTGATAAGAGGAGTTCGATGTTCGTGCCTTACAATATATGTGCTTAATGCAGATATTGCTGCTGCCGTGGAGAACATTCGGGCGGAACTTGCCCGAGCCAAGGAGCAAGCAAGGAGAAGTGATGCAGCGGCCGTTAAGGCGGCTGAAGAGCTGAAAGCCGAACAGGCTGCTCACTGCCAGAGTAAGAACATAATAGCCGAGATGGCTACAAAATTGAAGGATGCTGCCGACCGCTGTAAATTTCTCAAACAAGAAGAAAGGGCGGCTCAGAAGGACCTTGAAAAGATCACTGACGAGGCCAAGGATACTCGCTCTGTAATGAGAGCTATGAAGGAGGAGCTGCGTCAGGCCGGAGATATCACGGCTGGAAAGCCCTATATGCTGCGGATGAAGTTCGGGGATCCTAATTATGCTCCGTTAGACCGGCAGTGGAGTGCGGAAAACGCTTATCTGGATTTGGCCGCGAGTGTTGCAGACGCAAACGAACACTTCCGAGGTCTAGGTGACCATAAATTGGAAGAACTTTTTTGGTCGCAGTTCCACAATCCAGAACGTCCACTTTCAGTATCCGACCATTTGGCTGCCTGGGCGGAGCTGAACAGGTTATCCGGACTTGCCATGAAGTATGTTGCGAGTCATTTGTGGCCGGGAGAGCCAGAGCCAAAGAGTTATTTTGGTTTGGTGCAGCAGTTCCTTGGTTCTGTGCCGCATGTTGATGCAATGAAGAGGTTGGCGTGCGTAGAGGGCGCACAAATGGCTCTTGCCCGTGTCAAGACATACTGGGCGGATATGAAGGCCAGTGTTGTTGCATCCCGGGATTCAAACGAAGGCCGAGTACCTGCCAGGCACTACTTTGAGGAAGTTCTTCCGGGCGCTCGTTTAATAGAAGCGCAGTGCTCGAAGGATGTTGTGTTCGAATAGCATGTGCTATTGTAGAAGGAATATTTTGATATATTGTAAAAGCTTTTTATACTTATGCTTGCAAGAATTATAATACTTCCTGTGCGGCCATTTAATGTATATGTGTATATAACCTGAAAGATGGCAGTCGTTGGCTTCAGCCCCCACACATATAATGCGGGGGTGTTCGCAAAAAGGCACCTTTTCACACTTAAGCCAACGTCTTGGTCCTACAAAGGAGGTGAGAGCGCGGCGAACTAGGCAACCGGACTATAATGCTTTATTACTTTCACTTAGCCATAGGAGTTTGACAGTGGGGCTACTCAATAGCCCCTAGAGGCACCGCGCTCACCTGAATTCGGGGCGCGTGTGTGCCTGACCGGGAAGCGGCCCTTCGTTAATGCGGAGGAATCCTAAAGATTCCGAGAGTCATCGAGTGGTTGACCAGTCTCTCGCTATATCATGACAGTCAGTTTTCGGCTTTCTCTATTGAGGTGCTCGCCTGGCCGAACTGGGGCACAATCACAGTAGTCCTCCTGGTGCCGTGTTAGCCGATATAACGGAACGTAAGGCAACAAAACACAGGAGCCGGGCAAACCCAACATTTGACCAAAGACATGATTCGGAGCTGATGCATATAAGGCCAAACTCGCGACGCCGAACACTCCCTAAGGTATTCGGTCTTTATGAAGACGGGCCGAAACAAAGCCCTTGGTAAAAAGCCCCTGGTGTCCAGGTACGTGCAAAATTCTGGCGTGGCCACATGCCAAGATGCCAGCCTCCTCCTCGGTTATAGCGAAAACTGGGGGATGTTATCAACAAGAGACAGTAAAAAAGGTTTACGCAGGGTCTTAATCTGAAAAGAATCCTTGAAACGGGTCCCTACTGCACGTCTGCGCTTGTGTGTCCGTTGTGCCGTATCCTGGACGGGCGTAGCACGGTGTTCGTCTGCGAAAGAGAGGAACTCAGTAAAAAAATAAGCGTGCGAGAAATCTATGTTAAAATAAATGAAAGATAGTTGGAGCAAGAATTGAGCCGTATTGTCTCCTGACGTGGACACGCGGAGCCCCTTGTACAGGGTTATGCGGCTATTAAGCCTTTGTATGTTTACGTCGGACTCGTCAAGCCGTGTCCGGGATAGTAGGGCTGGATTAGTGTGCGGCTGTCCAGGCGGCCGCACTATTACACGTACTTTGGGGATCAATTTATATTTCCCTTTAATGAGATGATGCCTCGTGGACCGAGCATTTTAAGTGTAAGGGATGCATAATGCGGTATTGCGTTAAAGCGGGCGAAAGCTTCACGTCCCAGTAGCGCTTGATAGCGACTTATGGATGGGGCGATGTGGAAGGTTAGCTTTTTGCTTCGGAAGTTGTCGGGTGAGCCGAACGGGACTTCTAACAAAAGGGAACCCATACTCTGGATAACTGGACCCGGCGTGACTCCTTGAAAGGAAGTGTTGCCATGGTGAATTATAGCTAGGTTTACCCCTAGTTTGCGGATTGTGTCCTGATATAACAGGTTTAAGTCACTGCCGCCGTCCATAAGGACTTGTGTAAATTGGAATCCGTCAATAATCGGATCCAAGACCAAGTTAGTCCAGTCTGCGTTCCGGGCCCCTCTAGAGTAATCATGATGATCGACGGTGATTGGTTGTAACAACCAGTGGCGGTGCTCCTCTGGGGTTGGCCGTATGACGCGTGTCTTCATAAGTGCCGTTCTGTTTTTCCCTTTTGTTATCTGGAGTGAATTTACTGTTTTGACTTCTTGTGGGAACTTCTTTTGTTCTCCGGTGTTCTGCTTGTGGGGTGCGTCGTCATCCTCGCTTGGTGTGTCGAGCCCCTTGTGTTCGGCGTTGAGTTTGCCGGACTGCTTGAAGACCCAACAATCCCTGTGGGTATGATTTGCAGGTCTCCCGGGGGTACTGTGGATTTGACATATTTTGTCCAGGATTTTGTTGAGGTTAGACAACTCGTCCTTGTCATCTTTGGGGGGCGGCTTTACCTGAATTTGCCGAGAGCTTCTGAATCCGGCGTTGACTGCCGTACTCCTTGGGCTGTTATCCTTGATCCGACGCTGTTCATTGTTACAGCGCGGTTTCCCGTTTCCATCTCTGAGTTCGGATGTACTCGGGTCGTTGTGCTGCTTCTTGCCAACCAGCTATCCTCTCCTGCACAAAAGCGAGTCATGAGGCTTGTTAATGCGGCCATTGTTCTTTGCTTTTCTTGGCCGAGGTGTCTGGCGAGCCATTCGTCTCAGACGCTATGTTTGAAAGCTGCTAGGGCCTCGGCGTCCGGACAGTCGACTATCTGATTCTTTTTAGTAAGGAATCTATTCCAGAGTTTCCGGGCTGACTCCCCGGGCTGCTGAGTTATATGACTCAGATCATCTACATCCGGAGGTCGGACATAGGTCCCTTGAAAATTTGCCCGGAAAGCGTCCTCGAGCGCTTCCCAACTTCCCATGGTGTTTTCGGGAAGGCTTTTAAGCCAATGTCGGGCTGGCCCTTTGAGTTTAAGGGGTAAGTATTTTATGGCGTGAAGGTCATCTCCTCTGGCCATGTGTATGTGGAGGATATAATCCTCGATCCAGACTCCAAGGTCTGTTGTTCCGTCATATGCTTCTATGTTCACGGGCTTGAATCCTGCTGGAAATTCATGATCCAGTACCTCATCGGTAAAACATAGGGGATGTGCGTCGCCCCTGTATGTAGGTGTGCCGCGATGTTCGGATATTTTTTGCATTGCATTGCTCACTGAAGCTTGCTTTCTTGGCCCATAGATGGATCTGGTTGGGCCAGTTTTTTGATGCGAATCCTTGGGCGGATCGCGCGCCGTATTGAGTGTGACGCCCTTTGTCGCTTGAGATCGATCGTGGGGTCGTCTATCCGACGTGGTGGCTTCCTTGTTTTTTGGTTGTGGGGGCTCTAGGGCCTCTTCATCAAATTCCGGTAGTAATTTCCGCTTCGGATAGCTCTTTGTGTGACGACTATTGCCATACTTGTGTGCGGTATTGAGTACTTCGCCCCATCTGATCCTGAGTGCATCTTCTGCTGTTTTGAGCCTCCGCTTCTGCCTTTTCAGGCTACATGCTGTGGCAACGAGCCTTTGGTGGAGGTTCTGATGTTCCAGCAACTTGTCCGGCGTGAGGTCGCCCGGACTATTATCTTTCCCGGGGACGGGTTGTTTGGATTGTCCGCCCTGTTTGGATGGTTGCTCGATGGCATGTTCATCTTCCGTTGATTCGCCCTGCTCTATGGCTGGGTCTTTGTCGAGGTGGGGCTTGGCGCGGCGCTTACGCCACCGCTTTGATTGTTTTTCCAGGGAGCGATCCCTGGTTGCGCCCTTTTGATCCTCGTCGTTGTTTCTTTTAGGTGTGTCCGCCATGTATACCTCGTGTGATGAGGTGGCTTTCCAGTGCCCTATAGGTGCTGGTTCTTGGTCGTCTCCTTCATCGGCGTCCATACCGTCTATGTCTTCGGAGTCGAAGTTGAGCATGTCGGTTAGACCGTCAACAGTGGCTACTAAGCGGGTGGTGGGTGGGTTTTGAATTTCTTCATCATCCGCATCCCCACCCTGCTGACCATAGTCCGGCCAGGGCTCTCCTGACAAAGAGAGAGACTTGATCAGGATATCACCAAAGGGCGAGTGCTGAAAGACATCCGCGGTGGTGAACTCCATGATCGGAGCCCAATCGGGTTCGATCGGAAGGGGTGCAGAAGATTCGGAGTCCGGAACAGAGTCCGGCACCTTGGAGTCACGGGCCTTGCAAAGGACTAGGCTGGTATTCGGCTCTATCGCCGTAGAGATTGCGGCTCCTGGGGCGGCAGCCAACCATCCGTCCCCGACTAGCGCAGTCGGCTCCTAGCTAATGGTCGGAGCGGAAACCTGAGCGGCACTCTGGGCGCTGTCCGGCGGCAGAGTTAGATCATGCCCATCGGGACAGTGCGGCACGCTCGGCCGTGGCTCGAATCCGTCGAAGATCAAGTCCCCGCGGATGTTGGCCGTGTAATTTAAGCTTCCTAACCTGACCTGATGGCCAGGGGCGTTGAGGGAGTCCTGGACTAGGGGGTGTCCGGATAGCCGAACTATCATCATCGGCCGGACTCCAAGACTATGACGATACAAGATTGAAGACTTCGTCCCGTGTCCGGATGGGACTTTCCTTGGCGTGGAAGGCAAGCTTGGCGATACGGATATGTAGATCTCCTACCATTGTAACCGACTCTGTGTAACCCTAGCCCTCTCCGGTGTCTATATAAACCGGATGGCTTTAGTCCGTAGGATGAACAACAATCATACCATAGGCTAGCTTCTAGGGTTTAGCCTCCTTGATCTCGTGGTAGATCTACTCTTGTAACACACATCATCAATATTAATCGAGCAGGACATAGGGTTTTACCTCCATCAAGAGGGCCCGAACCTGGGTAAAACATCGTGTCCCTCGTCTCTTGTTACCATCCGCCTAGACGCACAGTTCGGGACCCCCTACCCGAGATCCGCCGGTTTTGACACCGACATTAGTGCTTTCATTGAGAGTTCCTCTGTGTCGTCGCAATCAGGAAGGATGCCTTTTCCCGTCTTTAAAGACGGCGCCATCGTCAAGGGAGCCTTGGCCGCCGACCAAACTATCCGGCTAGGTGGTTTTCTTATGACCGCCTGTTCGGCCACCGCTCCGACGATGACCTCTCAGGTCATCAAAAGCGATCTTCACGTCAGCTCGGAACACGGCGAGCAGCTAGATCTGATTGAGCTCTCCTCCGTAAATGATCTCTTGGATCACATCGCCGCCCTGGGAGTCTCTACAGACTACGATCAGATTGGTCTTAAAACCGATCTGGGAGAAATTAACTCTCCCCAGGCTACCCACCACGTTGTTGTGGTAGAGGAACAATGCGGCGACTCTTCTTCTATGTTAAAAACCAGCTATGTCCGAATTCCCGATCCCTCCATGCCGGATTCCCGCGGAGGGACGGACGTCAATCAAATACTGAACCTAAAGTCAGGCATCGGACTAGATTGGTTGGAAGGCATCCAACAAACCAAGCTTCCAAATCCGGAAACTTCTTGGCCTTTGAGCCTCAGATCGGGTAGGGTTCCGAACTTAATTCCACCCGCCCACCCAAGCATAAGCGATCTATCTCAAATACGGCAAGAGCCCGATGAAACAATACATCATTACTGGGCCAGATTCCTCCTGGCTATGAACAGGATAAAGGACTGCCATGAAGAAAGCGCGATTTCAACTTTTTGCAACAATTGCACGGACAAGGGAATCATAAACGCCATAAGTCGTCGCGAAGTTACACGCTTCGCCAACCTAGCGACCATTGTACAAAAATACTGTGCGATGGAGAGCGCCTGGAAAACCGAAACCAGGTTTTGGGACAATCCGGCCCTGAATACAACCCAGTCCAAAATAAAAGGGTGCGTCATACTCAAGCACCTGGATTCAAAACCAAAAAGCAAAAACCCCCTAAAGGGCACAGAACCGTACTGGAGGGATGGCTCAACGGACCCTGCAAAATCCACAGTGCGGAGGGCGCCACTCCAACACATAGCCTTCGAGCATGTTGGATACTACGGCAGGTCGCCAAAAGTGGTGAAGGCTTTCTAGCCCCAGACAACCAGCCCAATAGTACCAGTACGGTATTAACAGTCTTCGAGACTTTCGCATCAAATAACATGCGGAAGCGAATAATCCGCAGCCTCGCCAAAGTCTACCAAGTAGCAACAACGAATCCATTGAGTGACACAGCTATCACCTTCAATGCCAGCGATGAACCTAAATTCCGAACAGGTCGAGCACCAGCCTCATTGGTCCTTAGTCCGATAGTGGACGGCTTTCGTCTTACCAAGGTACTCATGTATGGCGGGAGCGGATTAAACCTCATCTATGAGGAAACTCTTCAAAAAAAATGGAAATTGACTGGAGCCGCATTGAGCGAAGCAGCACAACCTTCAGGGGAATAATCCCTAGTCGAGAAGTACGCTGCACAGGAAAAATCACACTAGAAGTAGTGTTCGGCTCGTCGGACAACTACAGGTCCGAAGAGGTCACGTTCCAAGTGGCCCCATTCGGCAGCGGATATCACGCCTTGTTAGGGCGAGAGGCATTCACAGTCTTCCAAGCTATACCCCATTATGGGTACATGAAGCTCAAAATGCCCGGGCCCAATGGAATAATCACTCTCGTCAGTGATCCAGATATAGCACTCCGCGCTGAAAATAAGACAGCCGCACTGGCCCTAGAGGCATTATCTGAAGCCCTAGCGGCAGAGGAACTCACTGCGCTGCGCTCCATGGTGGATAGGGACGATGTGATACTCGATAAGAGGTCTAAGTCCACCTCTTTTAAACCAGCAGACGAAATAGTCAAATTCCAGGTCCATCCAACGGACCCCACAAAGACGGCCTCCATTGGGGCACAATTAAATCCTGATGTAGAAGTCGCACAACGAGAATTCCTTCGGGAAAATTGGGACATTTTCGCCTGGCACCCTTCAGACATGCCAGGAATCCCACGCAGGCTGGCAGAGCACAGCCTAAATATCCTAAAAGGATTCAAGCCAGTCAATTCGGCGATTTTCCGAACCCAAAAGACAGGCAATGGGGGAGGAGCTAGCCAAACTCTTAGAAGCCGGATTCATCAGAGATATCAAACATCCGGACTGGCTAGCCAACCTGGTAATGGTATCAAAAAAGGACAAATCCTGGTGCCTTTGTGTCGATTTCAAAGACCTTAACAAGGCCTGTCCAAAGGACCCCTTCCCTCTCCCTCGCATCGACCAAATCATCGATGCTACCACAGGGCACGATTCATTGTGCTTCCTCGACGCATACTCTGGATACCATCAAATCAAGATGGCGGAAAAAGACCAGGCCGCAACGGCATTTATTACTCCATACGGACCATTCTGCTTCAACATAATGCCCTTCGGACTCAAAAACGTCGGCGCAACATATCAGCGCATGATTCAGACATGTCTGGCCACCCAGATAGGCAAAACAGTAGAGGCATATGTAGACAATGTGGTCGTCAAGACCAAACATGTCGAAACTCTAGTAGACGACTTGAGGGTGACATTCGACAACCTCCGAGCATATGACATTAAGCTCAACCCAGAAAAATGCGTTTTCGGCGTACCAGCCGGAAAGCTCTTGGGCTTCATTGTATCCGGTAGAGGAATTGAAGCAAACCCAGCCAAGATCCGAGCTCTGTCACAATTGGATATCCAAAAAGACCTCAAGCAAATACAAAAACTAACTGGATGCGTGGCGGCTCTAAGCCGCTTCATCTCCCGTTTGGGAGAAAAGGCACTGCCCCTCTATCGCCTCCTCCGGCGCATCGAACATTTCGAATGGACGGATGCTGCCACGGCCGGACTCGAAGAAATAAAGGCCGTATTGGAAACAAATCCGGTCCTGTCTGCGCCCAACCTGGGCGAACCAATGTTGTTATATATCGCAGCAACACATCAAGTTGTCTGCGCGGTACTCGTCGTCGAACGAGAAACAGAAGGGCACAAATTCCCTCTTCAAAAATCAGTGTACTACGTATCCACTGTCTTAACTCCATGCAAGTCCCGGTACCCACACTATCAAAAGATAGCGTACGCGGTGTTCATGGCATCCCGGAAGCTGCGACACTACTTTCAAGAGTGTTCCATAACGGTGGCCTCCGAAGTACCTCTCAACGACATTATAAACAATCGCGATGCGACGAGCCGGATTGCAAAATGGGCCATTGAGCTCTTACCATTTGATATAACCTACAAACCACGGCGAGCTATCAAGTCCCAAGTTCTGGCTGACTTCATCGCCGAATGGACCAAAGCCGAACTCCCTAAAGAGTACGGCGCATACTCCAATTGGATCATGCATTTCGACGGCTCCAAAATGTTGGCTGGCTTGGGAGCTGGCGTTGTCTTGACGTCCCCAACCGGAGACACAGTCCAATACGTGCTTCAAATAATGTACATGGACTCCAACAATGCAGCCGAATACGAGGCCCTTCTACATGGCCTCCGGATGGCAATCTCCATGGGTATTCAACGCCTAGAGGTGCGCGGGGATTCAAACCTTGCAATATCCCAAGTAAATCGAGACTTTGACGCCAAGGATCCGAAAATGGCAGCCTACCGTAACACTATCCTAAAAATGTCAGCCCGGTTCGAAGGACTCGAATTCCACCATGTAGCCCGGGATAATAACCAGGCAGCAGACGTGTTGGCACGCATCGGTGCAAAACGCGACGCCGTCCCTCCAAACATCTTCCTGGAGCGGCTCTTTAAGCCATCCGTATTATGGGAAGAGGAGTCCGGAAATAACAATCCAGAACCAACTGCATCACCTAACGCAGAACATTCTGACACAATCGGTGGCTCAGCCAATGAAATAACAGATTCAGCCCATGAAATACTGGCAGTAATTGCCCCGTGGACGGAACCATTCCTAGCCTACTTAATCAGGTAGGAACTTCCCGAAGACCAAAATGAGGCCCGCTGCATAGTTTGGTGATCTAAAGCCTACAAGGTCCATGAGGGAGAACTTTATAAGAAAAGCACAACCGGAGTCCTTCAAAGGTGTATCTCCGAAGAGGAAGGGCGAAATCTCCTGGCTGAAATTCACGCCGGACTCGGCGGGCACCACGCCGCCACCCGGGCCCTTGTAGGCAAGGCCTTCCGTACAGGATTTTATTGGCCGACCGCCCGGGCAGATGCTCAGGACTTAGTCCAACGATGTGTTGGTTACCAGCTCTTTGCTAATCAGAGCCACATGCCACCCACCGCCCTCAAAACTATACCTATTACTTGGCCGTTCACGGTCTGGGGGCTTGACATGGTTGGACCCCTTAAAGGGGGAACCCACAAGCACAAATACTTATTGGTCATGGTGGACAAATTCACCAAATGGATAGAGGCCAAGCCAGTTAAAACGGCAGAATCCGGACCTGTGATAGACTTCATATCCGGGGTAGTACACCGTTTTGGCGTCCCCCACAACATCATCACTGATAATAGCACGAATTTCACAGCCGACGAGGTTAAACTCTGGTGCAAAAACATGGGCATCAAGCTCGACTACGCTTCAGTCTACCACCCTCAAACTAATGGTCAAGTGGAACGAGCAAATGGTCTAATCATGAGCGGCATCAAACCCAGATTAGTGCGGTCCCTCACGGAATCTAACACGCACTGGGTAGAGGATCTCGACTCCGTACTCTGGGGGCTGCGGACCACGCCAAACCGCACAACCAGATTCACACCATTTTTTATGGTATACGGTGCTGAGGCAGTTTTGCCCTGTGATATAATTCACGACTCACCTCGCGTGCGCATGTACGAGGAAAGAGAAGCCGAGTTGGATCGGCAGGACAGTTTGGACGCTTTAGAGGAGGAGCGCGACGTGGCAAAATCCCGTTCCGCATTCTATCAACAGCAGGCTTGAAGATATCAAAGCAGAGAAGTACGGGCCAAAACTTACAATGTTGGCGAGCTAGTACTACGCCCGCCGGACAAGAAAAAGGACAAACTTAAGACCAAATGGGAAGGTCCCTTCATCATTGACCAAGTCCTTACCGGTGGTGCATACCGTCTACGCAACGCATCTGACAACCGACTCGAGCCAAACCCATGGAACGCAGCCCATCTCCGAAGATTTTACGCCTAGCGCCAGACTAAGGGTTCGTCTCCTTCCTCCGTCCACCTTTCATGTTTTTTCGCTATCTTTGTTTTCCCTCCTTTTTCCTCCCTCTTTCAGTACAAAACTCTTGAGGGCTAATCTGCGCTTTGTTCGCACTCACTCGATGTGCTACTCGCACTCGTTATACCTGGGGGCTTCTTTAACAGAAGCTTATTTATATGGGCTTCATGCCCACCACATGTGTCACACTTCCGCATGTACCTTTTGATCACCATTATATGCATCGATATGACTTAAGTTTTGGCCAAGCCGGGTTGCCTGGCTCCTGTGCTTACCCCTACGTTCCCGATTGTTCGGCTAGGAGGTAAAGGGAGCACCTCTACGATTGTTACTGCCGGGTCAGCCGGATGTGTACCTCAGACTGGGTGAAGCCGAAGGCTAGCGTTCTTAAGGGAATATTCGGTCGGTGACCTAAAAGATGATTTATTACTTACTTATTTATCTGCCCCCAGATGCTTTTTATGCTATTTTCGCAGTCTGGACATGCACTTTAGGGCATGCCTCCTAGGGAAAGGAACCCTTAACGGAACTATTCTCCCTGGAAGATGTTTCTTACCAAACATGTAATATAACATAGCTAGTTGGGCACTTGTCTGATAAAGCAATTATGACCCCTACGCCTTGTCTCCATGCATGCCCCCGTTCTTTTATAACCGTCAGGGTATTCGGACACACTCTGGACTGTTGGGTCCCGAGGTTGAAGCGAAAAGGTCCGCAAAGGCAAACGATCTACAATTCGGCTAGAAGGCATTTTACATGTCATTTTAAAATTACATCGTCAAACAGACTGATTGTACTCCTCTTCAATCCCATCTAACAGGCTGTCTAATTTACAGTCCTGTTGGGAATATTTCGCGGCCAACTCTACTTGGCCGTACATCAGGCTCATAGGGATCTCCTTCCCATCAGGCCCCATAGGTCCGACCTCGGCCATGTGGTTTGGGTCAGCCTTCGGGTACCACGTCTTCACCATGGCCCATGCCTCCCTGGCGCCTTGACGGCAGGCCGATATCTTCCACAGACGGAGACGCCACCGTACTCCCTGAAGCTTCTCAGCAAGCCCTCCAAGACCCTCGGGTAGGGAGACGAAAGGCCATAAGGCCTACACGACGCCGCTCATTGCCTGCCGAACACGTTTGTGGAGTTGCAGCAGCTCAGGAAGAGGGTCTCCCGTGGAACCAGGCATCTCCTCCGCCGGACGACCTGTGAGCACACCTACAGACACACTTCTGTCAATCGACTTCCTCGCTGAACTCTTCTTTTCAAAAGAGTTTGCTCAAGCACTTACTATAAATGCCGCGTCGAAGCCGTTGATTCTCCTTTACGGAGTTAGACAGCTGGACCCGAACATCTTTTAGTTCTTCGCCCAGCTGGGTGTTGGCATCTTGGAGTTTGTTCCTCTCCTGCTGCACCCTCATAAGCACCCTATCGCCGGCCTTCAACTGGCGCAGCAACTGTTGCTTGTCCGGATCTAGTCCGGCATCCTCTGCAATATTATTGTCAGACTATACACACATGCCGCACTTCATAAACTACTTCCTTCAAAATATGCATTACCAGAGGGGGTCTCCGTGGCTCCCCCGGCAGCGGCTAGTGCGGCCTCAAGTTGGGCCTTGCATTCTTGAAGCTCCTGAGACAGGTGGGTATTCTTCTCAGTAAGATCCTGCATAACAAATAATCCTTAAATCAGTTAGTTTAACTATTTTAAGTCTCGGGGGCTACTGGCATATATAACTATTAAAATTCCTTACCTGTATGTCCTTTACATACTGCTCCGTGGCTCTGGTTAAACCATCTTGAGCAGCACGGAGGTGCGCGTCTCCCGCATTAAAGGCATTTAACGCCTCAGGGGAGAAACACGCGTAACGAAGAACTGTCCCACGGCGCCTGTGATTCATGGCGCTCTCCACCTCAGACCTGTTGGCGGACAACCTGTCGGCATCCTCCGTTGGAGGAGCATCCGGCTCGCGCCTTGCGCTCGCCTCCCCCTCCGGACCAGGTGTTGGAGCCTGGCTGGCGGAGGCTTGGTGGGCACCCTCTCCGGACTCAGTCCGGCGAGCGCTCTTTCTCCTGGAAGAATCATGAGCATTAATATGCCTCCCAGGAGTCTTTCCCTTAAAGGACAATGGTGCACCATACCTTTGCGGCGACGTTTTGATTCGCGCCGCACTCCTCTTCCGCCTGCTAGGCCGCACTGAACTCGTTTGGTCAGTCGCCGCGGGCTCGGCTTCCTGCCGTAAGGGCACCTCCTGCCAAGCACCATTGGTGCACGGTGGTCAGAAATAAGCATTAAAAAAGTAACGGTGTCAGGACTTCAGTCGTACTCACTTGGGAGGCCAGACACAAACCGGGGTAGTCAGCCGTAATGGCGACTAAAGCATTATCTATGCTGAGCTAGTGGAACACCTCGTCAATCAAGTCCACCTTAATATCCGGATCCTCTTCGGGGGCCGGATCAAGGGATCTTCCCGGATCCTCGGGTTGTGGAGTTGGGCTTTTTATGCCCTCCACATCCCGGCGCAGTTCCTGCGTCGAAACCATAAGGTAAGACACTTATCTTTGAGAGCGCGGATCAGATATTTAAACGTCCGCTTACCTAGCTTCGAGGGTTATTCATGGAGAATCCATTCAATGGACTCGTGCGGAGGAAGTCCTCCTCCTTCTCCTTGTACAAGCCGGACAGGATCTTCACCAGATCGGTGGCCGATCCCGGTCCCGTGCGGCCATAATGGGTGGCGTCATTCTCCCCGTTAAAATCCCACATGGGGTGGCCCCTATATTGGAGCGGCTGCACCCCTCGCATAATGCATGTGGCCATGATTCCAATCGTGGTTAATCCGGAATGGGCTAGTAGCCGTATCCGACCCATCAGATAGTGGACGCTCCTATCATCTTCCCGTTGAGGGCTCCGTGGGCGCCAACTCAGCCGTTTCTTCAGAGGAGCATTGCTAAATTCCGGGAGGCCGATCCGAACCGGATCCGGCAGCGGGGCGTCTTCCATATAGAACCACTCTGAAGGCCAGTCTTCGGACGCCTTCTTCGGAGTTCCGGATAGATATTTGGTCCCGGCGATGCGCCATATTTCGGCTCCGCCCACTTGATATATCGACCCCTCGTGAGAACGGGGTACGAGGCAAAACAACCTCTTCCACAGCACAAAATGGGGCTCGATGCCCAAGAACAACTCGCAAAGAGCTACAAAGCCCGCGATGTGCAAAATAGAGGCAGGCGTGAGGTGGTGAAGTTGGAGCCCATAGAACTCTAGGAGCCCCTGGAGAAACGGATGTATAGGAAATCCGAGTCCCCTTATTAAGTAGGGGACAAAGCATACCCGCTCTCCTTTGGAGGGATTGGGGACGCTCTCTGCCTGCTTCCAGCCCTTGTAGGTGGCCAGTCCGGCTCGAACCGGAACCATAAAGGCCGGGGGAAGGTATCCCTCTGTTTGGAGCGTCACTAACTCGCTATGCAGGACTGAGCATCTCCTCCAATCTCCTGGCTGAGGACTGGGAGCGCGAGATGAGGAGCCGCATTGACTGTCCATGTTGGAATGGAATTTTTGTCAGATGCGCCTCGATGAGTACTTGCGGAAGGAGGATGGTGTGATTTGGATCTGGATCCTCGCCTCTCTTATAGGCAGCTTATTCGCGCAGCTAGGGGGAAAACGTAAGAATACCCTGGCTTTTCGCGTTCGTACGACACGTGGAAGAAGGCCATTATTGGACGTAGAAGCCAAGGAGCGCAACATTTATGAAGCAACCAGACAATATCTGGCAAACACATGGAGCGTGAAGGAGAACCCGCCTTGCAAACACCGAAGACAACATACGCGCCGGACTCATCGTCATTGAAGCCTGTTTCGGGGGCTACTGAGGGAGTCCTGGACTAGGGGGTGTCCGGATAGCCGAACTATCATCATTGGCCGGACTCCAAGACTATGATGATACAAGATTGAAGACTTCGTCCCGTGTCCAGATGGGACTTTCCTTGGCGTGGAAGGCAAGCTTGGCGATACGGATATGTAGATCTCCTACCATTGTAACCGACTCTGTGTAACCTTAGCCCTCTCCGGTGTATATATAAACCGGATGGCTTTAGTCCGTAGGACGAACAACAATCATACCATAGGCTAGCTTCTAGGGTTTAGCCTCCTTGATCTCGTGGTAGATCTACTCTTGTAACACACATCATCAATATTAATCAAGCAGGACATAGGGTTTTACCTCCATCAAGAGGGCCCAAACCTGGGTAAAACATCATGTCCCTCGTCTCCTATTACCATCCGCCTAGACGCACAGTTCGGGACCCCCTACCCGAGATCCGCCGGTTTTGACACCGACAGGCGTAGCTTTCGATCTGCTCCAGATGGCCAAGTGAGTTGGCCCGCAGTGCGAAGCCGCCGAATACGAAGATCTGTCCGGGGAGAAAAGTCTCACCCTGGACCGCGTCGCGGTTGACGATCGAAGAATCCATCGGGCCTAAAGGTGACGACACAGAGGAACTCTCAATGAAAGCACCAATGTCGGTGTCAAAACCGGCGGATCTCGGGTAGGGGGTCCTGAACTGTACGTCTAGGCGGATGGTAACAGGAGACAAGGGACACAATGTTTTTACCCAGGTTCGGGCCCTCTCGGTGGAGGTAAAACCCTACTCCTGCTTGATTAATATTGACGATATGGGTAGTACAAGAGTTGATCTACGACGAGATCAGAGAGGCTAAACCCTAGAAGCTAGCCTATGATATGATTGTTGTTCGTCTTATGGACTAAAACTCTCCGGTTTATATAGACACCGGAGAGGGCTAGGGTTACACAGAGTCGGTTACAATGGGAGGAGATCTTCATATCGTATCGCAAAGCTTGCCTTCCACGCCAAGGAAAGTCCCATCCGGACACGGGACGAAGTCTTCAATCTTGTACCTTCATAGTCCGGGAGTCCGGCCAAAGGTCATAGTCTGGCCATCCGGACACCCCCTAATCCAGGACTCCCTCAGCGGGCCTCTACACCTGGTATGACTCCTTTAAAGGTGGTTTTTGTGGGCTTGATCCTTGAGGGATCAATGCCCAATTTGCGCACTGTATCCTGATAGAGCAGGCTCAGGCTGCTGCCACCGTCCATGAGGACTCGCGTGAGATGGAATCCATTGATGATTGGGTCGAGGAGCAGTGCGGCTGAACCGCCATGATGGATACTATTTGGATGGTCCCTACGATCAAAGGTGATCGGGAAGGATGTGAAGGAAATATGCCCTAGAGGCAATAATAAAGTTATTATTTATTTCCTTATTTCATGATAAATGTTTATTATTCATGCTAGAATTGTATTAACAGGATACTTTGTACATGTGTGAATTGATAGACAAACATAATGTCACTAGTATGCCTCTACTTGACTAGCTCGTTGAATGAAAGATGGTTAAGTTTCCTAGCCATAGACATGAGTTGTCATTTGATTAACGGGATCACATCATTAGAGAATGATGTGATTGACTTGACCCATTCCGTTAGCTTAGCACTTGATCGTTTAGTATGTTGCTATTGCTTTCTTCATGACTTATACATGTTCCTTTGACTATGAGATTATGCAACTCCCATTTACCGGAGGAACACTTTGTGTGCTACCAAACATCACAACATAACTAGGTGATTATAAAGGTGCTCTACAGGTGTCTCCAAAGGTACTTGTTGAGTTGGCGTATTTCGAGATTATGATTTGTCACTCCGATTGTCGAAGAGGTATCTCTGGGCCCTCTCAGTAATGCACATCACTATAAGCCTTGCAAGCAATGTGACTAATGAGTTAGTTGCGGGATGATGCATTACATAACGAGTAAAGAGACTTGCCGGTAACGAGATTGAACTAGGTATTGAGATACCGACGATCAAATCTCGGGCAAGTAACATACCGATGACAAAGAGAAAAACGTATGTTGTTATGCGGTTTGACCGATAAAGATCTTCGTAGAATATGTAGGAGCCAATATGAGCATCCAGGTTCCGCTATTGGTTATTGACCGGAGGCATGTCTCAGTCATGTCTACATAGTTCTCGAACCCGTAGGGTCCGCACGCTTAAAGTTAGATGAGAGTTATATTATGAGTTTATGTGTTTTGATGTACCTATGGTAGTTCGGAGTCCCGGATGATATCGGGGACAAGACGAGGAGTCTTGAAATGGTCAAGACGTAAATATCGATATATTGGACGACTATATTCGGACTTCGGAAAGGTTCCGAGTGATTCGGATATTTTTCGGAGTACCAGAGAGTTGCGGGAATTCGCCGGGAGTATATGGGCCTTATTGGGCCATACGAGAATAGAGGAGAGAGGCCGAAAGGAAGGAGGCCTGCCCCCCCCCCCCCGGTCCGAATTGGACAAGGGGTGCAGCCCCCTTTTCCTTCTCCCTCTCCTCCTCTTTCCTTCTCTCCTACTCCAACAAGGAAAGGAGGAGTCCTACTCCCGGTGGGAGTAGGATTCCCCCCTTGGCGCGCCCTCCTCCTTGGCCGACCGCCTCCCCCTTGCTTCTTTATAGACGGGGGCAGGGGGGCACCCCATAGACACAACAATTGATCCCTTGGATCTATTAGCCATGTGCGGTGCCCCCCTCCACCATAGTCCACCTCGATAATATCGTAGCGGTGCTTAGGCGAAGCCCTATGTCGGTAGAACATCATCATCGTCACCACGTAGTCGTGCTGACGGGACTCTCCCTCGACACTCGGCTGGATCGGAGTCTGAGGGATGTCATCAACCTGAACGTGTGCAAGAACTTGGAGGTGTCGTGCTTTCGGTGCTTGATCGGTCATGCCGTGAAGACGTACGACTACGTCAACCGCGTTGTGCTAACCCTTCCGCTTACGGTCTATGAGGGTACGTGGACAACACTCTCCCCTATCGTTGTTATGCATCACCATGATCTTGCGTGTGCGTAGGAATTTTTTTGAAATTACTACGTTCCCCAACAGTGGCATCCGAGCCAGGTTTTATGCGTAGATGTTATATGCACGAGTAGAACACAAGTGAGTTGTGGGCGATACAAGTCATACTGCTTACCAGCATGTCATACTTTGGTTCGACGGTATTGTTGGATGAAGCAGCCCAGACCGAGATTACGCGTACGCTTACGCGAGACTGGTTCTACCGACGTGGTTTGCACATAGGTGGCTGGCGGGTGTCAGTTTCTCCAACTTTAGTTGAACTGAGTGTGGCTATGTCCGGTCCTTAAGAAGGTTAAAACATCACTAACTTGACAAACTATCGTTGTGGTTTTGATGCGTAGGGAAGAATGGTTCTTGCTCAACCCGTAGCAGCCACGTAAAACTTGCAACAACAAAGTAGAGGGCGTCTAACTTGTTTTTGCAGGGCATGTTGTGATGTGATATGGTCAAGACGTGATGCTATATTTTATTGTATGAGATGATCATGTTTTGTAACCAACTTATCGGCAACTGGCAGGAGCCATATGGGCTTTATTGTATGCAATGCTATCGCCCTGTAATTGCTTTACTTTATCACTAAGCGGTAGCGATAGTTGTAGAAGCAATAGTTGGCGAGACGACAACGATGCTATGATGGAGATCAAGGTGTCGCGCCGGTGATGATGGTGATCACGACGGTGCTTCGGAGATGGAGATCACAAGCACAAGATGATGATGGCCATATCATATCACTTATATTGACTGCATGTGATGTTTATCCTTTATGCGTCTTATCTTTCTTTGATTGATGGTAGCATTATAAGATGATCTCTCACTAAATTTCAAGATAAAAGTGTTCTCCCTGAGTATGCAGCGTTGCCAAAGTTCGTCGTGCCCAGACACCACATGATGATCGGGTGTGATAAGCTCTGCGTCCATCTACAATGAGTGAAAGACAGTTTTGCACATGCAGAATACCCAGGTTAAACTTGACGAGCCTAGCATATGCAGATATGGCCTCGGAATATTGAGACCGGAAGCTCGAGCGTGAATCATATAGTAGATATGATCAACATAGTGATGTTCACCATTGAAAACTACTTCATTTCACGCGATGATCGGTTATGGTTTAGTTGATTTGGATCACGTGATCACTTAGATGATTAGAGGGATGTCTATCTAAGTAGGAGTTCTTAAAGTAATATGATTAATTGAACTTTAATTTATCATGAACTTAGTCATGATAGTATTTTGCATGTCTATGTTGTTGTAGATTAATAGCTTGCGTTGTTGCTTCCCTATGTTTTTATATATGTTCCTAGAGAAAACTATGTTGAAAGATGATAGTAGCAATGACACAGACTAGGTCCGTGATCTAAGGTGTATCCTCATTGCTGCACAGGAGAATTATGTCCTTGATGCACCGCTAGGTGACATACCTATTGCAGGAGCAATACAAACGTTATGAACGTTTGGCTAGCTCAATATGATGACTACTTGATAGTTTAGTGCACCATGCTTAATGGCTTAGAATCGGGACTTCAAAGACGTTTTGAATGTCATGGACCATATGAGATGTTCCAGGAGTTGAAGTTAATATTTCAATCAAATAACCGAGTTGAGAGATATGAAGTCTCCAACAAGTTCTATAGCTAAAAGATGGAGGAGAATTGCTCAACTAGTGAGCAAGTGCTTAGATTGTCTAAGTACTACAATCGCTTGAATAAAGTGGGAATTAATCTTCCAGATAAGATAGTGATTGGCAGAGTTCTCTAGTCACCATCACCAAGTTACCGGAACTTCGTGATGAACTATAATGCAAGGGATGACGAAAATGATTCCCGAGCTCTTCGTGATGCTGAAATCGACGAAGGTAGAAATCAAGAAAAGAGCATCAAGTGTTGATGATTGATAAAGACCACTAGTTTCAAGAAAAGGGAAAAGAAAAAGAAAGGGAACTTCAAGTAGAATGGCAAGCAAGTTGTCACTCCCATGAAGAAGCCCAAAGCTGGACCAAAGCCTGAAACTAAGTGCTTCTACTGCAAAGGAAATGGTCACTGGAAGCGGAAATGCCCTGAATATTTGGTGGATAAGAAGGATGGCAAAGTGAACAAGGGTATATTTGATATACAGGTTATTGATGTATACCTTACTAGTGTTTATAGTAGCCCCTGAGTATTTGATACTTGTTCAGTTGCTAAGATTAGTAACTCGAAACAGGAGTTACAGAATAAACAGAGACTAGTTGAGGGTGAAGTAACGATGTGTGTTGGAAGTGGTTCCAAGATTGATATGATCATCATCGTACACTCCCTATATATTTTCGAGATTAGTGTTGAACCTAAATAAATGTTATTTGGTGTTTGCGTTGAGCATAAATATGATTAGATCATCTTTATTACGATACGATTATTCATCTAAGACAGAGAATAAATTGTTATTCTGTTTACATGAATAAAACCTTCTATGGTCATACACCCAATGTTGATGGTTTATTCAATCTTGATCATGGTGATACACATATTCATAATATTGATGCCAAAAGATGCAAAGTTGATAATGATAGTGCAACATATTTGTGGCACTACCATTTGGGTCATATCGGTGTAAAGCGCATGAAGAAACTCCATAAAAGATGGATTTTTTGAATCATTTGATTATGAATCATTTGATGCTTGCGAACCGTGCCTTATGGGCAAGATGACTAAAACTCCGTTCTCTAGAACAATGGAATGAGCTAGTGACTTATTGGAAATAATACATACTGATGTATGCGGTCCAATGAGTATTGATGCTCGTGGCGGGTATCGTTATTTTCTAACCTTCACAAGATGATTTGAGAAGATATGAGTATATCTACTTAATGAAACACAAGTCTGAAACATTTGAAAATTTCAAAGAATTTCAGAGTGAAGTGGAGAATCATCGTAACAAGAAAATAAAGTTTCTATGATCTGATCATGGAGGAGAATATTTGAGTTATGAGTTTGGCCTTCATATAAAACAATGTGGAATAGTTTCACAGTTCACACCAGCTGGAACACTACAGCGTTATGGTGTGTTTGAACGTCTTAACCGCACTTTATTGGATATTGTGCGATCTATGATGTCTCTTATCGATTTACCACTATCATTCTGGGGTTATGCATTAGAGATAGCTGCATTCACTTTAAATAGGGCACCATCAAAATCCGTTGAGATGACACCTTATGAACTATGGTTTGGCAAGAAACCAAAGTTGTCGTTTCTTAAAGTTTGGGGTTGTGATGCTTATGTGAAAAATTTTCAACCTGATAAGCTCGAACCCAAATCGGAGAAGTGTGTCTTCACAAAATACCCAAAGGAAAATGTTGGGTACACCTTCTATCACAGATCCGAAGGCAAGATATTCGTTGCTAAGATGGATCCTTTCTAGAGAAGGAGTTTCTCTCGAATGAAGTGAGTGGGAGGAAAGTAGAACTTGATGAGGTAATTGTACCTTCTCCCTTATTGGAAAGTAGTTCATCACAGAAATCAGTTCCAGTGATTCCTACACCAATTTGTGAGGAAGCTAATGATGATGATCATGAAGCATTAGATCAAGTTACTACCGAACCTCGTAGGTCTTCCAGAGTGAGATCCGCACCAGAGTGGTATGGTAATCCTGTTCTGGAAGTCATGTTACTAGACCATGATGAACCTATGAACTATGAGGAAGCGATGATGAGCCCAGATTCCACGAAATGGCTTGAGGCCATGAAATCTAAGATGGGATCCATGTATGAGAACAAAGTGTGGACTTTAGTTGTCTTGCCCGATGATCGGCAAGCCATAGAAAATAAATGGATCTTCAAGAAGAAGATGGACGCTGATAGTAGTGTTACTATCTACAAAGCTCGAATTGTGGCAAAAAGTTTTTTGACAAGTTCAAGGTGTTGAATACGATGAGATTTTCTCACTCATATCGATGCTTAAGTCTGTCCGAATGTCACATCCTAGTTAGCCATGCATTAGAGTGTTGCATCATGTTTACTCTTTCATCAGAAACCTGAAATGGGGATGACAGAACCCCCAGTCCCCTCTGAATCCAATTAGGGTTTACTAAAAACTTTTTCAATGAACCTGAAATGCCCTTCTAAAATGCCCATCATTTTTGTCTTGGTTCAGAACCTCTGCCAAAAGTGGTGCACATTTTCCTAGGCCATCCTAGGGTTTTTGAATTAAATCATAAATATTTGAATTTGGGCATTTAAAATTATATAAAATATTTAAATGCTCAAATATCTCCAAACTAAAATGTTTCATGTTGGAAATAATCCAACTATGGACCAGGAGTAAGTTTGGTGATTTTAGGAGTTGCCTAAGTATTTTATTTAATTCAACAAAGTTGCAGAAGTATTAAAAAAATAGAAAACAGAAAGAAATGGGAAAAGCTTACCTGGCGCCTGCACCCGGCCCACCTGCCGGCCCAGCCCAGCGCCGCTCCAGCGAGCTGCTTGCCGGCCAGGCAGGCAGGCAGGTGCCCGGCGGCGACCGCAGCGCGCGCCACGCACCTGCTCACCGCCTCGCTGCTCCCCTCGCTCGGTGACGTCATGGACCATCCTCCCTCGCTCCCCCGAACCCCCCAGACACCCCCTCTCCTCTCCAGCTCCTCCCCCTCGCGCTCCCCCGCCATGGCTGATGCCACCATCGCCGTGCCTTCGTCGTAGCCGTGCTCCCCGCCGCCCGTGCGTCCTCTCACCGTGTCCAGGAGCTCCGCCGCTGTCCACTCCATCGAGCAAGCCGAACCCCGAGCGCTCGCAACGCCCGAGTCCACCGCAACGACCTCGCCCGAACCACCGTCGTCGCTCCGGTCCATCTCCGGCCACACCAAGGGCTTCGTCGCACTCACTGTGAGCTTAGCCATCTTCCCCTTCCTTCCGTTCTTGCTCCCGAGCCGTGTAGCGACCTCCCGGAGCTCAACCGCACCCACCGCCGTGGAGCTCGTCGCCGACGTGCTCCCGGTCACCCTCCGACCACTCCACGGTGTCCATCATGCTCACCGTGTCACTTAGCACCTAGCTAGCCACTCCCCGAGCCTCACCGACCCCTCTAGCGTCAAGTTCATCTTCGGCCGAACCCCGGTGGCCGCCAAAGTCGTCGCCGGTGCCAACTCCGGCCACCCCGACCCCAACGGACTCCACCAAGAGCTGCGGCTCGTCCTCAGCTCCACTCCGGTGGTCTCCGCGACCCATTTGGTGGCCGAAACGGCCAAAACCACTTCCGCCGCCGCGTCGGGCTCGCCGGCGGCTAAACGCCGGTGCAGCCGACCCGGGTTTGACCACGGGTGGGCCCTGGTTGACTCCCCTGAGTCAATGACAGGTGGGGCCCAGCCCTGTTAATTAAACAGGTTTAGTTTTAATTAAACTTTAATTAATTTAATCACCCTGACATGCGGGACCCACTGTCAGGTTTGACCCGGACGTGTTCCGTTGACCTGCTGACGTCACACTGACGTCAGGCTGACGCAATAATTGATTTTCTGGAATTATTCTAATATAGGAAATTCCAGAATATAATTTAAACTTCAAAAATTCATAACTTTTATTCTGTAACTCCAAATCAGACAAATTATATATGAAAAATGATCAGAAAAATCCAATCTATCCATCTGTACTATTTTCATGCATGACTAAACAAGTTAACTTGATGTTTAATGCAGAATAAGGAAAACACTTTAAAGGGCCATGTTTGAGTTTGAAATTTGAATCTTTGATTCAAATTGATTCAAACCCTTTTGGTCTTAGTTGCATTAGCCCAACACACTCATATTGCTATGTTTCATGCATGCATCATATTGTTGCACATTGTTTGGTGATGGTTGTGTATCGGTGTTCTTTGCGGCAGGATCTGCCTCCAAGGAGTATCGTGATTACCCTAACGAAGAACCGTATCAGTGCATCGAACCATCAGGCAAGCAACCAACCATTTGATCATATCGATACAATCCCATGTTCTCGCTCCTGCTCTCTTTTACTGCATTAAGACAACGCATTTCAAACTGCTGTGTGCTACGGTAGTTGAACCCACTTCCTCTGCATGACCTGTCATTGCCACAGTAACTAGATGAAACCCAGTAGCATGTGTAGGAGTGGATTGAGCCATATGTATGTGTTGTTCCTACCTTGCTATGCCTGCTATGCTTAGAGTCGTGTCAGGTCTGGTTCATCTGGGTGATGGGCTAGAGTGAAATGATTATGTTGGTAATAAGAGTGGTGTGGTGAACACATTTTGGTAAAGGTATCGATGAGAGGCCATGTAGGAGTACATGGTGGGTTGTTTCATTGAAGCCGACCTTAAGCACTGAGATCTGTATGTGTGATTTAAGAATCAGCTACTACCACGCATTGGGCCCTGAAATATGACCCCGCTCGACTTCTTATTCACCCTAGCTCTCTGTCCAGGAGTTGCAAGTAGTTTCTGGTGTTTGTAGCCTACTGGAGGCCGTGGACAGCGCTGACCGTAGGGGTGGGCTGTGATGCGGTAGGTACGTGGCCGGGTGTACCGAATACCCGTTAGGTATCTCGGGAACCCTGTTCACATTGTTCGGGGCCGTATGGGAAACCTCGGCCGGACTCCCTACGGATGGAACCCGAATAGGCGATAAACCTGGACTAGAGGCTTAAGTGTTTAGGTAGGTCGTGGTCTACACCCACGTCGGCTTTCGCTTGAAGTCTGCCGAGCACATGTCGTGTGCAGACGCTAAGTGGTGGAAACATGTATGAAGAAGTACACCCCTGCAGGGTTATCATGATCTATTCGAATAGCCGCGTCCGCGGTAAAGGACTACTTGGTTGCCTATACAGTTCATAGACAAGTAAATGGAAACTACTAAAAGCCTCAAGATAAGTGTGAGTGCCGAGGATGGCTCTTCCGTAGAAAGACGGAGGTGGATCCTCGGTAGTGTATTGAATTGGTGAGTAGTGGACTCGTGTGTGCAAAACCATTTCAAGTTGGAGTCTCGTAGGTTAGCCTAGCCAAGAGTCAAAGCTGGCTTGCTGCAACAACTCCACCAACCCTTCTTGATAATATGCATGTATGTAGGATCTGATGTAAGTCTTGCTGGGTACCTTTGTACTCATGTTGCTATAATTTACATTTTTTACAGAAGACGCTGCAACCCCTTCTGATGGGTTCTACGTAGACGTTGACATCAATGAGTAGGCTAAGGCCCAGGTGGTGATCCTGAGCTTGTGAAGGACCTCGTAGTATAGCTAGGTTTTCCAAGCCTCTTTTATTTTACTAGTTGTCTGTACTCAGACAAGTTACTTCCGCTGCTGGTTTGTATGACTGTATGACTTGAATGCTGGGTCGTGTGACCCGTACCTATGTGTATGTTATGTATGGCTCTCTGAGCCTTAAATAAATTGCTTGTGTCATAGAGTCATGTTGTGATGCCTTGTTGTATTTGCACATATCGAGCATATTGTGTGTATGTTTGAAATGCTTGGTATGTGTGGGATCTGACTATCTAGTTGTTTGTCCTTAGTAGCCTCTCTTACCGGGAAATGTCTCCTAGTGTTATCTCTGAGCCATGGTAGCTTGCTACTGCTCGGGAACACTTAGGCTGGCCGGCATGTGTCCTTCTTTGTTCCTGTGTCTGTCCCTTTGGGGAAATGTCACGCATTGAGTACCGGAGTCCTGTTAGCCCGCTACAGCCCGGTTTACCGGAGTCCTGCTAGCCCAGTGCTACAGCCCGGACCCACTTGCTGATGACCGACACGTTTGTTGCTGGGTCATGGATGCCTGTCCCTGTAAGTCTGTGCCACTTTGGGTTTACGACTAGTCATGTCAGCCCGGGCTCTTTATCATATGGATGCTAGCGACACTATCATATACGTGAGCCAAAAGGCGCAAACGGTCCCGGCAAAGGTAAGGCGACACCCGTGGGGTTACCGTGCGTGAGGCCGCAAAGTGATATGAGGTGTTACAAGCTAGATCGATGTGACATCGAGTCGGGGTCCTGACAGCGTTGGCATCAGAGCCGGATTGCCTGTAGGTTCTCCAAGCCAAACCGGTCGATGTTGAGTCTAGAAATTCTTTAGTTATATGTAGGGGAATTGTTTGTGGGTTGGAACGTAAGGCTCTTTTTACTCCTTTATCTTATGACATTCTGATCTGAGTCAGTCTATTCTTCCACCGGGGGTTAAGGAATTAGGATCTATTCTCTCTATCAGGATCACGTGTTACTAATCAGTAGTACCTTATAGGTTTGATGAATACAAGCCTAGTTCAGTTCTACTACCACACTTTGTTGTTAGGATGGACTCAGAACTTTGATATAATGATGTTGAGTGTGTATGAAATCCTTTGTCAAATGTCTCAAAATCCTTCTTGAGCATTTACAGCTGTTATGCTGCCGAAATTTTGCTAGAAATTCTAATGCCTTTGCATTATGGTTGTGCTTTCAGATGGCCACTCGCGACCTTAATCAAGTGGTTCACCTGACTCGATGCCTAGATGTACCCGGCCATACTGCCATGTTGGTCAGGGTAATGACTGAGGCTGGATACCGTTGGTATCCTGAGTACACGGTCGAAGAGCAATTCCGAGACTTTAATCAAAGCCAGTATCTCTGCACTCTCAGGATATTTCCATCTTATCCTGGGTCCACCGAGCCCCTTCACTGCTCCTATGGACTCGGGGTTACTATTGAGATGGCTGTGCAGGACGCCGCCTACTCTATGATGACCATCATGCGAGTCAGATCTGGTCTATTTCGGGACTCTGATTTCCGGTATATGCCAGGATCACTTCCGGGAGCACAATGGTATCTCCAGGCTATCTATGCTGACCCCACCCAGGAGGATTCACGGACTCGCACCACTGCTGAGATGCTCGAGGATAAGGACCGTGAAAATCGGGCCTTGAGGTTAGAGCTCTTCAATACCCGTGCTGACCACTGGGCCACATTGACTCGGTTTGCACCGGCGGTGCAAGTGGATATTCGGATATGCGCGATCTCTATCCTGTGAGATCTGCTTTGCCAGACGTGATGGGTTGGCGTGATGTAGGAGGCATCACCCCACCTCGCGGTCCCCGCAGGCCACCGTCTGTTGGTCCAAGACCTCATCCTAGCCCCTATGGTCCACAAGCTCCGCGAGATCGTCTGTTTCCGGATGATCATGTTGAGCTTCTAGGCTATGGAGGTGACTTCTACGAGGACTACTACGGATCGGTCTGAGTTAGTGGTAGTATCACTAGTTCGTGTTAGCTGTGTCGTCTATCGTCCTGCGTGACTCGTGGGATATGACCTAGTTTGTATCGCCTTCCGGAGGTGTAGAAAAATAATGTATAGGAGCTTGGAATGCCTCCGATGAGATGTAATCCTCTTTTCACCGTAATAGTACCTTGTTTGGTCTTGTGCTAAACCCTGTATGGTGTGTATGACGATGGAATAAAGAAGCAGTTTCTGTATCTACCATGTCATACGGATGATCATCTTGCATTCCGAGTTATTCCTTACATTCTGTATCCTATGTCGGAATTTTATCTTCCTGACTAAATCATTGTCTTGTTTACCTAGGATGGTCAACACGCGCACTAACCCTGCTCCTCAAGAGCAGGCCGAAGGCAGCGAAGTCAGGAATGCAAATCTGCCTCATCCTCCTTCCCTAGCCGAGGTTATGATGGAAGCCGAAAGGAACAAGCGGGAGACCAACCGTTTGTTGGAGCGTATTGAACAGAACACGGCACACCATCAGAGGACTAACATGGTGTCACTCAGTGATTTCATCAAGTTACATCCACCCACGTTCCACCACTCCGTCGAGCCTCTCGACGCTGATGACTGGCTTCGCAGTATTTCTCACAAACTGCGTTCCGCGCTGGTAGCGGAGGCTGACAAGGTCACCTTTGCTGCATATCATCTTGAAGGCCCCGCCAGTCTATGGTGGGAGAATTATGGAGCTATGCACCCAGCGGGCCATGTCACTACTTGGGCTGAATTCAGCGAGGCTTTCCGTGAACATCACATTCCGGAGGGTCTCATGGACCGTAAACGTGAGGAATTTTGCAGTTTCACTCAGGGCCGACTCTCTGTGGATGCTTACAGCAGGGAGTTCGGTAACCTCGCACGATATGCAACTGAGGAAGTTTCTACTGATGCCAAGAAGCAAGCAAGGTTCCGTAAGGGGCTTAGTCCTGAGCTTCGCCGCGACCTCCGTCTGCATGAGTGCACATCTTTTCAGAAACTTGTTAACAAGGCCATCAGTGCTGAAACTGGTCAGACTGATTATGACGCAACACGCAAGCATGGCCGTGACATGGGTTCCTCATCCGGTGCTGGTCCTCAGAAGCGCCGCGTGTGGGTGCCCAACACCGCCCTGCCACCCAGGTTCACACCGAGGCCATCTTTCCAGGCGCCTCGCCCCGTTCAACAGTCTGCACCAGCCAAGCCCTATGGGGGTCCAACCAACAATGCTCCTCCACGTTCCAGTTCCGTGACTTGTTTCAAGTGTGGGGAATCTGGCCACTATATGCGTGAGTGTCCCCAGACCAACCCCAACCAATCTGCTAAAGCTGTTGGCCGTGGCAAGCCGACAGGGAAAGTGTTCCACGCCAAGCCGGCCACCGCTACACTTGGCCATGTCAACTGTATCTCTGCCGAAGAAGCTCAAGAGGATCCCAACATCGTTCTCGGTACGCTCCTTGTTAATTGCCACCCGGCATCTGTTCTTTTCGATACAGGAGCCTCTCATTCATTTATATCCGAGAACTATGCTCGTTTGCATAACACCGCATTCTGTAACATGCCATCCACTATGGAAATTTCTACTCCCGGTTCTAGATGGCAGACCTCCAGGGTAAGTTATGGAAATGAAATCCAAGTCGACAGACTTGTTTTCCTTGCATCTTTGATAGCTCTCAAATTTTCAGATATTAATATCATTTTGGGTATGGACTGGATGTCAGCTCATCATGCCAAAATTGATTGCTTCTCTAGGACTGTTCAACTCACTCATCCTTCGGGGAAGATAGTCAATGTCTTGACCCAATTAGCCAAGCGACAATTATATTCTCTTAACGCCAGCCCTTTGCCAGACCTTGAGGACGTTCCGGTAGTCCGTGACTTCCCGGATGTCTTCCCAGAGGAATTACCAGGTGTTCCACCTGACAGGGATGTTGAGTTCGTAATAGACCTCATTCCAGGAACCGTTCCGATTGCTAGAAGACCCTATAAGATGGCACCACTAGAACTAGCCGAGCTTAAGAAACAACTCGATGAGTCCTTGAAAAAGGGTTTCATCTGACCTAGCTCATCTCCGTGGGCTTGCCCCGTCCTCTTCATCAAGAAGAAGGATGGTACGGACCGGATGGTTGTAGATTACCGACCGGTCAATTTGGTCACAATCAAGAACAAATATCCACTCCCTAGGATCAATGATCTGTATGATCAGCTCGCTGGATCCCCAGTCTTCTCCAAGATGGATTTGAGGTTGGGCTACCATCAAATCAAAATCAGAAACGGGGACATTCCTAAAACGGCCTTTGTTACTCATTATGGACAATACGAGTACACCGTCATGTCCTTCGGTTTAACCAACGCTCCAGCCACCTTTTCTCGGTTAATGAACTCAATCTTCATGGAGTATTTGGATAAATTCGTCGTAGTTTATCTCGATGATATACTCATCTACTCCAAGAACGAGGAAGAACATGCCGAACATCTAAGGCTAGTGTTGAAGAAACTTCGAGAGCACCGCCTTTATGCCAAGTTTTCCAAATGTGAATTTTGGTTGTCAGAAGTGACCTATCTGGGTCATGTAATATCTGGTAAAGGTATTGCTGTTAACCCTGAGCGAGTTCAAGCCATCCTTAATTGGACTCCACCTGAATCGGTCAAGCAAGTTCGGAGTTTTCTAGGCTTAGCAAGTTATTGCCGTCGCTTTGTCGAAAACTTCTCCAAAGTTGCTAAACCTCTAACTGAACTCCTTAAGAAGGATAAAAAGTTTGAATGGACTCCACAATGTGAGCACAGCTTTCAGGAACTGAGAAGACGCCTGACTTCTGCTCCCGTTCTGGTACCGCCAGACTTCTCTAAGGACTTTGTTATCTACTGCGACGCCTCACGACAAGGACTAGGCTGTATTCTCATGCAAGATCGACATGTAATTGCTTACGCCTCACGGCAATTGCACCCACATGAGGAGAATTATCCTACTCATGATCTAGAGCTTGCAGCTGTAGTCTATGCACTTAAAACCTGGCGACATTACCTCCTCGGTAATCGTTGCGAAATATTCACTGATCACCAAAGTCTGAAGTACATCTTCACCCAACCGGATTTGAATCTCAGGCAAAGACGTTGGGTCGAGTTGATCACAGATTTCGACTTAGGAATAACTTACACCCCAGGGAAAGCCAACGTCATGGCTGATGCGCTAAGTCGTAAATCTTATTGTAACAACCTAATGTTACAACAAAGTCAACCGCTTCTCCATGAGGAATTTCGGAAGCTTAACCTTCACCTTGTTCCTCAAGGATTTCTTTCCACCTTGGTGGCGAAACCTACTCTTACGGATCAAATCATCGCTGCCCAGAAGCGAGATAAGGGAATAGCTAAGATCAAGGAGAACATTGCTAGCGGAGGTGCTAGTTGTTTCTCCACAAATGATCATGGTGTTGTGTACTTCGAGAACCGTTTAGTGGTTCCCAAGAACCAGCATCTACGACAGTTGATCCTTAAGGAGGCTCATGAATCTCCTCTCACCATTCATCCGGGTAGTACCAAGATGTATCAGGACCTACGCCAGAGGTTCTGGTGGACTAGGATGAAGAGAGAAATTGCTCAGTATATTGCTAATTGCGACGTCTGTCGTCGTGTAAAAGCAGAGCATCAACGGCCTGCTGGCACCCTTCAACCCTTAACTATTCCTGAATGGAAGTGGGATAAAATTGGTATGGATTTCATTACCGGTCTTCCCAGGACCAAGAGAGGGAATAATGCTATCTTTGTCGTTGTCGATCGTCTTTCCAAAGTGGCCCATTTCCTACCTGTTCGTGAGAGTATAACCGCTAGTCAGCTGGCAGACTTATACATCTCCCGAATAGTGTCTCTCCATGGTGTTCCTTTGGAAATTAACTCGGATCGAGGAAGTATTTTCACCTCTCGATTTTGGGAAAGTTTCCAAAATGCTATGGGAACCCGTCTCTCCTTTAGCACCGCTTTCCACCCTCAGTCGAGTGGTCAAGTGGAACGCGTCAACCAGATTCTAGAAGACATGCTTCGAGCCTCTGTTATCTCATTCGGAATGGATTGGGAGAAGTGCCTTCCATTTGCCGAATTCGCTTGCAATAACAGCTATCAATCTAGCTTGGGTAAAGCCCCTTTTGAAGTTCTCTATGGACGACGGTGTCGAACACCCCTTAACTGGTCAGAGACCGGGGAAAGACAATTCTTTGGCCCGGATATGATTCAGGAAGCAGAAGAACAAGTTCGCATCGTTCGTGAAAAGTTGAAAACAGCCCAATCTCGTCAAAAGAGTCAATATGACCGAAAACATAAGGCTATGACCTTCGAGGTTGACGAGAAGGCTTATCTTCGGGTTACCCCTCTGAAGGGAACCCATCGTTTTCGGTATCAAAGGCAAATTGGCTCCTCGTTACATTGGACCTTTTCGCATTCTCGCCAAACGAGGAGAAGTTGCCTACCAGTTGGAACTACCTCCGCACCTCTCCAGAGTCCACGATGTCTTCCACGTTTCTCAACTCAGGCGTTGCTTCTCGGATCCTATCCGTGGAGTGGACTACGAAACGCTTGATCTCCAAGATAATCTTACATATCGAGAGTACCCCATTCGTATCCTCGATCAGGCCGAGCGTACCACTTGACGTCATAATATCAAGTTTCTCAAAGTACAATGGTCGCACCATTCTGAGGATGAAGCAACTTGGGAAAGGGAGGATCGTCTTCGATTTGAGTATCCCGCCTTCTTTCCGGAGGAACCCAAATCTCGGGACGAGATTCTTTCGAGTGGGGGTGAGTTGTCACATCCTAGTTAGCCATGCATTAGAGTGTTGCATCATGTTTACTCTTTCATCAGAAACCTGAAATGGGGATGACAGAACCCCCAGTCCCCTCTGAATCCAATTAGGGTTTACTAAAAACTTTTTCAATGAACCTGAAATGCCCTTCTAAAATGCCCATCATTTTTGTCTTGGTTCAGAACCTCTGCCAAAAGTGGTGCACATTTTCCTAGGCCATCCTAGGGTTTTTGAATTAAATCATAAATATTTGAATTTGGGCATTTAAAATTATATAAAATATTTAAATGCTCAAATATCTCCAAACTAAAATGTTTCATGTTGGAAATAATCCAACTATGGACCAGGAGTAAGTTTGGTGATTTTAGGAGTTGCCTAAGTATTTTATTTAATTCAACAAAGTTGCAGAAGTATTAAAAAAACAGAAAACAGAAAGAAATGGGAAAAGCTTACCTGGCGCCTGCACCCGGCCCACCTGCCGGCCCAGCCCAGCGCCGCTCCAGCGAGCTGCTTGCCGGCCAGGCAGGCAGGCAGGTGCCCGGCAGCGACCGCAGCGCGCGCCACGCACCTGCTCGCCGCCTCGCTGCTCCCCTCGCTCGGTGACGTCGTGGACCAGCCTCCCTCACTCCCCCGAACCCCCCAGACACCCCCTATCCTCTCCAGCTCCTCCCCCTCGCGCTCCCCCGCCATGGCCGACGCCACCATCGCCGTGCCTTCGTCGTAGCCGTGCTCCCCGCCGCCCGTGCGTCCTCTCACCGTGTCCAGGAGCTCCGCCGCTGTCCACTCCATCGAGCAAGCCGAGCCCCGAGCGCTCGCAACGCCCGAGTCCACCGCAACGACCTCGCCCGAACCACCGTCGCCGGAGATCCCCTTCAACGCCGTCGTCGCTCCGGTCCATCTCCGGCCACACCAAGGGCTTCGTCGCACTCACTGTAAGCTTAGCCATCTTCCCCTTCCTTCCGTTCTTGCTCCCGAGCCGTGTAGCGACCTCCCGGAGCTCAACCGCACCCACCGCCATGGAGCTCGTCGCTCACGTGCTCCCGGTCACCCTCTGACCACTCCACGGTGTCCATCATGCTCACCGTGTCACTTAACACCTAGCTAGCCACTCCCCGAGCCTCACCGACCCCTCTAGCGTCAAGTTCGTCTTCGGCCGAACCCCGGTGGCCGCCAAAGTCGTCGCCGGCGCCAACTCCGGCCACCCCGACCCCAACGGACTCCACCAAGAGTTGCGGCTCGTCCTCAGCTCCACTCCGGTGGTCTCCGCGACCCATTTGGTGGCCGAAACGGCCAAAACCACTTCCGCCGCCGCGTCGGGCTCGACGGCGGCTAAACGCCGGTGCAGCCGACCCGGGTTTGACCACGGGTGGGCCCTGGTTGACTCCCCTGAGTCAATGACAGGTGGGGCCCAGCCCCGTTAATTAAACAGGTTTAGTTTTAATTAAACTTTAATTAATTTAATCACCCTGACATGCGGGACCCACTGTCAGGTTTGACCCGGACGTGTTCCGTTGACCTGCTGACGTCACACTGACGTCAGGCTGACGCAATAATTGATTTTCTGGAATTATTCTAATATAGGAAATTCCAGAATATAATTTAAACTTCAAAAATTCATAACTTTTATTCTGTAACTCCAAATCAGACAAATTATATATGAAAAATGATCAGAAAAATCCAATCTATCCATCTGTACTATTTTCATGCATGACTAAACAAGTTAACTTGATGTTTAATGCAGAATAAGGAAAACACTTTAAAGGGCCATGTTTGAGTTTGAAATTTGAATCTTTGATTCAAATTGATTCAAACCCTTCTGGTCTTAGTTGCATTAGCCCAACACACTCATATTGCTATGTTTCATGCATGCATCATATTGTTGCACATTGTTTGGTGATGGTTGTGTATCGGTGTTCTTTGCGGCAGGATCTGCCTCCAAGGAGTATCGTGATTACCCTAACGAAGAACCGTATCAGTGCATCGAACCATCAGGCAAGCAACCAACCATTTGATCATATCGATACAATCCCATGTTCTCGCTCCTGCTCTCTTTTACTGCATTAAGACAACGCATTTCAAACTGCTGTGTGCTACGGTAGTTGAACCCACTTCCTCTGCATGACCTGTCATTGCCACAGTAACTAGATGAAACCCAGTAGCATGTGTAGGAGTGGATTGAGCCATATGTATGTGTTGTTCCTACCTTGCTATGCCTGCTATGCTTAGAGTCGTGTCAGGTCTGGTTCATCTGGGTGATGGGCTAGAGTGAAATGATTATGTCGGTAATAAGAGTGGTGTGGTGAACACGTTTTGGTAAAGGTATCGATGAGAGGCCATGTAGGAGTACATGGTGGGTTGTTTCATTGAAGCCAACCTTAAGCACTGAGATCTGTATGTGTGATTTAAGAATCAGCTACTACCATGCATTGGGCCCTGAAATATGACCCCGCTCGACTTCTTATTCACCCTAGCTCTCTGTCCAGGAGTTGCAAGTAGTTTCTGGTGTTTGTAGCCTACTGGAGGCCGTGGACAGCGCTGACCGTAGGGGTGGGCTGTGATGCGGTAGGTACGTGGCCGGGTGTACCGAATACCCGTTAGGTATCTCGGGAACCCTGTTCACATCGTTCGGGGCCGTATGGGAAACCTCGGCCGGACTCCCTGCGGATGGAACCCGAATAGGCGATAAACCTGGACTAGAGGCTTAAGTGTTTAGGTAGGTCGTGGTCTACACCCACGTCGGCTTTCGCTTGAAGTCTGCCGAGCACATGTCGTGTGCAGACGCTAAGTGGTGGAAACATGTATGAAGAAGTACACCCCTGCAGGGTTATCATGATCTATTCGAATAGCCGCGTCCGCGGTAAAGGACTACTTGGTTGCCTATACAGTTCATAGACAAGTAAATGGAAACTACTAAAAGCCTCAAGATAAGTGTGAGTGCCGAGGATGGCTCTTCCGTAGGAAGACGGAGGTGGATCCTCGGTAGTGTATTGAATTGGTGAGTAGTGGACTCGTGTGCGCAAAACCATTTCAAGTTGGAGTCTCGTAGGTTAGCCTAGCCAAGAGTCAAAGCTGGCTTGCTGCAACAACTCCACCAACCCTTCTTGATAATATGCATGTATGTAGGATCTGATGTAAGTCTTGCTGGGTACCTTTGTACTCATGTTGCTATAATTTACATTTTTTACAGAAGACGCTGCAACCCCTTCTGATGGGTTCTACGTAGACGTTGACATCAATGAGTAGGCTAAGGCCCAGGTGGTGATCCTGAGCTTGTGAAGGACCTCGTAGTATAGATAGGTTTTCCAAGCCTCTTTTATTTTACTAGTTGTCTGTACTCAGACAAGTTACTTCCGCTGCTGGTTTGTATGACTGTATGACTTGAATGCTGGGTCGTGTGACCCGTACCTATGTGTATGTTATGTATGGCTCTCTGAGCCTTAAATAAATTGCTTGTGTCATAGAGTCATGTTGTGATGCCTTGTTGTATTTGCACATATCGAGCATATTGTCTGTATGTTTGAAATGCTTGGTATGTGTGGGATCTGACTATCTAGTTGTTTGTCCTTAGTAGCCTCTCTTACCGGGAAATGTCTCCTAGTGTTATCTCTGAGCCATGGTAGCTTGCTACTGCTCGGGAACACTTAGGCTGGCCGGCATGTGTCCTTCTTCGTTCCTGTGTCTGTCCCTTCGGGGAAATGTCACGCATTGAGTACCGGAGTCCTGTTAGCCCGCTACAGCCCGGTTTACCGGAGTCCTGCTAGCCCAGTGCTACAGCCCGGACCCACTTGCTGATGACCGACACGTTCGTTGCTGGGTCATGGATGCCTGTCCCTGTAAGTCTGTGCCACTTTGGGTTTACGACTAGTAATGTCAGCCCGGGCTCTTTATCATATGGATGCTAGCGACACTATCATATACGTGAGCCAAAAGGCGCAAACGGTCCCGGGCAAAGGTAAGGCGACACCCGTGGGGTTACCGTGCGTGAGGCCGCAAAGTGATATGAGGTGTTACAAGCTAGATCGATGTGACATCGAGTCGGGGTCCTGACACCGAATCATGTTAGCAATTGCCACATTTTATGAAATCTGGCAGGTGGATGTCAAAACTGCATTCCTTAATGGATTTATTAAAGAAGAGTTGTATATGATGCAACCAGAAGGTTTTGTCAATCCTAAAGGTGCTAACAAAGTGTGCAAGCTCCAGCAATCCATCAATGGACTAGTCCAAGCATCTCAGAGTTGGAATATACGCTTTGATGAGTTGATCAAAGCATATGGTTTTATGCAGACTTTTGGAAAGGCTTTTATTTACAAGAAAGTGAGTGGGAGCACTATAGCCTTTCTGATAAGTATAGTGAATGACATATTGTTGATCAGAAATGATGTAGAATTTTCTGGAAAGCATAAAGGAGTGTTTGAAAGGAGTTTTTCAAAGAAAGACCTCAGTAAAGCTACTTACATATTAAGCATCAAGATCTATGGAGATAGATCAGGACACTTGATAAGATTTTCAATTAGTACACACCTTGACAAGATTTTGAAATAGTTCAAAATGGAATAGTCAAAGAAAGAGTTCTTGCCTGTGATGCAAAGGTGTGAAGTTGAGTAAGACTCAAAACCCGACCATGGCAGAAAATAGAAAGAGAATGAAAAGTCATTCCCTATGCATCAGCCATAGGTTCTACAAAGTATGCTATGTTGTATACCAGACCTATTGTATATCTTGCCCTGAGTTGGCCAAGGGAGTACAATTTTGATCTAGGAGTAGATCACTCGATAGCGGTCAAAACTATCCTTAGTGAGGACTAAGGAGATGTTTCTCGATTATGGAGGTGATAAAATAGTTCGTCGTAAAGAGTTACATCGATACAAGCTTTTACACTAATCCAGATGACTCTAAGTCTCAATCTGGATACATATTGACAGTGGGAGCAATTAGCTAGAGTAGCTCCGTGCAGAGCATTGTAGACATAGAATATTTGCAAAATACATACGGCTCTGAATGTGAGAGACCCCTTGACTAAACTTCTTTCACGAGAAAAACATGATCATACCTTAGTACTCTTTGGGTGTTAATCACATAGCGATGTGAACTAGATTATTGACTCTAGTAAACCCTTTGGGTGTTGATCACATGATGATGCGAACTATGGGTACTAATCACATACAGATGTGAATATTGGTGTTAAATCACATGGTGATGAGAAGTAGATTATTGACTCTAGTGCAAGTGGGAGACTAAAGGAAATATGCCCTAGAGGCAATAATAAAGTTATTATTTATTTCCTTATTTCATGATAAATGTTTATTATTCATGCTAGAATTGTATTAACCGGAAACGTAGTACATGTGTGAATACATAGACTAGCTCGTTGAATCAAAGATGGTTAAGTTTCCTAGCCATAGACATGAGTTTTCATTTGATTAACGGGATCACATCATTATAGAATGATGTGATTGACTTGACCCATTCCGTTAGCTTAGCACTTGATCGTTTAGTATGTTGCTATTGCTTTCTTCATGACTTATACATGTTCCTATGACTATGAGATTATGCAACTCCCGTTTACCGGAGGAACACTTTGTGTGCTACCAAACGTCACAACGTAACTGGGTGATTATAAAGGTGCTCTACAGGTGTCTCCAAAGGTACTTGTTGAGTTGGCGTATTTCGAGATTAGGATTTGTCACTCCGATTGTCGAAGAGCTATCTCTGGGCCCTCTCGGTATTGCACATCACTATAAGCCTTGAAAGCAATGTGATTAATGAGTTAGCTGCGGGATGATGCATTACATAACGAGTAAAGAGACTTGCCGGTAACGAGATTGAACTAGGTATTGAGATACCGACGATCGAATCTCGGGCAAGTAACATACCGATGACAAAGAGAACAACGTATGTTGTTATGCGGTTTGACCGATAAAGATCTTCGTAGAATATGTAGGAGCCAATATGAGCATCCATGTTCCGCTATTGGTTATTGACCGGAGGCGTGTCTCGGTCATGTCTACATAGTTCTTGAAACCGTAGGGTCCGCACACTTAACGTTAGATGACAGTTATATTATGAGTTTATGTGTTTTGATGTACCGAAGGTAGTTCGGAGTCCCGGATGAGATCGGGGACATGACGAGGAGTCTCAAAATGGTCGAGACGTAAATATCGATATATTGGACGACTATATTCGGACTTCGGAAAGGTTTCGAGTGATTCGGGTATTTTTTGGAGTACCGGAGAGTTACGAGAATTCGCCAGGGCGTATATGGGCCTTATTGGGCCATACGGGAATAGAGGAGAGAGGCCAAAAGGAAGGAGTCATGCGCCCTCCCCTCCTGGTCCGAATTGGACAAGGGGTGCAGGCCCCTTTTCCTTCTCCCTCTCCTCCTCTTTCCTTCTCTCCTACTCCAACAAGGAAAGGAGGAGTCCTACTCCCGGTGGGAGTAGGACTCCCCCCTTGGTGCGCCCTCCTCCTTGGCCGGCCGCCTCCCCCTTGCTCCTTTATATATGGGGGCAGGGGGGCACCCCATAGACACAACAATTGATCCCTTGGATCTATTAGCCGTGTCTGGTGCCCCCCTCCACCATAGTCCACCTCGATAATACCGTAGCGGTGCTTAGGCGAAGCCCTGCATCGGTAGAACATCATTAGCGTCACCACGCCGTCATGCTGACGGAACTCTCCCTCGACACTCGGCTGCATCGGAGTTCGAGGTACGTCATCAAGCTGAACGTGTGCAAGAACTTGGAGGTGCCATGCTTTCGGTGCTTGATCAGTCGGGCCGTGAAGACGTACGACTACATCAACCGCGTTGTGCTAACGCTTCTGCTTACGGTCTACGAGGGTACATGGACAACACTCTCCCCTATCGTTGCTATGCATCACCATGATCTTGCGTGTGCATAGGAATTTTTTTGAAATTACTACGTTCCCCAACAGGACGACCATGGGTTGAACTTTGGGGTGACTGGCTCCATCGCGTAGATGCCCCTGAGTGTGCGCTTGCGCTCCCTCTTAGGGATATAGGTAGCATATATCATGTTCACCGTTTTAACTTGGGGGGGGGGACTTCTTCTGTCCCCTTGTGTTCAGTGGACGGGGCTCCTCGTCATCATCCTTGCTTTGCAACCCCTTCTCCTTGTTCTCAGCATTTAACTTGCCGGCCTGTTTAAAAACCCAACATTCTCTGTTGGTATGATTGGCTAGTTTATCAGAAGTGTCGTGGATTTGACATGGACGATCGAGTATGCCGTCCAAGCTAGACGGGTTCGGATTTCTTCTTTTATATGGCTTCTTCCGCTGACCTGACTTAGAGCCACTGAATCCGGTGTTGACTGCCGTGTCCTCAATGTTGTCACCATTGCTTCGACGCTTGTGTCTGTTGCGTCGGGGCTTGTTATTGCTATTTCTGACTTCAGAAGTGCCAGGTTCGCTTGTATTGTTATTGCTACGGGCTAGCCAGCTATCCTCGCCTGCGCAAAAGCGGCTCATAAGAGTCATGAGGGCTGCCATGGACTTCGACTTTTTTTGGCTGAGGTGTCGGGCGAGCCATTCGTCACGGATGCTATGTTTAAAGGCCGCTAGGGCTTCGGCATCCGGACAGTCGATGATGTGGTTCTTTTTAGTTAAGAACCTAGTCCAGAATTTCCTGGCTGACTCTCCGGGCTGTTGAACTATGTGACTTAAGTCATCGGCATCCGGAGGTCCGACATATGTGCCCTAGAAGTTGTCTCGGAAGGTGTCTTCCAAGTCTTCCCAGCTGCCAATTGAGTTTACGGGCAAACTGTTCAACCAGTGCCGAGCAGGTCCCTTGAGTTTTAGTGGGAGGTATTTGATGGCGTGAACATCATCACCGCGGGCCATATGAATATGGAGGAGAAAAATCCTAAATCCATACCGCGGGTCTGTTGTCGCATCATATGATTCGATGTTCACAGGTTTAAACCCTTCCGAGAATTCATGTTCCATTACTTCGTCAGGGAAGCAAAGGGGGTGTGCAGCACCTCTATATCGGGCTAAGTCGCGACGTAGCTCGGATGGAGTTTGTCTACGTTTTTCGTCCTAGGCATGGTGATGTTTGTCATGTCCGGCCGGATGGCCATCGTCGTGCATTGGGGCACGCCCCCGCGATCCATAGATCAATCTGGACTGACCTACTCTGTTTTTGAGGTCATGTCGCAGGTCATATGTGTATCCCCGAGCTATTGTGTCTCTGTTTTTGCGGCGAGGTAGTGCGGGCTGGTGTTTGTCTTGAGTTGCCCCTTTGTCCCGGCCACGTGGTGGTCAGTCAGCCGCATTATGCGCTGGTAGGACGGGATCCAGCGCCTCATCATTGAATTGGGGTAACAGTTTGCGTTTCGGGTAACTTTTGGTTGGGCGCTCGAGGCCATATTCTTCGGCTGCTAGGACATCAGTCCATCTATCGTTGAGCAGATCCTGATTAGCTTGAAGCTGCCGCTGCTTCTTTTTCAGGCTCCTTGCAGTGGCTATTAGCTGGCGCTTAAAGCGCTCCTTCTCGAGAGGTTCCTCAGGCACAATAAAATCCTCGTTGCCGAGGCTCACCTCGTCCTCGGAGAGCCGAAGGTAGTTACTGTCCTCCGAGTCTTCTTTCATGGCCTGTTCATCAGGGTTGACTCACCCATCTTCCCGTTCGTCTTGTTGGGAGGTTGGCTTAACGGGGTCTTTGTTTTCTTCGGCATCGTTGAGAGTATTGTTTTCTCCTGTGCCAGTATTGTTGTCCTTTCCGCGGCGTGGCTTAGAGCGGCACCACTGACGTTGGCGCTTCGGCTATATCTCAGGAGGTTTGTCCTCGACTGGATCCTTCTCATTGTTGCTGTTGTTCTCTTTGGGTGTATCCACCATGTATACATCATACGAGGAGGTGGCTGCCTAGCGCCCTGTAAGCTGTGGTTTTTGTGTCTGCTCCTCTCCGGCATCGTCATCCATACCGTCGATGTCTTCGGAACCGTAATCGAGCATGTCGGTTAAGTCCTTGACAGTGACTATGAAGTGGGTGGTGGGTGGGAAGCGGAATTCTCCGTCATCAGCCTTCAATCCAAACCGGATATAGTTCGGCTTAGAGTCCCCTGATAAGGAGAGGGCTTTTAACGAGTTTAGCACATCGCCTAAAGGTGAGTGCCGGAAGATGTCCGTGGAGCTGAACTCAACAATCGACGCCTGACAGGTTCGATGGGCGCGGATGCACGCGGTTCGGGATCTATGGCCGAAGACGAATCCGAGGTTCTGGTGACACAGGCCCCGCTCGAGGTCGGATCTATGTGCGGCTCTAACGCCGCTGAGTGTGCGGCTTCTGTGGCGGGGTTGAGCTTCTCGTCCTCGGACGACGCAATCTGCTCCGGATCCAGGGCCAAAGCATTTACAGGCGCAATCTCTTGGGCATGGTCTGATGACAAATTTAGGTCATGTTCATCGTGGTGGCAGGGAGCGGCTGTCATGGGCTCAAATCCGTCAAAGATCAAGTCTCCGCGGATATCGGCAATGTAATTCAGGCTTCCAAACCTGACCTGATGGCCAGGGGCGTAGATGTCGATCTACTCTAGATGGCCAAGCGAGTTGGCCCACAGTGCGAAGCCGCTGAATACGAAGATCTGTCCGGGGAGGAAAACCTTCCCCTGGACTGCATTGTTGTAGATGATTGACGGAGCCATCAAACCTTTTGGTGACATCGCAGCGGAACTCTCAATGAAAGCACCAACGTCGGTGTCAAAACCTGCGGATCTCGGGTAGGGGGTCCCAAACTATGCGTCTAAGGTTGATGGTAACAGGAGGCAGGGGACACGATGTTTACCCAGGTTCGGGCCCTCTCTGATGTAGGTCATACCCTACTTCCTGCTTGACTGATCTTGATGAATATGAGTATTACAAGAGTTGATCTACCACGAGATCATAATGGCTAAAACCCTAGAAGTCTAGCCTATCTGATTATGATTGCCTCTATGGACTAAGCCCTCTGGTTTATATAGGCACCGGAGGGGACTAGGGTTGTACAAAGTCGGTTACAGAGAAAGGAATCTTCGTATCTGGTCGCCAAACTTGCCTTCCATGCCAAGGAGAGTCCCATCCGGACACGAGAGAGAGTCTTCTGTCTTGTATCTTCACAGCCCAACAGTCCGGCCCACGTTAAATAGTTCGGCTATCTGAGGACCCCTTAATCCAGGACTCCCTCAGCCGCTGCCCATCTCCTACCCTCGGTCGCCACCCTCTTCCCAGCCACCACTTAAACCCTAACACCATCGCCACCCCAGCTCCCTCCCACCGCCACCATGTCCCGCTCCAAGGGCAATCCATCCGACGCCGGCTCATTCGCTGGCCCCATGTTCACCTCTGATCGCCTCAATGAGCTCCACATCAAAGATCACGTGCCTATCATCCTTGACCTCGACTCGCCATCCTACAACGTATGGCACACCGACTTCACGCTCTTGTTCTGCTCCTCCGTCTCATCGAGCATATTGACGGGAGCGTCGACTCCCGTGACATGAAGGACACCTTTGAGTGGCTTTCCATGGATGCTTGCATCGTCAAGTGGCTCTTCCTCACCATCTCACAGGGTCTCTTCGACATTGTGAACTCCCGTGACCCATCGGCGTACGCCATGTAGACACGGTTGTGCGACCTCTTCCTCGACAATCAACTCCAACACCATGTTTTCCTCCAAGGGGAGTTCTTTACGATGCAACAAAATGATCTCTCGATCGATGAGTACTACACGCGACTGAAGGTCCTCGCCGACGAGCTGCACGACATCGGCATGACCATCGACGACTCCGTCCTCCTCACTAACCTCCTTTGGGACCTCCACCCCGACCTCGGCCAGCCCACCGCCAACCTCTCCCTCATCACACCGACGTACGCCAAGGCCGTCACGTATCTTCACATGGAGAAGAAGCGTCTTCGCCACTCTGTTCGGCAGGCGACCCACACCGCTCTCCACGTCGGCCTCGCCGCCGGCCATGACGTTCCTCCAACCCCTCCCGTGCCTCGTCCTCCTGCTCCGACCCTGCCACCCGCGCCCGCCCCTCTGGTGGTCGCAAGCAGAAGGGTCGTGACGGTCGGAACCGCAACTCCAACACGACACCACGCCCTCCTGCGGACCCCGGGGCAGTCCCTACTCCACCCTGGCTATCGGGGTACAACCCCTGGACGGGCTTCATGCATGCTTACTCCATGCCCGTCCCCCGCCCCCTGCTCCGGGCATCCTAGGTGCACGGTCGACCTCTCATCAGGCCCTACTGACCGCGCCCGCCCCCGGTCCTGCGGCACATGGTGGCGCCGCGACCTACAGTGGTTATCCTGCCTACGGTGGCTCTCCGACCTTCAGCGCGTATGGAGGTAACCCCGGCGGTGCTTGGGACCCATTCCTCCTCTTCGCTCTTCACGCTGCACCCTCACCGAGCAACTACAATGTGTTGGGGAACGTAGCGTGCAATTTCAAAAAATTCCTAGGCTCACGCAAGATCTATCTAAGAGATGTATAACAACGAGGGGGATAGTGAGTCTACGTACCCTCGTAGACCATAAGCAGAAGCGTTTCACAACGCGGTTGATGTAGTCGAACTTTCTTCACGGTCCACCAATCGAGTACCGAATGTACGACACTTCCGAGTTCTGCACACGTTCAGCGCGATGACGTCCCTCGCCTTCTTTATCCAACAAGACATTGAGGTAGTAGATGAGTTCCGTCGTCATGACGGCATGGTGATGGTGATGGTGAAGTTATATCCTTAGGCGGTCGCCTAAGCACTACAAAAATATGACCGGGGTAGTAAATTGTGGAGGGGGCGCCGCACACGGCTAGACAATTGTCTTGTCGTGCTAGGGCACTCCCCTCCACATATGTATAGGTGGGAGGAGAGGGAGGCAGCCAGGGGCGCCCCAAGTAGGCTGAATCCTACTTGGGGTCCCTCCCCAATTCGTAATCTACCATATTTATCGCAGGGGGAAGGAAAGAGGGGTAAACGGGAAGGAAGGGCGAATCCTATTCCCTTTGTTTCCTTCCCTTCTTTCGTTTCCTTCTTCCCCTTTCCTTCTCCACCTTGGACGGCCTATATGGGGGGGCGCACCAGCCCCATGTGGCTGGTGTGTCTCCTCTCTTGGCCCATAAGGCCCATATCTTTTGCCGAGGGTTCTCGGAACCCCTTCCGGTGATCTGATATGTACCCGGTACCCTCCGAAAGACTTCCGGTGTCGGAATACCATCATCCTATATATCAATCTTTACTTCTCGACCATTTCCAGACTCCTCATCATGTCCGTGATCTCATCTGGGACTCCGAACAATATTCGGTCACCAAATCACATAACTCATATAATACTATATCGTCATCGAACGTTAAGCATGCGGACCCTACGGGTTCGAGAACTATGTAGACATGACCGAGACACCTCTCTGGTAAATAACCAATAGCGGAACCTGGATGCTCATATTGACTCCCACATATTCTACGAAGATCTTTATCGGTCGAACCGTTATGACAACATACGTTATTCCCTTTGTCCATCGGTATGTTACTTGCCCGAGACTCGATCATCGGTATCTTCATACCTAGTTCAATCTCATTACCGGAAAGTCTCTTTACTCATTCCATAATACATCATCTTGCAACTAACCCATTAGTCACTTTGCTTGCAAGGCTTCTCATGATGTGTATTACCGAGAGGGCCTGGAGATACCTCTCCGATACTCGGAGTGAAAAATCCTAATCTCGATCTATGCCAACCCAACAAACACCTTAGGAGATGCCTGTAGAACATCTTTATAATCACCCTGTGATGTTTGATAGCATAGAAGGCATTCCTCTGGTATCCTAGAGTTGCATAATCTCATAGTCGAAGGAATATGTATTTGACATGAAGAGAGCAATAGCAATAAAACTGAATGATCAATATGCTATGCTAACAAATGGGTCTTGTCCATCACATCATTCTCCTAATGATGTGATCCCATTCATCAAATGACAACATGATATGTCTCCAATGTATCTATAATTTTTGATTGTTCCATGCTATTATATTATCTGTTTTGGATGTTTAATAGACATTTCTATGCTATTTTATATTTTTTGGGACTAACCTATTAACCGAGAGCCTAGTGCTATTTTCTATTTTTTTTCTATTTTAGAGTTTCGCAGAAAAGGAATACCAAACAGAGTCCAAACGGAATTAAACTTTCGCGATGATCTGTATTGGACCGAAAGGAAACCAGAAGACTTGGATATGAAGTCGGAGATGCAACGAGGCAGCCACGAGGCAGGAGGGCATGCCCCCTACCTTGTGGGCCCCTCGGAGCTCCCCTGACCTAGTTCCTTCACCTATATATATACTCTTATACCCTAAAAATACCCAGGAGAGCCACGAAACCACTTTTCCACCGCCGCAACCTTCTGTACCCGTGAGATCCCATCTAGGGGCCTTTTCCGGCGTCCTGGCGGAGGGGGATTCGATCATGGAGGGCTTCTACATCAACACCATTGCCTCTCTGATGAAGCGTGAGTAGTTTACCACAGACCTTCAGGTCCATAGCAAGTAGCTAGAGGGCTTCTTCTCTCTCTTTGATTCTCAATAACATGTTTTCATCGATGTTCTTGGAGATCTATTCAATGTAATATTCTTTTGCGATGTGTTTGCCGAGATCCGATGAATTGTGGATTTATGATCAGATTATCTATGAATATTATTTGGTTCTTCTCTGAATTCTTATATGCATGATTTGATATCTTTGCAAGCCTCTTCGAATTATCAGTTTAGTTTGGCCTACTAGATTGATCTTTCCTGCAATGGAGAAGTGCTTAGCTTTGGGTTCAATCTTGCGGTGTCCTTTCCTAGTGAAAGTAGGGGCAGCAAGGAACATATTATATTGTTGCCATCGAGGATAAAAAGATGGGGTTTTCATCATATTGCTTGAGTTAATTCCTCTACATCATGTCATCTTACTTAATGTGTTACTCCGTTCTTTATGAACTTAATACTCTAGATGCATGCTGGATAGCGGTCGATGTGTGGAGTAATAGTAGTAGATGCAGAATTGTTTCGGTCTACTTGACACGGACGTGATGCCTATGTTCATCATCATTACCTTAGATATGATCATAACTATGCACTTTTCTATCAATTGCTCAGCAGTAATTTGTTCACCCACCATAATATTTGCTATCTTGAGAGAAGCCACTAGTGAAGTCTATGGCCTCCGGGTATCTTTTCCATTATATTGAATCTCGTTTACATCTTACTAGTTTCCGATCTACTATTTTGCAATCTTACTTTCAGATCTATACACCAAAAATACAAAAAATATTTACTTCACCGTTTATCTATCTCTATCAGATCTCACTTTTGCAAGTGACTGTGAAGGGATTGACAACCCCTTTATCGCGTTGTGTGCAAGTTGTTTATTGTTTGTGCAGGTATTCGGTGACTTGTGTGTTGTATCCTACTGGAATGATACCTTGGTTCTCAAGAGGGAAATACTTACGCTACTTTGCTGCATCACCCTTTTCTCTTCAAGGGAAAACCAACGCAAGCTCAAGAGGTAGCAAGAAGGATTTCTGGCGCCATTGTCGGGGAGATCTACGTCAAGTCAAGCCATACCAAGTACCCATCATAAACTCTTATCCCTTGCATTACTTTATTCGCCATTCACCTCTCATTTTCCTCTCCCCCACTTCTAAAACTATTTTCGAAAAGATTTGCCTTTTCTTCGCCTCTCTTCCGTTCGATCTTTTGTTTGCTTGTGTTACCATGTCCCTACCTTTTGCTTTCATCTTCGCTTGCTAATATTTTTAAGAGATCCAATTATGATGAACCAATTGCTAGTGAGTTGAGTGCACAATATTATCTTTATGAGGTTTTGCTTGAAATTCGTGAATCTGAAAATTGTGATGAAGTGCTTTATGATGTGATTCATGATAGATCTTTAAATGAAAAGCATGATTGCAATGATGTTATTATAAATTCTATTAGTGTCAATTGTGTTAATGATATGCAAAACCCTAAGCTCGGGGATGCTAGTTTTGCTATGTCCACTATTTGTTGCAACGATCATGAATGGGGTGATTCTTCTTATGATCTTGAAAATTTATTTAAGCCCCATGATGAATATGAGATTGATATTAGTGTTTGCAATAATATTGAAAGTGGGTTTGGAAGAGTGTCAACTTTAGATCCCACATATTTGGAGAATGCTCAATCTTATGAAATTTTTGATAAAAGTGGGTTTGGATAGGTCATGACTTTAGTTAATGTTAATCCCACTATTTTGGAAGAGTGTCAACTTCGCATGCATGTCGATCGTGTTGAGAATATGTTATGTGATAGCTATATTGTTGAATTTGCTTATGATCCTATATGTAACTATTATGAGAGAGGAAAATATGGTTGTACAAATTTTCATGTTACTAAATTACCTCTCGTTATGTTGAGATTGCTATTCTTTCTTCCTTCTTCCTTGCATATGCTAGTTTTTGCTTGCCTTGATAATTTGTTTGCTTATAAAATGCCTATGCATAGGAAGTATGTTAGACTTAGATGTGTTTGTCACATGTTTTATGATGCTCTCTTTATGCTTCAATTCTTCTCTTTTATGTGAGCATTATAAAAATTATCAATGCCTAGCTACGACGTTAAACGATAGCGCTTGTTGGGAGGCAACCCAATTTTATTTTTGTTCTTTGCTTTTTTTCTCATGCTTAGTAATGAACAACTCATGTAGCCTCTGGTTAGATCTGGTTTCATGTTTTAATTAGTTTTAGTGCCAAGTAGAACCTTTGGGAAGACTTGGGTGAAAGTTGATTTGATCTTCCTGAAAAACAGAAACTTTTGCACTCACGAGCTTATTTTTAGTTTTTAATATAGGAGCGATTTTGAGTTGATTCGTTTTGAATAATATTAATAGATAATTCCTCGCGTCCACCAATTTATTTCAGAATTTTGGAGTTACAGAAGTATTCGAAATATTCAGATTACTACAGACTGTTCTGTTTTTGACAGATTCTATTTTTCGCGTGTTGTTTGCTTATTTTGATGAATCTATGGGTAGTATCAGGGGGTATGAACCAAGGAGAAGTTGGAACATATTAGATATTACACCAATATAAATAAATAATGAGTTTGCAACAGTACCTTCTTTCGAGTTTTGTGTTGTGAAGTTTTCAACTTTTGGGTAAGGATTTGATGGACTATGGAATAAGGAGTGGCAAGAGCCTAAGCTTGGGGATTCCCAAGGCACCCCAAGTTAATATTCAAGGACAACCAAAAGCCTAAGCTTGGGGATGCCCCGGAAGGCATCCCCTTTTTCGTCTTCATCTATCGGTAACTTTACTTGAGGCTATATTTTTATTCACCACATGATATGTGTTTTGCTTGGAGCGTCTTCTATGATTTGAGTCTTTACTTTTTAGTTTACCACACTAATCCTTGCTGTACACACCTTTTGGGAGAGACACGCATGAATCGTGATTTATTAGAATACTCTATGTGCTTCACTTATATCATTTGAGCTAGGCAATATTTCTCTAGTGCTTCACTTATATCTTTTTAGAGCACGGCGATGGCTTTATTTTATAGAAATTGTTGAACTCTCATGTTTCACTTATATTATTTTGAGAGTCTTTTAGAACAACACTGTAATTTGCTTGGGTTATAAAACTAGTCCTAATATGATAGGCATCCAAGAGGGATATAATAAAAACTTTCATATAAAGTGCATTGAATACTATGAGAAGTTTGATTCTTTATGATTGTTTTGAGATATGAGGATGGTGATATTAGAGTCATGCTAGTGGAGTAATTGTGAATTTGAGAAATACTTGTGTTGAGATTTGTGAGTCCCGTAGCATGCACGTATGGTAACCGTTGTGTAACAAATTTGAAGCATAAGGTATCTCTTTGATTGTCATCCTTTGTGTGGAGGTCGGGATCACGTGATGGTTAACTCCTACCAACCCTTCCCCTAGGAGCATGCACATGGTACTTGGTTTTGATGACTTGTAGATTTTTACAATAAGTATGTGAGTTCTTTATGACTAATGTTGATTCCATGGATTATACGCACTGTCACCCTTCCACCATTGCTAGCCTCTCTTGTGGCGCGCAATTTTCCCCGGTACCATACACCCACCATTTACCTTCCTCAACACAGCTACCGTACCCACCTATTATGGCATTTCCATATCCACTCCGAGATATATTCCATGCAACTTTCCACCGTTCTGTTTATTATGACACACTTCATTATTGTCATATTGCTTTGCATGATCATGTAGTTGACATCGTATTTGTGGCAAAGCCACCTTTCATAATTCTTTCATACATGTCACTCTTGATTCATTGCACATCCCGGTACACCGCCAGAGACAATCACATAGAGTCATATTTTGTTCTAAGCATTGAGTTGTAACTTTTTGAGTTGTAAGTAAATAGAAGTGTGATGATCATCATTATTAGAGCATTGTCCCATGTGAGGAAATAAAAAAGAGAGGCCAAAGAAGCCAATAAAAAATAGAGGCCAAAGAAGCCAATCAAAGAGAGAGAGAGAGAGAGAGAGAGAGAAGGGGCAATGTTACTATCCTTTTTCCACACTTGTGCTTCAAAGTAGCACCATGATCTTCATGTTAGAGAGTTTCTTATTCTGTCACTTTCATATACTAGTGGGAATTTTTCATTATAGAACTTGGCTTCCAATGATGGGCTTCCTCAAATGCCCTAGGTCTTCATGAGCAAGCAAGTTAGATGCACACCCACTTAGTTTCCTTTTTGAGCTTTCATACACTTATAGCTCTAGTGCATCTATTGCATGGCAATCCCTACTCACTCACAATGATGTCTATTGATGGGCATCTCCATAGCCTATTGATACACCTAGTTGATGTGAGACTATCTCTTCATTTTTGTCTTCTCCACAACCACCATTCTATTCTACCTATAGTGCTATGTCCATGGCTCACGCTCATGTATTGCGTGAAAGTTTAAAAAGTTTGAGAATACAAAAGTATGAAACAATTGCTTGGCTGAAACAGGGGTTGTGCATGATTTGAATATTTTGTGTGACGAAGATGGAGCATAGCCAAACTATATGATTTTGTAGGGATGAGTTTTCTTTGGCCATGTTATTTTGAGAAGACATAATTGCTTTGTTAGTATGCTTGAAGTATTATTATTTTTATGTCAATATTAAACTTTTGTTTTGAATCTTTCGAATCTAAGCATTCATGCCACAATAAAGAAATTACATGGATAAATATGTTAGGTAGCATTCCACATCAAAAACTTTATTTTTATCATTTACCTACTCGAGGACGAGCATGAATTAAGCTTGGGGATCCTTGATAAGTCTCCAATGTATCTATAATTTTTTATTGTTCCATGCTATTATATTATCTATTTTGGATGTTTAATAGGCGTTTATATGCTATTTTATATTATTTTAGGAACTATCCTATTAACCGAGAGCGCAGTGCCAGTTTATATTTTTTTTGCCTATTTTAGAGTTTCGCAGAAAAGGAATACCAAACGGAGTCCAAACAGAATGAAACTTTCGCAATGATCTTTCTTGGAATGAAAGGAAACAAGAAGACTTGGAGATGATGTCGGAGAAGCAACGAGGTGGCCACGAGGCAGGAGGGCGCGCCCAGGGGGTAGTGCGCCCCCTACCTCGTGGGCCCCTCATAGCTCCCCTGACCTTGTTCCTTTGCCTATATATACTCTTATATCCTGAAAACATCCAGGAGAGCCTCGAAACCACTTTTCCACCGCCGCAACCTTCTGTACCCATGAGATCCCATCTAGGGGCCTTTTCCAGCATCCTACCGGAGGGGGATTCGATCATGGAGGGCTTCTACATCAACACCATTGCCTCTCCGATGAAGCGTGAGTAGTCTACCACAGACCTTTGGGTCCATAGCAAGTAGCTAGATGGCTTCTTCTCTCTGTTTGATTCTCAATACCATGTTCTCCTGATGTTCTTGGAGATCTATTTGATGTAATATTCTTTTTGCGGTGTGTTTTCCAATATCCGATGAATTGTGGATTTATGATCAGATTATCTAAGAATATTATTTGGTTCTTCTCTGAATTCTTATATGCATGATTTGATATCTTTGGAAGTCTCTTCGAATTATCGGTTTAGTTTGGCCTACTAGATTGACCTTTCTTGGAATGGGAGAAGCACTTAGCTTTGGGTTCAATCTTGCGGTGTCCTTTCCCAGTCACAGTAGGGGCAGCAAGGCACGTATTGTATTGTTGCCATCGAGGATTAAAAGATGGGGTTTTCATCATATTGGTTGAGTTAATTCCTCTACATCATGCCATCTTACTTAATGTGTTACTCCGTTCTTTATGAAGTTAATACTCTATATGCATGCTGGATAGCGGTCAATGTGTGGAGTAATAGTAGTATATACAGAATCGTTTCGGTCTACTTGACACGGACGTGATGCCTATGTTCATGATCATTGCCTTAGATATCATCATAACTATGCACTTTTCTATCAATTGCTCGATAGTAATTTGTTCACCCACCATAATATTTGCTATCTTGAGACTTGAGAGAAGCCACTAGTGAAACCTATGACCCGCAGGTGTCTTTTCCATTATATTGATTCTCGTTTACATCTTACTAGTTTCCGATCTACTATTTTGCAATCTTTTACTTTCAGATCTATAAACCAAAAATACCAAAAATATTTACTTTACCATTTATCTATCTCTATCAGATCTCACTAGCATGAATAATAAACATTTACCATGAAATAAGGAAATAAAAAATAACTACTTTATTATTGCCTCTAGGGCATATTTCCTTCAGTCTCCCTCTTGCAATAGAGTCAATAATTTAGTTCACATCGCCATGTGGTATTAACACCAATAGTTCACATTGTCATGTGATTAACACCTATAGTTCACATCACTATGTGGCCAACACCCAAAAGGTTTACTAGAGTCAATAATCTAGTTTACATCACCATGTGATTAACACCCAAAGAGTACTAAGGTGTTATCATGTTTTGTTTGTGAGAGAACTTTAGTCAACGGTCTGCCACATTCATATTCATATGTTTTTTTTTCAATTTTCTATGTCTACAATGCTCTGCATGGAGCTACTCTAGCTAATTGTTCCCACATTCAATACGTATCTAGATTGAGACTTAGAGTCATATAGATCAGTGTCAAAGCTTGCATTGATGTAACTCTTTACAACAAACTCTTTATCACCTCCATAACTGAGAAACATTTCCTTAGTCCTCTTTAAGGTAACTAAGGATAATTTTGACCGCTTTCCAATGATCTATTCCTCAATCACTATTGTACCCCCTCGCCAAACTCATGGAAAGGTAAGGTTTGGTACATAGCATGATATACTTTATAGAACCTATGGCTGAGGCATAGGGAATGATTTCCATTCTCTCTTTATCTTCTTCCCTGGTCGGATTTTGAGTCTTTACTCAACTTCACACCTTACAATACAGGCAAGAACTCCCTTTTGACTGGTACATTCTTGAACTCCTTCTAAATCTTGTTAAGGTATGTACTCACTAAAAGTCTTATCAAGCGTCTTGATCTATCTATAGATCTTGATGCCCAATATGCAAGTAGCTTCACCAAGGTCTGTCATTGAAAACTTCTTATTCAAGTATCCTTTTATGCTATCCAGAATTTCTATATCATTTCCAATCAACAATATTTCATCCACATATAATATCGGAAATGCTACAGAGGTCCCACTCACTTTCTTGTAAATACAGGCTTCACTGTAAGTCTGTATAAAACCATATGCTTTGATCACCTCATCAAAGCGTATATTCCAACTCCGAGATGCTTGCACCAGTCCATAGATGGATCGCTGGAGCTTGCACACCTTGTTATCACCTTTAGGATCTAAAAAACCTTTTGGTTGCATCATATACAAGTCTTCTTAGAGATATCCATTTAAGGAATGCAGTTTTGACATCCATTTGCCAGATTTCATAAAATGTGGCAATTACTAACATGATTTGGACGTACTTAAGCATCGCTATGGTTGAGAAAGTCTCATCATAGTCAACCCCTTGAACTTGTTGAAAACCTTTTGCGACAAGTCGAGCTTTGTAGACAGTAACAATACCATCAGTGTCAGTCTTCTTCTTGAAGATCCATTTATTCTCTATGGATTGTCGATCATCGGGCAAGTCCACCAAAGTCCACACTTTGTTCTCATATATGGATCCTATATCAGATTTCATGGCCTCAAACCATCTGTCGGAATCTAGGCTCATCATAGCTTCTTCATAGTTCATAGGTTCGCCTTGGTCTAGTAACATGACTTCCAGGATAGGATCACCGTACCACTCTGGTGTGGATCGTGCTCTGGTTGACCTACAAAATTCAGTATTAACTTGATCTGAAGTTTTATGATCGTCATCTTTATGTTCCTCTCTAGTTGGTGTAGGCATCATGGGAACAATTTTCTCTTATGTACTTCTTTCCAATTCAAGAGAAGGTACATTTACCTCATCAAGTTCTACTTTCCTCCCACTCACTTCTTTTGAGAGAAACTTCTTCTCTAGAAAGGACCCATTCTCAGCAACAAAGATCTTGCCTTTGGATCTGTGATGGAAGGTGTACCCAATTGTTTCCTTAGGGTATTCTATGAAGACGCACTTCTCCGAATTGGGTTCGACCTTATCAGGCTGAAGCCTTTTGACATAAGTTTCGCAACCCCAAATTTTAAGAAACAACAGATTTGGTTTGTTGCCAAACCATACTTCATACGGTGTCGTCTCAACGAATTTAGACGGTGCCCTTTTTAACGTGAAAGCAGCTGTCTCCAATGCATAACCCTAAAATAATAATGGCAATAAGAGACATCATAAAACGCACCATATCCAATAGAGTACGGTTCCGACATTCAGACACACCATTATGTTGTGGTGTTCCAGGCGGCGTGAGTTGTGAAACTATTCCACATTGTTTCGAATGAAGACCAAAATCGTAACTCAAATGTTTGCCTCCGTGATCTGATCATAGAAACTTTATTTTCTTGTTATGATGATTCTCTACTTCACTCTGAAATTCTTTGAACCTTTCAAATGTTTCAGACTTGTGTTTCATCAAGTAGATATACCCATATCTACTCAAATCATCTGTGAAGGTGAGAAAATAACGATACCCGCCGCGTGCTTCAACACTCATCGGACCGCATACATTAGTATGTATTATTTCAAATAAGTCATTACCTCGCTCCACTGTTCCACAGAAGAGAGTTTTAAGTCATCTTGCCCATGAGGCATGGTTCGCAACTATCTAATGATTCATAATCAAGTGATTCCAAAAGTTCATCCGCATGGAGTTTCTTCATGCGCTTTACACCCATATGACCTAAACAGCAATGCCACAAGTATGTTGCACTATCATTATCAACTTCGCATCTTTTTGCATCAATATTATGAATATGTGTATCACTACGATCGAGATTCAATAAACCATTTACATTGGGTGTGTGACCATAGAAGGTTTTATTCATGTAAACAGAACATCAATTATTCTCTGACTTAAATGAAAAATCGTATTGCAATAAACATGATCCAGTCATATTCATGCTCAACGCAAACACCAAATAACATTTATTTAGGTTCAACACTAATCCCAAAAGTATAGGGAGTGTGTGAGAGAGTCTTGGATTCGGGGGTCCTCAGGTGTCGAGCCCAGGAATATGGGCTGGGTTGAATGGGCCGTACAAGATCAAGCTGAAGACAATCCTTCGTGTCCGGGTGGGACTTCTCCATACATGAAAGGCAAGATTGGAGCTCGGGTGTATCGTTTCCTTCCCTGATGAACCGACCTTGTACAAACCCTAGGTCCCTCCGGTGTGTATATAAACTGGAGGGATTAGTCCGGAAGAGGACCATCCTCATTAGCATCATTGGAATATTCATAGGCTAGACATCTAGGGTTTAGCCACCACGATCTTGAGGTATATCGACTCTTGAAATCTCTATACTCTTTGAATATAATCAAGCAGGAGTAGGGTTTTACCTCCTTTAAGAGGGCCCGAACCTGGGTAAACATTGTGTCCCCTGGTCTCCTGTTACCATCGATCCTTAGATGCACAGCTTGGGCCCCCTACCCAAGATCTGCCTATTTTGACACCGACATTGGTGCTTTCATTGAGAGCTCTATCGTGCTGTCTACAAAAGCGATCTATGGCTCGCCTAGTCATCAAGGACAGTATCACTTCTGGAAGGAACCTGACTTCTGGGTAGTCCCTCGAGCTCGACGGTTTCAACAAGGAGCTTGTACGGCCTTCAAGCCCACAGCACCCCCTACGTACGCCGAACACCATCTACGCATCGGCCTCGAGTACACCGAAAAGATGGACCTGACAGACGTCTCATCCTTGAAAGAGCTACTGGACCACATCTCCGCCCTAGAGGTCTCAACGAACTATGATCGGATCGGGCTCAAGCTTGACCAGAGGGAAATTTATCGCCTGCCGATCATCCACCTCGTAGCGGTCGTTGAGGAACAGGATGAAGACACTTCCCTACCTATGTTGAAAACAAAGTATGTTTGGGCCTCCGAATCCCTCAAGCCGGATACCCTCCCTTCGGACGGGACTTCACATCTTCCAGACTCTGGCTCGGATATAGGATCACCGAAGCCCTTGAATCTCCCCGGACCCGAACCGGTTGTCTCAAAGAATCTTCAAGCTCTAAATACAGGTGTGGGACCGGATTCAAATTTTAAATCACCCACCCACGACAATCAATACTCTCCAAGCAACTCAGGTCCTCTAGATATATACGACCCGATGTATGTGTGGCAGCAACCTCATGAAACGGTCCACCATTTTTGGGCCAGATTCCTGCTTGTTAGAAACAAGATGAAAGACTGCCCAGACGACGAAGTTTCAGTCTTTCATCATAATTACACTGATGAGGGAATATTGAATGCCCTCGAGCATCATCACATACAGAGCTTCACGAAACTATCATAGGTAGTGCAAAAGTACTGTGTGATGGAAAGCACATGGAGGGCCTAGAAAACTCAACTGGAGCCCGCTGCCTTTAAGCAGTGTGCGGCCCAGTCTAAACGGATACACCCTGGTGGGTCACCCGACCACCAGTTGACGGGCAGGAAAAATAAACCCTTCACAGGACCTAGGTCCGTTCTTGACGAACTCCTTGACAAGCCCTATCCAATACATGCAACTCTGTGCACAGACCCAACCCATAGCCTTCGAGCATGTTGGGTACTCTGACAAGTAGAAAAAAGTGGAGAGGCCATCCTCACCACCACTCTAGAGAAATACTCTCCCGAGAGGGACGACTTTAATGTCCTCACGGTCTTCGAGACCTTTTCCTCAAATAATCGGCGCAAAAGGGCACTCCGCGACCTCGCCGAAGTCCACCAAGTTACCGCACTGAGCCCATGGAATGACACAACAATAACCTTTACAGCCGAAGACAAATCAATGGTTCGGCTAGTCCGAGCACCCGCTGCCCTAGTATTAAACCCCATAATGGAAGGTTTTCGGCTTACTAAAGTGCTCATGGACGGCGGCAGTGGGCTTAACCTTATCTATGAAGATACACTCGACAAAATGCAGATGGATAGATCATGCATCGAGCAAAGCAATACCACCTTTCGAGGCATTATCCCTAGTCGAGAAGCATGATGCTCTGGGAGAATTAAACTGGATGTTGTATTCGGCATGCCCAAAAACTACAGATCCGAAGAGCTGCTCTTTCATGTGGTCCCCTTCAACAGTGGGTACCACGCAATCCTTAGACGGGACGCTTTCTCACACTTCCACGCTATACCCCATTATGGGTATATGAAGCTTAAAATGGATGGACCCAACGGAATCATCACAATTTCGAGCAACCCAGACGAAGCCCTTCGCGCCAAAAACAAAACCGCATCTCTGGCCCTCGAGGCGTTATCCTAAGCCCTAGTGGCGGAAGAATTAACCACCCTACGGTCCACGGTTGATAGGGACGATGTGATCCTCGATAAGAGATCTAAATCCACCTCTTTTAAGCCAGCTAAGGAAATAGTTAAACTCCAAGTGCACCCGACGGACCCTAACAAGATAGTGTCTATCAGAGCATAGCTAGATCCGGTAATAGACGCTGCTCTAAGCACATTCTTGCGAGAGAATTGGGATATTTTTGCTTGGCACCTGATAATCCCCAAGTGCAGGGAATCATCGTAGCAATTTCCAAAGGTGGAAGTGTTAAGCATGGAGTGTCGAATCCACAAGGAGCTAAAGGTAAGATCAAAATTCCTTCAATTCCTCTCTTCCACTGATACAACTCTACGTACACCGGACGTTTGCTTCCAACTAGAAACGAGAAATAAAACTATGTTGTGGGTATGAAGAGGATAACTTTGCATGATATCGGAGAGCTAAAATATAAAAGTAGGTGATGTTATCATAAAGTTAGAATATATTACTTAAGTATTATAAATGACGAGTGTGGAATAATGATGGTTCTGTGTGCGGAATTGTCCTAGGCAATTGCTAACAATGATGATAGTCGTCATTGCAATTTCGTATGAGGGAGAGGCATAAGCTAACATACTTTCTCTACTTGGATCATATGCACTTATGATTGGAACTCTAGCAAGCATCCGCAACTACTAAAGATCTTTAAGGTAAAACCCAAGCATAGCTTTAAAGCACCAAGTCCCCTTTATCCCATACGCAACAACCCCCTTACTCGGGTTTATGCTTCTGTAACTCAAGCAACCTACTATAAGCGAATCATGAACGTATTGCAACACCCTACAACGGGAATCCCTCATGATTGCACGTCACGGAGGGCACCATAGGACAACACAAATAATAAAACATGCAACTCATCTAGATCATCAATCAACCCAAAGACAAAGGAAATCTACTCAAAACATCATAGGATAGCAACACATCATTGGATCATAATATGTGGCATAAAGCACCATGTTCAAGTAGGTGATTACAGCAGGGTGCGGGAGAGTGGACCGCTGAAAAGAGATGAGGATGATGATGATGATGGTGACGTTGATGAAGACTATCACCACGGCGATGATTCCCCTCCCGATGGCACTTCGGCGCCACCAAGAGAGGGGGGGAGAGGTTCTCCCCCTTGTGGTTCTTCCTCCATGGCCTCCCTCCTTGTTGGGGAGATGTTCTCCCTCTGGTCCTTGGCCTTCATGGAGATGATCGCCCCTCCGAGATCCTCCTCCATGGCCTCCGGTGGTAATGGCCCCCTCTAGGATCCTCCTCCATGGCCTCCGATGATGATGGCCCCTTCCGACAGGGTGCCGGAGAGGTCCTAGACTGATTTCTCGTGGTTCTGGAGGCTTGCAGCGGTGGAACTTCTGATCTCCCTTCTGTTCTTGGTTTTTTAGGATTTATAGGAAGGGTTGGCGTCGGTTTCACGTCAAGGGGGCCCATGAGGAGTCCACGAGCTAGGGGGCGTGCCCTAGGGGGGGCGCCCTCCACCCTCGTGGTGTCCTAGGGACTCCCCCTCCCCTTTGGTAGCTTTTTGTTCCAGTATTTTTTATATTTCCAAAAATATTCTTCGTTGATTTTTAGCGCATTGCGAGAACTTTTATTTCTGCACAAAAACAACACCACGGTAGTTCTGCTGAAAACAACGCCAGTCCGGGTTAGTTCTAATCAAATCATACCAAAATCATGTAAAAATATTATAAACATGGCATGAATACTGCATAAATTAGACATATCAGCATCCCCAAGCTTAATTCCTGCTCATCCTCAAGTAGGTAAATGATAAAAGAAATAATTTATGAAGTGTGAATGCTAGCAAGTGCACAAGTTTGATCAATGATAATTTCAATCACCTTTACTAGCATTATTATATATCATAGCAGTAGCTCAACTCATAGAACTTCTCATGGTCAAGTAACAAGTTATTCACATGATAAAGTATATATCATAAACTTTCTTGAAAACTAACAAACCATGATCTTAGTCATCAAACAATTGCAATTCATCTTATTTTCAGGAAGGGTCTATGTAAGAGCTTTGATTTAGCAAACTCCACATACTCAACTATCATTTAATCTTTCACAATTGCTAACACTCACGTGATATTTGTGGGTTCAAAGTTTTAATTGGACACAGAGAAAGATAGGGGCTTAAGTTTCGCCTACCAACCTTTTACCTCAAGGGTAGTGTCAACAATAATACTTTATGAAAACCAACATCCAAGTGGATATATATATATATATATATATATATATATATATATATATATACGGATCGCTCCAAGACAAAGTGCTTGCCAAAGGAAAAAGTGTAAAAAGGAAAGGTGATGATCACCAAGACTATTGTATAAGGTTAGAAGATAAAAGTAAAAGATAGGCCCTTCGCAGAGGGAAGCACAGGTTGTCATGCGCTTTTGTGGTTGGATGCACAAAATCTTAATGCAAAAGAACGTCACTTTATATTGCCGCTTGTGATAAAGACCTTTATTATGTAGTCCGCCACTTTTATTTCTTCCATATCACAAGTTCGTATAAAGCTTATTTTCTTCACACTAATAGATCATACATATTAAGAGAGCAATTTTTATTGCTTGCGCCGATGACAACTTACGTGAAGGATCTTACTCAATCCAAAGGTATGTATGGTGGACTCTCATGGCAAAACTGGTTTAGGGGATGTTTGGAAGCACAAATAGTATTTCTACTTGGTGCAAAGAATTTGGCTAGCATGAGAGGGAAAAGCTCAACATGTCGGATGATCCAAGACAATATAACTTCTACTCGGATATAAGAAAACATAACCCATTAAGTTGTATTCCTTGTCCAACATCAACTTTTTAGCATGTCATATTTTAATGACTCCTCATAATTACAAAAGATGTACAAGATAGTATATTTATATGTGAAATCTATCTTCCTTCAATATTCTTTCATGAATTGTTCAAGTGATCAATACTGCGTTTGCTAACTTTCAATAAATTTACCAACTATACTTATTATCTGTGAAGTCATTACTCCTCATGGTATAATCATATGAAACATATATAAATTCAGATTTATGATATTCAATTCATTCAACCATTTACTCATAGGATATACGTGAAGCACGTGAGTAAATGTCAAACTACTCCAAAAAGATATAAATGAAGGACAATGAGTAGTCAAATAATTAACTAGCTGTCGGGGAAACTGATCCACGAACACCTATGGGGCCGGCGGACCGAGCCCCTTTCGGTTCGGCGGGGGGCAGAGATCGCACAAAGAGCAGATCAAGGCAAAACACACGAGCAGTTTACCCAGCTTCGGAGTTCTTCGGAGAGATAACACTCCTACTGCTGCTTGTCTGATTGTATTGAGTTCTTGCTCGGGTGTGCTGAGTGCTACAGTACACACGAGACTGAGCGTGAGTGTTTTCTGGTTTCGAACCGCCCCCCCTCTCTACGTTGCGCATGGGCCTCCTTTTATATGCTCAAGGGGTCACCGACATGTGGCAACGTAGGCAAGGGTAAAAATGGAAAAAGAGGGGTGGTTGGTACAACTACTTGCACAGTACATCCTACCTAACCCTGACGGCAGGGGACAAGGGCATTGAATGCCCGTCTGCGTCGCCCAAATAGTGCAAAAAGGACCGTCAGGGACGCCACCGCTTGCCACGATGGCAATCTTGTCAGCGTCGCATGCCACCGCGCACTGCTGGCTGCACAGCCTCTCGCCACGCGCGCCTGGAAAGGCCCCAGGGCGACACGTTGGCGGATGTGCTGGAGCGTGGGTACAGAGTGGTAGCCTGCCGCGGCAAGCGCCTTGCCGCGGCCGTTGTCTTGTCACGCCCGGAAGCTTGTCGCTCACCGGGCCTTGCCGGGACGCGCGGCGCGTCGCGGCAAGTTCCTTGAAATGCCTTGGTTGGCCTTCCCGGCAAGCTCCTCTTGCCGGGGCCTTGTCTCCTTGGCTTAAACACTTTGTTCTTGAATGGCTCCAAAGGAACCACGGAGGACCTTGGCGGTCACCCGGCAAGCCTTCCCGCGGGGCGCTGCAACTGCCCGTGCACAAGTTCGGGATACTAGGGTACCCCTACTCTAGTACACCGACAGGAGCCCCCGGGCCTGGGCCACACACGGTGCCGAGCGCTGTTGGGCCAGGCCCAAAACAGGGCACGGGCACACGCGGCCTGGGTCACGCCGTATCTTACTCCGTATCCACCGCGCCCTCCCCCAACGGCACGCGTCGAATGCGGCGTCGTGGGAGAGATCGTGGGTGGTTTCTTTATTCAGAAGGACGAAACGTCCGCCCCCTCCCTCTTTATAAGCAGAGGAAACAGGGGCAGTTCGCCCATCTCGCCGGTTGCTACTCCAATCTTCACAAATCTCCGCCACTCTCCCCTTCTTCCCGAAGCTAAAAGAGAGGAGCGCTTCGCCCCCCATTGCCACCAGCACCACCAACGCCGCCGATCTCCCCCACCACCTTCGCCATGGCTCCGAAAGCCGACAAGGGGAAGGGCGTGAAATCGGTCGAGGCGCAGCGGCTCGTGGCGCTGCGGCAGGAGCGGGCCATCTTCCCCGTCAGCTTGGCGCGAAGGAGCTGAGGGAGTACTACTACCTCTTCTGGTCGACGGAGACGCGAGCGCATCCGCGCACGAGGGTACTCCCGGCCGTTGCTTCGGAACTAGCTCCAAACGGGTACCCCTTCTTCGCGTTGTTCTTCTACTGCGGGCTCTGCCCGCCCTTCTCTGAATTCTTCTGTGACATCATGAACACCTACGGGTTCCGCCTCCTTGACTTCACCCCCAACGCTGTTCTGTCCATGGCAGTTTTCGCACATCTTTGCAAAAACTTTGTCGGAGTCCATCCAAACGTAGCCCTTTTCCGTCACTTCTTCATGCCCCGGGTTGAGAGAGGGGAGCCTCTTGCCGGCTGGATTGCTTGGATCTCGAGAGTCGGCAAGAAGGAAGCATATCTAGAGGGAGAGCTCCGCAGCAAGTGGAAGGAATGGAGAGTGGAGTGGTGCTGGATTGTCGAGGAGAACCCGCAGCCATTTACTGCCCTGCGCCAAGCTCCAATAGTGCGTGGTAATGACTGGAGCAACGTGGCCCCGGAGGACGATAGGCTGAAGATTTCCGTCACCCGGATCCTACGCCTCAGGCTTGCCGGGCTCACCGTAGGCGCCGTTGGCGCAGATTTTCTTCATCGTCGCATCGCCCCCCTGCAGGAGAGGAGGAGACCCGCCTGGGAGTTTCAGAACTCGGCGGATATCATGAGGCTGCGCCCGGGCCTCAACTTCAACTTCACCGTCCTGGAGCTGGATGTGATGCTCCTAGAGCTGTTCAAGCACGATCCTCAACATCCATTCATGTTGCCGAGGAGGGTCGTTCCGTTGTGCAACAACTCTTCGCTCGACCACATCCGCGCAATGATGCGGCTGTGCGACTCGCACGGCATCGTCCCGACTTGGCAAGAGCCTGCAGATGACGTCGTGCGGGATTTCTTCGACGACTTGGTAGAAGTGCCGGTCCGCGCTGATGAACAGAAGAGCCTCATCCGCGACACCAACGATGATGAGATGCAGTGCATCGCCACCAGGCTGGAGGAGGCGGCAGCAGCCGCTGCCGCGGGTGAGTTTGGGTTCACCGTGGAGGAGGCAGAGGCAGTAGAGGCGGCAAGCCTTGCCGAGCGCGAGGAGTTCGCCGGTGAGGAAGAGCTTGCCGGGCCTGAAGCTGAGCCGAGCGAGCCCGGCGAGGGAGAGCTTGTCGGGCCCGAACCTTCAGATAGCCTGCCGCAGGCGGAGCCCCCAGCCCCGCCAAGGAGGCGTCTCCGCAAGGCCACGGACGTAGCGGGGCGAGAGACGAGCCAACAGCCGCCGAGCCGCGCGACACGCTCTACCGCGGCAAGCACCGTTGCCGCGGGAGCGCCTCACGCCGCTGCGGAAACTGGAGCGGGGTCTTCCCGGTCCGCCGCTACTACTCCTGCGAAGCGGGCAAGGGAGCCTACTCCTCCGCCTCGTCGCACCGGAGGCGAGCCGGATTTCGATCTCTTCGCGCTCAGCTCCGACGAGGAAGAAGAAGAGTAAGATTCCTTGCTATTCTTGTAGTTCTTCGATTTTGTTGCTTTGTCTTGTATCTGACTTGCTTCATTCTGAACCTATTCCTTTTCAGGACACTGAGCGGCGAAGAGAGCCAAGGCCCTGGTGATTGTCATCGAGGACGACCCCACCGCGACGGCAGAGGACATGTCCGAGACCACCTTGTCAGACCCGGCAACCATTCCTCAAAGCAGCCCCCAGCGCAGCCCTCCACGTAAGTATATGGTTTACTTCATGCTGTCAGGCGCACATGGGTGCTCTCTCTTTGCTGATATCTAATTGCTGGTTGGTGTAGGAGCAGAGCAGCCTCACCAGGAGTGCCCGGAAGCCGCTCCTAAAATGCCTTCTGCTTCGACTACACCGCCAAGGGAGGCTTCCCCGGCAAGGGAGCGTTCTCCGGCAAGGGAGAAATCTCCGGCAAGGGACAGTTCTCCGGCAAGGGACAGCGCCAGTGATCCTCCGGTGGTTGAGACCTCGACCGCAGATCCAAGAACAGGTAATCATCTTTGCCTGAAAACTTCCCTTGGGTTCTTCTTCTTCTTACCTTCTTTTTGGATATTTTGCTTGACTTTTCTCCCCTTTCCGTTCATCAGATCCATCTGCCGCAGAGCCAATGGAAACCGAGGTCGCCGGCGAGGAGAACGCGCGCAGCAACACCGACGACGCCGTTGCCACCGAAGGAGAGGCCGGCGCTGATGAGCCCACCGGCGAAGAGGCCGCCAAAGCTGCTGCTGCAGAAGCTGGTGAGGGATCCGGTGACCGCACTGACGGCCCCGAGGCTGCAGGAGCACCAGGCGCTGCGCCGACCGCCGATCTCTCCGCCGCTGCTGCAGAGCCAGGCTCCGAAGAGCCCCAGCCCGGCGCCTACTTGAAGGCCGGCGATGGCATCTTCATCAAGCTCCCCTGGGCGTCCAGCTCCAGGGCGCCTGTCGAAGGAGAGACTTTGGATGGAGAAGTGCTCGCCTCCGCTGGGCTGACGCTGGTTGACGCACCAAGCAGCAGCAGCGATGAGCCTGAGGAGGAGCGGCTGCTGCGGAAGCTGCTGTCGCTCTACCGTGCCCGACAAGCAAAGCTGGCATCCCAAGAAGCACTTGTCGCGAAGGCGGGAGTGGATATCAGGAAGCGTGCGGAGGAGCTCCGGGGTCTCAGGCAGGAAGCTCTCCGGTCCCTGGCGGAGGAGTGGGAGCAACTTCTCGAGGAGCGGAAAGCCTTCCTCCTCGAGAAGGCTGAAGTTGAAGAGAAGCAACGGCTTGTCGCCGAAAATCTATTTGCGCAGGAAGGAGAGTTGGCGCAGCGCAAGGTGAACCTTGACAGCCACGAGCAGGAGCTTGTCGCGCGTGAGCAAGCAATCGGCGGGGCTCTCAAGGAAGCAAGGGATGCTACCGCAGCTGCTGAGGCCGCCAAGAAGGAGCTGGAGACGAGGGTGGCGCAGCTGGAAGCTGATCTCAGGGCGAGCGGCGAGGAGCTTGCCGCGCTCAAGCGTGAGCGCGAGAAGGACGCTGCCGCTCATGGTGAGCTGCAGGGTCTTCCCGCTGAGAGGAGCAAGGAGCTCAGCGCTGCCAAGGATTCCAATGCAGATCTCGAGTTGAAGTTGGCTACTTTGACTCAGACGCTGGACGGCGCCAGGGAGCGGGAGGTGGCCTTGTCGGAGAAGATCAAGGCTGACGAGGCGCTGTTGGCGAGTGCCGCTGCTGCCCACGACGCTTTCAGGGAGACCGTGGAGCACTGGACCGAGGGTCTTGTGGATCTTGCCACAGCCATCGACGGAGAGTTGGCGCAGTTGGGGATGGAGGAGCTCGGGTACTCCTCCGACGAGCACCTCCAACCCAGCGCCAAGCTTAGCTTGTTCTTCAAAGGCGTGGCGATGGCCCTCCAGCGACTCCAGGAGAAGATCCCAAAGCAGCTGGCCGACGAGTCGCGCAAGATCTGCGCGGGAGTTCTTCAGAAGGTGCTGGTGAAGGTGGCCTTCCGCAACCCAGGCCTCAACTTCACCAACGTCCTCAAGTCCTTGCCGCCGGATGCTGATCTGGAGGCGCTCAAGGCCCTTGTCGCACCCATTGTGGACAAGGTGAGCGAAATCAAGAGGGTTGAGGGCGATCGCGTAGACTAGGCCGCCCGTTTTCTCTTTTTCCTTGACGCTGCTGATCATGTCATGAGAACAATCCGTTAGAGCTGCGACAAGTTATCTTGTAATATAACTCTATTTTGGGTGGAGATTGCTGTGTTATTTCCTTTACTTGATTCCTTCCTTTGTATGTTTTTGCCTTACGCTTTTAGGGAACTTGTCAGCGCAGGCACCTAAGCCGCGAGCGCTGAGTGCGGGACGTCAGCAGCCTACTGGCGGTGCCGCTTCCGACAAGAAACCTTGTCGCAACTAGTCGCAGCTCACTTAAGTTGTTGAGCGGACTCGAAACAAAGTAAGGGCGCAACTAGCTACGAGTTGGTTCCTCCGCGCACAGGTTTTCCATACAAAGTACGGTCGTTCGAGGAAGATAACTTAAAAATTTAAAAACTGATTGCTCAAACTTTGGCAACTTAGCTTTTCTGTCGTTCGCTTTCCAGTAAGGCGAAACTTTGTTGAATGACGCCTGGTCCACACCATTATCTTCTCCTTTCCCCCCGGCAAACTTGTGTGCGAGGGGACCTTCCTTTCCTTTTTGAGAAAAAGAAAGAAGAGAAAATAAAGATATGGAGCCTTACGGCTCGTTATTGCTTACCGGGAGTAGGTGCTGCACAAAGTGTCAGATAACAGATGCAAAAACAAAGTAAATAGCATGATATTGACAAGATGTGCTGAGCACATGAGCTTTACTTATGCACGGGGTCTGCGCCCGGCTTTGTACAAAGGATTACATGCAACATCGGCAAGACTTGTACAAAAGGTGGTTGCCGGAACGGGTTCCGGCAACCGCGCCCTACGGGTAAAACTTACGAAGATGCTCGATGTTCCAGGAGTTGCTCACCGGAATGCCATCTTCGGTCTCAAGGCGGACAACGCCAGGCCTAGTGACTCGTTTCACCCGATAAGGGCCTTCCCACTTTGGCGTCAACTTGTTGGAATTCTTGGCGGACTGAACGCGCCGAAGAACAAGGTCGCCTTCCTCGAAACTTCTGGCATTAACTTTGCGGCTATGGTAGCGGCGCAAAGCTTGCTGGTATCGAGCAGCTCGCACAACAGCCTGAAGACGGTCTTCCTCAAGGAGCAGCGCGTCATCTTGTCGCAACTGCTCTTGCTCGAGCTCATCATAAGCGAGCACTCGAGGTGACCCGTATACGAGTTCCATGGGGAGAACTGCCTCTGCTCCATAAACTAGAGCGAAAGGTGTCTGGCCAGTGGCTCGATTTGGCGTTGTCCTGATCGACCAAAGAACCACCGGCAGCTCCTCGATCCAGTTCTTTCCACACTTGTGCAGCCTGTCGAAAGTCCTGGTCTTGAGCCTGCGCAGCACTTCAGCACTTGCCCTCTCTGCTTAACCGTTGCTTCTTGGATGAGCAACAGAAGCGAAGCAGACCTTGGTGCCAAGATCTTGGACGTACTGCATGAAGGTGCGGCTCGTGAATTGCGTGCCATTGTCGGTGATGATCCTGTTAGGGATCCGAAACGGCAAACAATCGACCTGAAGAACTTGACTGCTGACTGTGCTGTCACCTTCCTCACTGGTTCCACTTCCGGCCACTTTGTGAACTTGTCGATTGCAACGTACAAGTACTCAAAGCCCCCGACAGCTCGGGGAAAGGGGCCGAGGATGTCGAGCCCCTAGACCGAAAATGGCCAAGATAAAGGGATCGTCTGGAGAGCTTGAGCTGGCTGGTGTATCTTCTTGGAATGGAACTGGCACGCTTCACACTTGGTTACTTGTGCAGTTGCATCCTGGAGGGCTGTCGGCCAAAAGAAACCTTGCCGGAACGCTTTGCTGGCAAGTGCTCTTGCGCCAATGTGGTGACCACATATGCCTCCATGTATCTCTACCAACAGCTTTTGTCCATCTTCCCGGTGAATACACTTCAATTTCACACCGTTGAGTCTTCTTCTGTACAGTGTGTTGTCGACAAACTGGTACATACTTGACTGCCGGGCTACTCTTTCTGCTTCTTCTTGCTCTTCGGGAAGTTCTCCTGTCTGAAGGAAAAGGACAATCTGATGTGCCCATGTTGGAGCTTGCGGCTCGACAAGAAGGACTAAAGGCACATCTGCTGCTGCGGGAACATCCGCTCCTACGGCAAGAACCTGCGGCTCAGCCGGAGCTTGATGGTCCCCGGCAAGCTTGCCGGAGCAAAACTTGTCGGGAGCGTTTGCTTCAACGGAACAAACCCTAGGGCTCGCCGGAGCAGACTGCTCCTCAGCACCCTTGGTGTTGATTTTGATGACCTTCTTGGCGGCGGCTTCGGGGAGCTCTACCAGAAAATAGTCACACCAAATCAACTTCCTCTTCTTGCTCTGTCCAGTTGATGGTGTTACGGATGGTTGAGTCAGCTTGAGCACAAAGATCCCTGGTTCCACAGGTAACTTAAGTGCGGCGCACTTTGACATGCCATTGACAATGTCATTTTGAGCTCTTGGAACATGTTCCATCTGCAGGCCGTCAAATTGCTCTTCTATCTTTCTCACTTCATCAACGTAAGCTTCCATCAATGGACTCTGATAATTCTTGTTCACTTGGCGGACGACAAGCTGTGAGTCACCCTTGACAATGAGCTTCTTGATCCCAAGGTCTGCTGCGATCCTGAGACCGGCAAGCAATCCTTCATACTCTGCAGTATTGTTCGTTGCTTGCTCCTTGGGAAAGTGCATCTGGACTACGTACTTGAGGTGCTCTTCGGTGGGTGCAACAAGTAGCACGCCCGCACCGGCGCCTTGCAGCGAGAAGGCACCATCAAAGTACATCAACCACTCTTTGCTTGCTTCCTTGACGGGGATGCTCGTCTCTGGAATTTCTTCGTCTAGTGTTGGCGTCCATTCTGCTATGAACTCTGCCAATGCTCTGCTTTGGATAGTTGAAGTGCTCTCAAAATGAGGCCAAAGCTTGACAGTTCCAGTGCCCACTCGAAAATCCTGCCTGTTGCTTCTGGATTTTGCAGTATCCTCTTCAGCGGAAAACGAGTGACGACTGTCATCTCATGTGCTTGGAAGTAATGGCGCAGCTTTCTCGAGGCCATGAGAAGGCCGAAAAGCAATTTCTGCACACCAGAGTACCTTGACCTAGCCCCCTGCAGAAGGGAACTGACAAAGTAAACTGGGCGCTGCACCATTCTTTTCTGCATCTTGTCATGCTCCTGCGCAGATCCATCTTTGTCGGGACCAGAGCTTGCCGGTGAAGTCCCTTGCTTGTCGCTGGATCCCTCTGCCGTGGTTGCTGGCTCATCATCCGCCTCCCTCTCTGCTACTAACGCAGCACTAACCACTTGATTGGTTGCCGCTATATATAGCAGCAACTTCTCTTGTGGCTTAGGTGCGACCAGTGTTGGAGTGGAGGACAGGTATCTCTTTAAGTCCTGCAGCGCAGCCTCCGCTTCCGGAGTCCATTTCATTGGACCTGCCTTTTTCAATATTTTGAAAAATGGCAGGGCGCGCTCAGCAGATCTAGAGATAAACCTGCTGAGAGCAGCCACGCAACCGGCAAGTCTTCATACATCCTTGACGCGCTTTGGTGCTTCAATCTGCTCAATGGCCTTGATCTTGTCGGGATTGGCTTCAATTCCTCGCTGAGACACGAAGAACCCGAGAAGCTTGCCGGACGGGACTCCAAACACACACTTCTCGGGGTTAAGCTTGAGGTTGATCTTGCACAGATTTGTAAAGGTTTCATCTAAATCTTGAATCAGGGTCGCCCTGTCCTTGCTCTTGACCACTATGTCATCCATGTAGGCTTCCACATTTCTGTGCATCTGTGGCTCAAAAGCGTGATGGACTACTCTTGCAAATGTTGAACCAGCATTCTTTAAACCGAAGGGTATCCGTACGAAACAGTATGTGCCACATGGGGTGATGAATGCGGTCTTCTCCTCATCCTCTTCTGCCATGAAGATCTGATGGTATCCTAAGTATGCATCAAGAAATCAAACCAAATCACATCCGGCCGTGGAGTCAACAATCTGGTCAATGCGCGGCAAGGGAAATGGGTCTTTGGGATAAGCTTTATTGACATCGGTAAAGTCGATACAAAGCCTCCATTTCCCGTTTGCCTTGCGCACGACTACAGGGTTGGCCAACCACGTAGGATGGAGCACTCCTCTGACAAGGCCTGCTGCTTCCAATTTCTTGATTTCTTCTGCAATGAATTCTTGGCGCTCCACTGCCTGTTTCCTGACTTTCTGCTTGACGGGCCGCGCATGAGGACAGACAGCAAGATGGTGCTCGATTACTTTCCTGGGAACACCGGGGATGTCAGACGGTTGCCACGCAAACACGTCGATGTTCACCTGCAGGAAAGCAACGAGCGCGCTTTCCTATTTAGGGTCGAGAGTGGCACTGATGGTGAAGGTACCACCAGTGCCGTCCTCCTTGGCGGACACCTTCTTGGTCTCTAGTGGGGCTGCCATTGTCTTCTTACACTTGCCGGTGGAGCTCGATGGTGCGTCCTCGACGGTAGCGCAGCACTCCGAAGAGGTGCGCTTGCCGGAGTGGGCATCAGAACTCTTGTCGGACTTGGTCTTCTTCTTTGCCCCGGGAGCTTCAACGGCAAGTGACTTGCGATCTGTTGCTGCTGCTGCTTCCCGGTAGATCTTGTCGGCGCAGATAAGAGCATCCTTCTTGTCGCCAGGGACAGAGATGAAACTTATCGGTCGTGGCATCTTTAGCACGTTGTATGCATAGTGAGAGGCTGCCATGAATTTGGCGACTGCTGGACGGCCGAGTATCCCATTGTAAGGCAATGGAAAGTCAGCAACATCAAAAGTGACCCTCTCAGTCCTGAAGTTCCATTTGCTGCCAAATGTTACCGGCAACGTGATCTTTCCCTTTGGCTTGCTTCTTCCCGGATTGATTCCTTGGAATGTGCCGCTCTCTTCAAGCTCGCCATCAGGGATCTGGAGTTTCTGGAGTACCGCGGAGGAGATCAGGTTCAAGTCGGCCCCGCCATAAACTAGCATCTTAGTGACCTTGAGGTTGCAGATAGTTGGTGAAACCAACATCGGCAAGAACCCGACCGCAGTTATGTGATCAGGGTGGTCCTCAATATCAAAGATGATAGGCGTGCTGGACCATTTCAGAGGCTTGCGTGACTCGATGGGTGGTTCTGCTGCATTGACTTCCCGCACCCACTGCTTGAGCTGGCGGTGTGAAGTATGCAGAGAAGCACCACCGTCAACACACAGGACCTCTGTGGCTTTCTGGAACTCCTGCTCATCGGTCTCGTCATCGTCCATATCTTCGCCGTCGTCGTCATCTTCATCCTTGTCGCGGCCGCGGGGAGGCCTGTCTCCTTGCCGCAGCTTGGCCTTGCCACGGCGTCCTCCTCGGCCGGGACGTTTCTTGCCAGCTCCTCCAGCACCTTCCTGGGCTTTCTTCTTGTCGTGTCGCTCGTATTCAGCCTTTTGCTGCTCAACAAGCTGCTCGACCTTCTTGCAACTCTGGAGGTCATGGCCCTTGGTGCGGTGGATCTTGCAGTACTGCTTGTTGGTGCCGTCCTGCTTGTCGGCGACCGCCACAGCCTGGTGGTTGGTGCCCGTGGCAATCTCCTTGCCGGAGCTACCAGCTTTTGGCTTTCTTGCCGGACTGCTCAACGACTAGCACCTATTTGCCTTTCTTCTTTCTGTTGTTCTGCCGCCGTTTTTTCCTTGTCGGGGCAGTCTCCTCGCTATCAGATCCTCCTGCTCCTGTATTCTCTCCGGGGAGTCTCCTCCCTTCCTCAGCACGTGCACAGTTGTCGGCCAGGGCATATAGCTCACTAACGTCCCTGATCTTGCACATCGCCATCTCCTCCCGCATCCTGCGGTTCCGCACGTTCTGATGGAACGCGCTGATCACCGTGGCAGGATGAACGTCTGGGATGTTGTGCTGTACACGGCTGAATCTCTGAATGTACTTGCGTAGGGGCTCTCCTTCCATCTGGGCGAGCAGATGAAGGTCGCTCTCTTGGCCATGAGGCTTGTGGCCGCCTGTAAAGGCGCCGACAAACTGATGGCATAGGTCTGCCCAGGAGGATATGGAGTTGTCCGGCAAGTGCATGAGCCAGGATCTGACATTGGGCTTGAGCACCAGTGGGAAGTAGTTAGCAAGGATCTTGTCGTCCCGTCCCCCGGCAGCTTGCATCGCGATGGTGTAAATGCTGAGGAACTCTGACGGATGCAACTTGCCATCGTACTTCTCTGGTACATCTGGCTTGAAATTCTTCGTGCTGGGCCACTGGACTTGCCGCAGCTCACGAGTGAACGCAGGGCAACCTACCGCGTACGGCAAGTCGCCTGGTTCCCCTGGCGCATGCATGTCAACAGAGGGCCGAGCGCGCTTGTCGGATTGACGTCGCGCTTCTCTTCGGCGCTCGATGCGAGTTCGAGCGTCTTCTTGCTGTCGTTCGTGAAGAACTTGGCGCTGATCGCGACGAGCTCGTGGATCCGATGATGCGGTGGAGTCGCTGTTGAGGTGGATCCGACGAGTCGGCGATCTTGGCCTTCAGGGTGGAGAGTGCCTGGCGGTTGCACCCCTACCGGTTTCGTCGCCATTGACTCGTGCCTTGCGGTCCTGCCGCGGCAGCAATCCACTCGGCTGCTGCAGAATGTCGCCGTTGGCGAAGCCGATGAGACTTTGAATGGTGGCCCTCCATCCGTCGATCTTGTCTTCCATTGGAGGGTAATCCAGGAGCAGTTGAGCTCGCGCCAAAGCTTTTGCTGGAGTGGTGGGAGGCAGTGGCGAACGGTGCGAGGAGCGGGATATGCTCGGACTTCTAACTATGTTAGAAGGAGCAGTATCCCGTCCAGGCGACCGCGGCTCGCTCGTGCCAGCATGTTGGCGTGCATGCTGGTCTTGAGCACCCCGAGATCCACCAGTTCGATCTTGGCTCAACAAACGTATGGTACTACGAGTACCATGATGCTGTCGGTCCTGCGCCTCCTGAGATGGGCGCGGAACATGTACGGACGCCGAGGTCTGCGCAGCCTTGTCCTTGGACCTGGCAGCGTCGTGAGCTCCCTCGTCGATGTTCGTTCTTCCGTCGGCGTCGGCCCCACCACTCGTTCACTCCGGTGGTGGTGGGATCGACGTGGACGGAGCAGCTGCTGCCGAAGTCTTCTTCTTCGGTGGCATGTCGATGAAGAAGATGAAGATCTAGCTCGTGTGAATCACCGGATCAGGTTCGCACAATCTCGCCATCCCCTACCTGGCGCGCCAAAGATGTCGGGGAAACTGATCCACGAACACCTATGGGGCCGGCGGACCGAGCCCCTTTCGGTTCGGCGGGGGGCGGAGATCGCACAAAGAGCAGATCGAGGCGAAACACACGAGCAGTTTACCCAGCTTCGGAGCTCTTCGGAGAGATAACACTCCTACTACTGCTTGTCTGATTGTATTGAGTTCTTGCTCGGGTGCGCTGAGTGCTACAGTACACACAACACCGAGCGTGAGTGTTTTCTGGTTTCGAACCGAACCCCCCCCTCTCTACGTTGCGCATGGGCCTCCTTTTATATGCTCAAGGGGTCACCGACAGGTGGCAATGTAGGCAAGGGTAAAAATGGAAAAAGAGGGGTGGTTGGTACAGCTACTTGCACAGTACATCCTACCTAACCCTGACGGCAGGGGACAAGGGCATTGAATGCCCGTCTGCGTCGCCCAAATAGTGCCAAATGGACCATCAGGGACGCCACCGCTTGCCACGATGGCAATCTTGTCAGCGTCGCATGCCACCGCGCACCGCTGGCTGCACAGCCTCTCGCCACGCGCGCCTGGAAAGGCCCCAGGGCGACACGTTGGTGGATGTGCTGGAGCATGGGTACAGAGTGGTAGCCTGCCGCGGCAACCGCCTTGCCGCGGCCGTTGTCTTGTCGCGCCCGGAAGCTTGTCGCTGACCGGGCCTTGCCGGGACGCGCGGCGCGTCGCGGCAAGTTCCTTGAAATGCCTTGGTTGGTCTTCCGGGCAAGCTCCTCTTGCCGGGGCCTTGTCTCCTTGGCTTAATCACTTTGTTCTTGAATGGCTCCAAAGGAACCATGGAGGACCTTGGCGGTCACCCGGCAAGCCTTGCCGCGGGGCGCTGCAACTGCCCGTGCACAAGTTCGGGATACTAGGGTACCCCTACTCTAGTACACCGACACTAGCCATGGGAGGATTCTCTTTCATTCAAGATTTAAGATCAAATGATTTTATTCAAACAGCAAGTAAAATTGAAAATACGCTCCAAGCAAAACACATATCATGTGACGAATAAAAATATAACTCCGAGTAAGATATACCGACAGTTTTGAAGACGAAAGAGGGGATGCCTTCCGGGGCATCCCCAAGCTTAGGCGCTTGATTCTTCCTTGAATATTACCTTGGGGTGCCTTGGGAATCCCCAAGCTTATGTTCTTTCCACTCCTTATTCTCCTCATATCGATATCTCACGCAAAACTTGAAAACTTCAATCAGACAAAACTTAACGGAACTTCGTGAGATTGGTTAGTATGATAAAGAGTAAATCATTCACTTTAGTACTGTCAAGACAAGATTCATAATTGTTCCCACACAATGCCTACTGTACCATATCATTTCTACAATTTATATTGAGCAATATAAGCAATGGGAACTAGAAAACAAGCAAACTATGCACTGAAAATAGAATCTGCCAGAAACAGATCAGTATGTAATGATCTGAACAACAACCATACTTCTACTACTCCAAAAATTCTGAAAATTAGGAAAACCTGGGCAATTTGTATATCAATCTTTTGCAAAAATTTCAGATCAAAATCATGCTTCTGTTATTTTTTAGAAATTCTGACAATGAGTGCAAAAGTTTTTGTTTTTCAGCAAGATCAAATAAACTATCACCATAAGCCATCCCAAAGGTCTTACTTGGCACTTTATTAAAACAAAAGATATAAAACATGATTACTACAGTAGCTTAATCATGCAAACACACAAAAACAGTAATGATAAATATTGGGTTGTCTCCCAACAAGAGCTTTTCTTTAATGCCTTCTAGCTAGGCATATCAATGATGCTCATATGAAAGATAAGAATGAAAACATAACGAGAGCATCATGAAGCATATGACTAGCACATTTAAGTCTAACCCACTTCCTATGCATAGGGATTTTGTGAGCACACAATTTATGGGAAAAAGAATCAACTAGCATAGGAAGGCAGAACAAGCATAACTTCAAAACTTTAAGCACATAGAGTGGAAGCTTGATATTATTGCAATTCCAACAAGCATATATACCTCCCTCGTAATAATTTTCAGTAGCATCATGAATGAATTCAACAATATAACCATCATATAAAGCATTCTTTTCATGATCTACAAGCATAGAAATTTTGCTACTCTCTGCATGAGCAAAATTCTTCTCATTCGGAATAGTGGGAGGAAACTCAACAAAATAACTAACATGTGAGGTATACTCCAATTGAAAATTAAACGATGATGACAAGTTTCATGGTTAACATATTCCTTTATATCATACATGTCATCACAATAATCATCATAGATAGCAACTTTGTTCTCATAATCAATTGGAACCTCTTCCGAAAAAGTGGAATCATTACTAACTAAAGTTAAGACCTCTCCAAATCCACTTTCATAAATATCATACTAAGATTCAACACCCTCCAAAATAGTGGGATCATTACTTCCTAAAGTTGACACTCTTCCAAACCCACTTTCGATGATAGCCTTTTTCATACTCCAAAAGATATAAGTGAAGTTCATGGAGCATTCTACAATTAATATAGATTAACCAATATCCACGCTCAAAATATATAAGTGAAGCACATGAAGCATTCTATAAAACCATACTCAAAAGATTTAAGTGAAGCATAAAGAGCATTCTATAAAGTCATACTTAAAAGATATAAGTGAAGCACATGAAGCATTATATAAATCAATGAAGGACTATCTCATATTAGCATGGTTCTTAAAGAAAAAGAAAAACACAAAGGACACAAATGATGTGAACAAAACAAAAACCGAGGTATACCGATAATTGTCAAAGAAGAAAGATGGGATGGCAACCGGGGCATCACCAAGCTTAGATACTTGAGTATCCTTGAAATATTTACTTGGGGTGCCTTGGGCATCCCCAAGCTTGAACTCTTGCCTCTCTTTATTCTTCTCACATTGGTAACTCCTCATTCTTCAAACACTTCATCCAGACAAAACTTAACAAAAACTTTGTGAGACCCATTAGTTCATAAAGCAAATCACTACCTTTAGGTACTGTTGTAAACTCACTCCAATTTCATATTATCACTATATATACTATATTCCAACTTCACCATGGTTCATACCCCCGATACTACCCATAGATTCATCAAAATAAGTGAAAAACACATAGAAAACAGAATTTGTCAAAAACATGACAGTCTGTAGTAATCTGGAAACTTCGTATACTTCTGTAACTCCAAAAATTATAAAAAAGGAAAATGTAAATAAATTTTATATAAGTACTGTGCAAAAAGTTCCAGACCCGTTTGACTTTCCAGTAAAAAATGAAAATTCACGCGCTACAGCCAAAGTTTCTGTTTTTGCACTCCACATAGTAAACAAGCACTCTAATCATCCTAAAACCAAAACTTGGCACATTATTTTTATAATACAATGGATACATACAAGGGGATAATTATTTTTGAGAAAGTTCCATGAAAAATTCTACATTGTTTCCATGAGCATGAACACAAGTGTTCAAAGTCGACCCTCACTTCTCCAATGCATAACTTTCCAATCACTTCTGTTTTTGAAAATCTTTTTAGGTATATGAGGCAAGCGAATCATTTTGTATTTTCGTTCTTTCAATTTTTCTTTTTTATATATATCACCCACAACTAAACAAAAACAAAACGAAAAACAAAATCTACTTAGTGAAAAAAGCAAACAAGCATACACGAAAATATCAACCCCACGCTATTGCTCCCCGGCAATGGCGCCAGAAAAGAGCTTGATAATCCCCAAGTGCAGGGAATCATCGTAGCAATTTCCACAGGTGGAAGTGATAAGCATGGAGTGTCGAACCCACAAGGAGCTAAAGGTAAGATTAATATTCTCTGAAGTCCCATCTACCACTGACACAACTCTACGCACACCGAACGTTTGCTTCCAACTAGAAATGAGAAATAAAACTATGTTGTGGGTACGAAGAGGATAACTTTGCATGATATCAGAGAGCTAAAATATAAAAGTAGGTGATGTTATCATAAAGTTAGAATATATTACTTAAGTATTATAAATAACGAGTGTGGAATAATGATGAGTCAATGTGCGGAACTGTCCTATGCAATTGTTAACAATATCGTTAGTCATCATTGCAATTTCATATGAGGGAGAGGCATAAGCTAACATACTTTATCTACTTGGATCATATGCACTTATGATTGGAACTCTAGCAAGCATCCGCAACTACTAAAAATCATTAAGGTAAAACCCAACCATAGCTTTAAAGCATCAAGTCCCTTTATCCCATACGCAACAACCCCCTTACTCGGGTTTATGCTTCTGTCACTCAAGTAGCCCACTATAAGCGAATCTATGAACGTATTGCAACATCCTACAGCGGGAATCCCTCACGCTTGCGTGATACAGAGGGCACCATAGGACAACACCAATAATAAAACATGCAACTCAAACCAATCTAGATCATCAATCAACCCAAAGACAAAGGAAATCTACTCAAAACATGATAGGATGGCAACACATCATTGGATCATAATATGTGGCATAAAGCACCATGTTCAAGTAGGTGATTACAGCGGGGTGCGTGAGAGTGGACCGCTGAAAAGAGATGAGGATCATGATGATGATGGTGATTTTGATAAAGACGATCACCGTGGCGATGATTCCCCTCCCGATGGCACTTCGACGCCACCGAGAGAGAGGGGGAGAGGTTCTCCCCCTTGTGCTTCTTCCTCCATGGCCTCCCTCCTTGTTGGGGAGATGTTCTCCCTCTGGTCCTTGGCCTTCATGGAGATGATGGCCCCTCCGAGATCCTCCTCCGTGGCCTCCAGTGGTGATGGTCCCCTCTAGGATCCTCCTCCATGGCCTCTGATGATGATGGCCCCCTCCAGCAGGGTGCCGGAGAGGGCCTAGATTGATTTATCATGGTTCTGGAGGCTTGTAGCGGCGGAACTTCTGATCTCCCTTCTGTTCTGGGTTTTTTAGGATTTATAGGAAGGGTTGGCGTCGGTTTCACGTCAAGGGGGGCCACGAGGAGTCCACGAGCTAGGGGGCGTGCCCTAGGGGGGGACGCCCTCCACCCTCTTGGTGTCCTAGGGACCCCCCTCCCCTCCCGTAGCTTTTTTTCCAGTATTTTTTATATTTTCCAAAAATATTCTTTGTTGTTTTTCAGCACATTCCGAGAACTTCTATTTCTGCACAAAAACAACACCATGATAGTTCTGCTGAAAATTGCGTCAGTCCGGGTTAGTTCTAATCAAATCATACCAAAATCATGTAAAATATTGTAAACATGGCATGAATACTTCATAAATTATAGATACGTTGGAGATGTATCAACACCCTTCACACATGCCCGGCATCCCCGCAGGCTGGCCGAACACAGCCTCAATATAATCAAGGGATTCGGCATCCCCCGCAGGCTGGCCGAACACAGTCTCAATATAATCAAGGGATTCAAACCTGTTAAGCAGATGTTGCGGCGATTCTCTGAACCCAAGCGTCAAGCCATGGGAGAAGAGCTAGCCAAGCTGCTTGAGGCCGGGTTCATTAGGGAAATCAAACATCCAGATTGGTTAGCCAACTTGGTGATGGTACCAAAGAAGGATAAATCCTCGCGTCTGTGCGTCGCTTTCAAAGACCTAAACAAGGCTTGCCCTAAAGACCCTTTCCCATTGCCTCGCATCGACCAAATCATTGATGCAACTGCAAGACACGATTCTTTGTGTTTCCTCGACGCCTATTCTGGATACCATCAGATTAAAAAAGGTATTGGACCAAGCTGCAACTGCGTTCATCATACCTTATGGTCGTTTGTTCTTCAACACTATGCCCTTCAGGCTCAAAAACGTTGGGCTACCTACCAACGTATGATTCATACCTGCTTGGAAAAACAAATCGGCAAAACATACGAAGCATACATGGACGACGTGGTCATTAAGACAAAACATGTTGAAACACTAGTGGATGACCTTCGCCTCACCTTCAACAACCTCCGGACATATGGCATACAACTCAATCCGGAAAAATGTGTCTTTGGAGTCTCAGCCGGAAAATTGCTAGGGTTCATTATTTCCTATAGAGGAATTGAAGCAAACCCAGCCAAGATCTGAGCTCTGTCACAATTGGCTATACCAACAGACCTAAAGCAAGTCCAAAAACTAGCAGCGTGCATTGCGGCCTTAAGCAGTTTTCTCTCCAAATTGGAAGAAAAAGCATTACCCCTCTACAAGCTACTACGACGCACTGACAACTTTGAATGGACGGACACTGTCACAGTTAGATTGGAAGAAATCAAGGACCTTCTCGCAAGCAACCTAATCGTAGCTATCCCGGGTGTTGGCGAGCCTATGTTATTATACATTTCTGCAACTAGCCAATAGTTAGTGCCATGCTTGTTGTCGAACTAGGGGAAGAGGTACATAAATTCCCCACCCAAAAGCTAGTTTATTATGTATCGGAGGTCCTCACACCTTGAAAATCCCAATACCCCACTACCAAAAGATAGCCTATACGGTCTTCATGACATCTCGAAAGCTGTGACACTATTTTCAAGAGTGTTTGATCACAATGGCATCAGAAGTACCACTTAACGATATTATCCGCAACAGGGACGCCAACGGCCGCATGGCTAAATGGGCTATCAAATTCTTACCGTTCGAAATAGTATACAAGCCATGCCGGGCCATTAAATCCCAGGTGTTGGCCGACTTTGTCGTCGAATGGAAGGAAGCTGAACTCCCAAAAGAGTATAGTTCATACTCCAATTGGATTATGTACTTCGACAGCTCCAAAATGCTGGCCAGACTAGGGGCTGGCGTCATCCTAACATCTCCCACTAGGGATACAGTCCGCTATGTATTACAAATTATGTATACGGACTCCAACAATCCAACCAAATATGAGGCGCTTCTACATGGTCTTCGCATGGCTGTCTCCATGGGTATACAACGCCTGGAGGTGTGTGGTGATTAAAACCTCGCAATATCCCAGGTCAATGGAGAGTTCGATGCAAAGGACCCAAAAATGGCAGCATATCGAAACGCCGTATTAAAAATATCAGCTTGGTTCGAGGGACGTGAGTTTCATCATGTCGCTCGAGACAGTAACCAGGCAACTGACATCCTTGCTCGCATGGGCGCTAAAAAGTGACCCTGTGCCACCTAACACTTTTATGGAAAGGCTCTTCAAGCCATTCATATTATGGCAGAGGGAGAGCAGAGAAGATAGTGCGGACCTGGTCACACCCCCAGCCGCCGAACATAATGTAAATACCGTCAAAGGTCCGGATATCGAGATAACACCCTCTACTCATGAGATCATGGCTGTTATCGCTCCATGCACCGAACCATTCCTGGTCTACCTTAATAGGAAGGAGCTCCCCGACGATCAGATTGAAGCTTGATGCATAGTTCAGCGCTCTAAAGCCTTCAAAGTGCATGAGGGTGAACTATACAAAAAGAGCACTACCGGAGTCCTCCAAAGGTGTATCTCCGAAGAGGAGGGAAGGCAACTCTTGGCAGAAATACATGCTGGTCTGGGCGGTCATCACGCCGCAGCCTGAGCCCTCGTAAGCAAGCCCTTTAGGACTTGCTTTTTCTGGCCCACGGCTCGAGCAGACGCTCAAGCCCTTGTCCAATGTTGTGTGGGCTGTTAGCTTTTCTCCAATCAAAGTCAAATACCTCCCACCGCATTAAGAATAATCCCCATTACTTGGCCTTTCATGGTCTGGGGGCTCGATATGGTTGGTACCCTTAAAGGGGGAAGCCACAAAAAGAAATACTTGCTGGTAATGGTGGATAAATTCACTAAATGGATACAGGCCAAACCATTAAAAATAGTTGAGGCAGGGCCAGTAATTGACTTTATATCCGGCATAGTACACCGTTACAGTGTCCCGCACAGCATCATCACTGATAATGGCTCTAATTTTACAGTTGATGAGGTGAAGACCTAGTACGCTAAGTTGGGCATTAAACTCGACTATGCATCCGTATACCACCCTCAAACAAACGACTAAGTCGAACGGGCCAATGGTCTGATCATGAGTGGTAAGCCCGGACTGGTGTGCTCCTTACGAGAATCAGACAAGCACTGGGTTGAGGAACTCAATTCCGTACTCTGGGGACTTCGGGCCACGCCCAATAGAACAGTCCGATACACACCCTTCTTTATGGTGTATGGCGCAGAGGTCGTATTGCCCTGCGACTTTATTCATGACTCACCTCGAGTGCGCATGTACGAAGAGCGAGAAGCCGAACTAGATCGGTAGGATGACCTAGACGGACTCGAGGAGGAGCGCGATGTTGCCAAGGTGCGTTCTACCTTTTATCAGCAACAGGCCAGGTGTTACCAAAGCAGAGAAGTGCGGGCTAAGACGTACAATGTTGGAGAACTTGTTTTATGCCTCCCGAAAAAAACACAAGCTCAAACCAAAAAGGGAGGGGCCTTTCATCATAGATGAAGTCCTTATTGGAGGATCCTATTGCCTTCGCAATTTAGCGGATAATTGCCTTGAGCCAAACCCATGGAACGCTGCCCAGCTCCGAAGATTCTACGCATAGTTCGGCCTCCTAAGGTTCCACTTTGACTAGGTTTTTTCCTTTCTTCTCTCTTTTCTTGTTTTTTCTCTTTTCTTTATCATTGTATGTCCAGATCAACCGCGCTCTTCGGGGTACACATCTTTAAATGTATACACCCCACCATACATGTGGGCTTCTCCAATGAAACATGTTATTAAAAGCCTATAGCTTTTTTTGTCTATATTGGTTGTTTTTATACAAACTTTTGCCATTATATGCACCTCTATGAATTAAGTTTTTCCCAAGCTGGATTGCCTTGCTCCTGTGTTTATACCCTATGTTCCCGATTGTTCGGCTAGGATCTAAGGGGAGTACCTCTGCGATTGTTACAGCCGGGTTATCCGGATATGTACCTCAGACGGGTGAAGCCGAAAGCTAGCATTTTTAAGGGAATAATTGGTCGGCAAATAAACGACAGACTGTTTTTTGGAACAACTACGGAATCAAATGTCTGTAAATCGGATACAAGCCTATGCATGCATCATTTAGCATGTCAACCCAAGGAAAGGAACCCCTAACGGAACTATTTTTCTTGGAAGATGTTTCTTACATTAAATAGTAATATAACATAACTCCCCGAACATATTTTGTCTGTTTGAGCAATATGGCCGGATAGCCGAGTTTCCGAAGATACTAAATGTTTCCTATTTAACATAGTATACGGAAACACTCCAACTTATTGGTTTGCAAGTGAAAGCCGAAGGTCTGCGATGACAATTTTTTTTATAAACTCGGCAGGAGATAAGTTCGGGCATAAAGTACATTGATACATAGAATCGAACGCCTACTCTCTTTCTGTCGGCGTTCTGGGAACGGGGGTCCCCAGACTTGCCTGCCTGCGGCCTGCGGCGTGGCTCCAGGGGCGGCCCAGCACGGCCCATCTTCATCAGCACGAGCTCAAGACCCTCACGAGGGGCCAAGCCTCGCGGGGTGGACGATAGAGAGCTTCCTCAGGCACGGCCTCGTCAGGCTGGCTCGCGAGGAGGCGGAGAGATCAAGGCGGGGTACCTCATGAGGTGCCCATGATGCAAGCCATGACGACCAAGGGCGCCAGGCGGGTGCCAGACCGCGCAGTGCCCTCCTTTCCTCTTTGGTGCAAAGGGAGCAAGCGCAGGCGAGAGCATCAAGCAAAGGCATCCGCTTCGGTGCAACAAGACCAAGACCGTCGCAACGGCAGGAAGGAAGTCATTGTGGAGCCCAAGCTGGCGTCACCACCAGAGCCTTTGACAGGCGAGGACCAACTTTAGTCAGGATAAGTGTACTAGATGTTCCCCTTCAAAATGGCCCATTGTTGGCGCCCTTCCCGCTCAATATTTGGGAAGAGGCCGAGGGCCTTTGCCTATAAATAGGACTAGCCACCCACAATGTAGAGGCGGGTGGATCATCATCAGAAAACCAGCAGAGAGAGCGACTGAACTCCCCCTAGAAGTTCATCACACCAGCCAAGAATAGACCCTCGCGAGGTTGTTCTTCCTTGTATTGTTCATCATCAGCCCAAGAGGCAATCCACCACGCCACAAACTAGAGTAGGGTGTTACACCACAATGGTGGCCCGAACTAGTATAAACCCTGTGTCTCTTGTGTTGTTCCTTTCATAGCTTAGATCCTAGTGAGGCAGTGAAGTGCAGGTAGGTAGAGGGCGTAATCTCCACGCGCACCCCAGTGTTCGAATCTAGAGGGTCTGCCGGAGCCCGAAATCCGACATTTGGCGCGCCAGGTAGGGGTGCACCGGAATTCATCTCCCGCCGCCCTGTTTTTCACCGACCATCGCATCCATGTTGGACGCTCGTCGGGCCCGCGCCGAGCGCCGAGCCGCCCTCGCTTCCTGCGTCGCCCAGACGGCCCCCGTCGGCGGCCGCCCCCGCCGTTCCCCATCGCCTGCCGTCAATGTCGCCACCGACCCAGCGGGGAACGAGCAGCAAGCATCGTCCCAGCATCTGTCAGTGAGGCGAGACGGCCGCACTTCTACTCCCTCACTCACCCCAGCTGGTTCTTCGTCCCGCGCACTCCGCGCGTCCATGGAGGCTCGAGTTGCGCTCATCGCGGCAAATGAGCTCCTGCGCTACCGCCCAGTCGACGACGTCTACGAAGAGTGGCTCGACCACGTCGCCGACCTCGTCCGTGCCGCAGGGGCTCCCCCGCACCATCCATCTCGCTGCACCGCCCCTCGCCCTGCGTGGGCAATGAAGCTCCGGGGGCGCCTCAGCCGCCTCCCCCTCAAGAAGGTGCCCTGGCCCCAAGGCGCGTGGCCCCTGGGCGGAACCCACTCCGTCCGGCGCCAGCGCGGCAAGAGCAGAGTTGCCAAGAGGTCCCTCGTCCCCAAGAAGCTGCACGAGTGCTCCCTGCTCCGGCTCGTCACGACCACGCTCCTGTTCCAGCACGTCAAGACCCCGCGCTGCTCCCAGCTGCAACACATGGGGACCCGCAAGACCAAGCTCTTGGTCACCAAAGGCCTCCCGTGGCCACCGCAGCGTCGCATGGCCCAGCAAGTTCAAGCCAGACCTGCCCCCTTGCTACGACGGCATGGCCAACCCTGCGGACTTCTTCCAGCTCTATGAGCTGGGCATCAAAGCCGCCAACGGGGACGAGAAGGTCACGATGAACTGGTTTCCCATGGCACTCAAGGACGGGGCCCACACCTGGCTCCCGAACCTGGCTCCTGGCATGATCTCCTCCTGGGAGGAGATGCGCACCCGCTTCATCGCCAATTTCCAAGGTACTCGCGACCGGCCGCCTGCCATGAGCGACATGCGCCGCATCAAGCATCAACCAGGGCAGACCCTGCAGAAGTACATCCAGCACTTCAACAACGCATGCCTCAAGATTCCCAAGGTGACCGAGGAGGCCATCATCTCAGCCTTCTCCGACGGTGTGTGTGATGTCAAGATGAAGGAGGAGCTGGCGATGCATGAAGATCTGTGCACTTCCTTGCAGCTATTCAACTTGGCGACCAAGTGCGCCAGGGATGAGGAAGGGCGCCTTTCCCTCCTCGAGCTGGCAGCCGCGGACCCAGAAGAGAAGAAGTCCAAGGCCAAGGACGTGAAGCGCAAGGGGGCTGTCGTGCTCGCGGCAGAACCAGACACCAAGCGGGGCAGAGATCAGCCCGAGTCTTTCAAGGGCAACCGGTACTGTGTGTACCACGACCTACACACCCACAACACCAACGAATGTCAAGAGCTCCGAGCCGTGCGAGAAGGGAGGATCGGCCGACGCCCCGACCGCAACGATCAAGGCTACGACCGAGGAGGAGGAAGGAACACAGGACACTGGGAAGACCGCGGCCCTCTCCAAGGGTGGCGCGTCGGACCTCGCGAGGATCGCTGGCAGGATCAGCCTTGCGAGGAGACTGGAGGGATCAGCCTCGCGAGGACCGTCCGCAGGGAAACGCGGGCCTCCCTCCACTGCCGCCGCAGCCAAGGAGAAACGAGGACCATCATCAGGATGAGGGGGTTGGGGGCTTCCAGGAGCCGCGCGTGATCGCCTGCATCCTGGGCGGAGCTCAAGCCCCAGCCTCACAACGCATCTTCAAGCAGTTCGCCCGCGAAGTGAATGCAGTCCTCCCCAAGCTCGAAGCGACGCACCCCCTTAGGTGGTCGGCATGCACCATCACGTTCAGCTCAGCGGATCAGCTCAAGTGTGTGGCCACAGCCGGAGTCCTCCCGATGCTTTGCTCCCCAGTCATCAGCAACGTGCAAGTCACCAGGACCCTCATCGACGGCGGGGAAGGGATCAACGTCCTGTCCGTAGAGATGTTCAACAATCTCCAAGTGCCTTACGATCAGCTTCAGCCAACCAAGCCTTTCTTCGGAGTCACGATGGATCCAAGGTTCCGATTGGGCAGGTCCGCCTCCCTGTCACCTTCGGGGAGCGCAACAACTACCGCACCGAGCTCATCGACTTCGACGTCACCCACATTCGCCTGCCATACAACACCATCCTCGGGTACCTAGCTCTCGCCAAGTTCATGGCCGTGACTCATCACGGCTACAACGTCCTCAAGATGCCAGGAAGCGGTTTAGTCATCACGGTGCCTTGTGAAGAAAGAGACGCAGTGTGCTCCCTAGAGCGAGCTTTTCAGGCCGCATCACTTGAAGACCCAGATCGCGGGAGCGGGAGGCTCCCTGAGACCGCTCCCAAGAAGAAGATGACATCGCCAGGCCCGACCCCTCAGGAGGCAGGCCCCTCAGGGTCTGCGCCTGCTCAGGGGGCACCTCCTTCTGTCGCATAGGAAGGCATGCTTGGCGCCCTCCTCAAGCAAGGCTCGGGGGCTCCCTCCTGGAGGCTCACCGACCTTGCTAAGGTCACGAGGGAGGCACTTGGGCACCACTTGGAGGCATGATTCAAAGCATGTTTCCCTCAGGAAGGAGCAAGGCAAGGAGGGCCAAACCCTCAGGAGTTCGTCAGTCAGATCACGCAGGAGTTGCAGGGATCAAGAGTCATGAGTGGCAGCCGCCGCTTACCCACCACAGCTCCCCATCCAGGCGAGGATGGTGGGCTGCGCGTCTGCATCGACATCCCAGGGCTCAACCGAGCCGCCTCTCAGGAGTGCTTCTGGCCCTCACATGAGGGGAGCTGCGAAGGCCCGCCCCACAGCTACGTTCGCATGCCCTACGGCTTGCCGAACGCGGCCGCCGCGTACCAGCGCCTCATGAGGAGCATCTTGGAGGCTCAGGAGGCCAGGCGTTCTGCAGCCCTGGCGGAGATGGAGATGGTCCACGAGGAGCCACCAGCGCCTCCGGAACCTCCCGAGGCTCCTGGGCCTGGGGGCTCGTGAAGATCGGATTCCGCAGCCCACGACGTCTGCTACTTCAACACCCCTTCGCCTTCAACGCTATCAGGTGACATCCTTCAAGTTTCGTTTCCAGCTAGGAGTGCACCCAGGGCTGCATTATTCCCAGGCCACGTGGGTCCGTCCCTGCGGCATGTATCCCCTTTTTACTTTATGTTCCTAGCTTACTTTGTTGGGGGCGCCCCTCGGGCTGCATCATCCCCAAGTCACTCGGGCCAGACCCAGCGGCATGTACCCCTCTTGCGTTTATTTTTGGGCCATGCGTTTGACCCATCATGCTTGTTATTTGATGCCCATCCACGGCACCTCTTCTTCCTTCATGTCAGCCGCTTGCACGTTAAAGGGGGGGCACCTGAGCATCGCGACTCATGGGCACGCCTGTGAAGTTGTCGCGTTTTGGAAAAGGCCCAGAGCCTATGAAGAAGGCGAACACGTGTGAAGCTGTCGTGTTTTGGAAAAGGCCCAGAGCCTGTGAAGAAGGCGAACGCCTGTGAAGCTGTCGCGTTTTGGAAAAGGCCCAGAGCCTGTGAAGAAGGTGAATGCATGTGAAGCTATCGCGTTTTGGAAAAGGCCCAGAGCCTGTGAAGAAGGCGAACGCCTGTGAAGCTGTCGCATTTTGGAAAAGGCCCAGAGCCCGTGAAGAAGGCGAACGCCTGTGAAGCTGTCACGTTTTGGAAAAGACCCAGAGCCTGTGAAGAAGGCGAACGCCTGTGAAGCTGTCGCGTTTTGGAAAAGGCCCGGTGCCTGTGAGGAAGGCGAACGCCTGTGAAGGTTATCTTTCCAAGGAAGGCCCGGAGCCTGTGAAGAAGGCCAATGCCTATGAAGCTCGCCGCCCGTGACACTCTCACGTAATAATGAGTTGGGGCTGTACACGCCCCGGAGTCTCAGGAGCGCCGGCCTCAGGCCCTGGGGCTCCCTCCCACGCCCAGTGGCAGCACTTAGCTCCGCGCTGGTGAGAAGACGTCGAAGACTAGATTAGGTGTCGGACGCGGCTTTTCTCATTTGCTTTCTGCAGTTGGCTTGTTCATCCCCATTCGAGGTTTTATTGAAGCTGTTTTCGCCTTTGGCTTGTGACTCTTTGCCTTGTTTTCGCTCTCTTGCCCTGATTTCTCTCGTGCAAGTCTCGCGAGGGAGCGACGCGGGCACCCTCGCGAGTGTTTTATGCCCTTATCATTCTAGGCTTTCCTACCCAGGTCCACTACAGAAGCACCCCTCCAGTCGTGCCCCACGGGCACCGCGACACGAACACAGGACCTGGGTCGGTCGCCTCCACAGCTGAGGCCGGGAACTACCTCTCCAAACTAACACTTGTAGGGCGTGAAGTGGTCGACGAGGCCTCGGCCTCGGGAAGCAAAGGTCACGACAGGCCTCCTCCCCGAGCTAAGTAATTTCTACACGCAGGCGTGTGGCACAAAGGCACAATACCGGAATAATGGAAGCAGCACGATAATTAACAGCAATAGTCCAAGAACGCCCCCGCGGGGCCCTACACTACTGTCTCTTTGTGCAGGAAAAGGGAAAAAGAACAAAACGGGCGTGACTCGCCCGACACCAACTCGCGGGGGAGACTCGAACCGCCTCCGGAGCTCAGGAGGACTCCACCTCGTGCTTCACTGAGGTGCAACGGCGGGCAGACCCGCTACCTCCCTCCAGGCGGGCGCGGTGGTGCGGAAGCTGATCGCGGCCGCCGCTGGAGGAGCCGCTGCCCGAAGAAGAGCCGTCGAAGCTCGATGAACCCCGACCGCCACCGACCACGCGCGCGCTGTCGTCTTCATCGTCGCCGGGGCTGGACCCACGGCCGCGGTCGTCGTTCTCAGGGAAACACCCGGCGCGGCGACCATCTTCCCCGAACACCCTCACATAGAGGGTGGCATGGCCGTCGAACTTGAAGTGCAGGGTGCACCGCCGGCCCAGACCAGGCGCACGGGCAAACGTTTGCCAGCCGCGGGTCAGGGCCAGGCTCTCGGTTGTAGAGACCTCCAGCGAAGCCCAGGAGGCTCGGCTGCAGCAAGCATCCGCCTGAAGCCAGAGGCCGCCCAGGGCGCCAGCCGGAAGCTCACCTAGGAAGAAGCGAGGAAGTTGGAGCCGGGTGCTGGCCGGTTCCGCCGACCACACCATGAACTCCGGCAGTACCTCTGCCGAGTTGGAGCGCGGCCTAGGGGGTCGTGCAGCCATAGCGCGTCCCCCAGCGGCGGCCTGCCGCCTGTCACCATGTGGAAGATCGCCTCCGCAACCCCGAGGAGCCACCATGGGAGTCGCAGGGTGTTTGCAGGGACGGCCTCGACCGCGCTTGGGTGGGGGAGAGTCGGGCTCCACCTGGCGGGCCTTCCCTTTCTCCGCGACCAAGAACCTCTTTGGTGGAGCCATGAAGAAGAAGGAGAAGCAAGAGGGGATGGACCGGAAGGGTAGGCGCCGTCCCGTACTTATAGCCAGAGGAGGCCAACCACCGGCCTCCATGATCACAAGTAATCATGACCCGCTTTGCATGCAGGGACTTGGTAGTTCATGCGGTTGTCGAGGCGTCATGGGGGAGCAGAGCCGCCCATGTCCAATCAACCGCCACGTGGCGCCCGAGGCTGCAGGCTGTTAGGGCCCGCGGCGCTTCGCACTTGCCCCTCCACTTCTTTGCTCAGCCAAGTCCGGGCGCGCCTTGGGCCCGGGGGCTACTGTCGGCGTTCTGGGAACGGGGGTCCCCAGACTTGCCTGCCTGCGGCCTGCGGCGTGGCTCCAGGGGAGGCCCAGCACGGCCCATCTTCATCAGCACGAGCTCAAGACCCTGGCGAGGGGCCAAGCCTCGCGGGGTGGACGACAGGGAGCTTCCTCAGGCACGGCCTCGTCAGGCTGGCTCGCGAGGAGGCGGAGAGATCAAGGCGGGGTACCTCACGAGGTGCCCATGACGCAAGCCATGATGACCAAGGGCGCCAGGCGGGCGCTAGACTGCGCAGTGTCCTCCTTTCCTCTTTGGTGCAAAGGGAGCAAGCGCAGGCGAGAGCATCAAGCAAAGGCATCCGTTTCGGTGCAACAAGACCAAGACCGTCGCAACGGCAGGAAGGAAGTCATTGTGGAGCCCAAGCCGGCGTCACCACCAGAGCCTTTGACAGGTGAGGACCAACTTTAGTCAGGATAAGTGTACTAGATGTTCCCCTTCAAAATGGCCCGTTGTTGGCGCCCTTCCCGCTCAATATTTGGGAAGAGGCCGAGGGCCTTTGCCTATAAAGAGGACTAACCACCCACAAGGTAGAAGCGGGTGGATCATCATCAGAAAACCAGCAGAGAGAGCGACTGAACTCCCCCTAGCAGTTCATCACACCAGTAAAGAACAGACCCTCGCGAGGCTGTTATTCCTTGTATTGTTCATCATCAGCCCAAGAGGCAATCCACCACGCCACAAACTAGAGTAGGGTATTACACCACAATGGTGGCCCGAACTAGTATAAACCATGTGTCTCTTGTGTTGTTCCTTTCATAGCTTAGATCCTAGCGAGGCGGTGAGGTGCTGGTAAGTAGAGGGCGTAATCTCCACGCGCACCCTAGTGTTCGAATCTAGAGGGTCTGCCGGAACCCGAAATTCGACACTTTCTATGCCATCTATAAGGCTATCTAGCTTACAATCTTCTTGCCAATATTTCGCTTCTATCATTACTTGGTCATATACCAAGTTTACAGGAATTTCCTTCCCATCCGGTCCTCGAGGTCCAACTCGGGCCATATGATTCAGATCGAGTCCGGTGTAGTGTGTCTTCACCATGGCCCATGCCTCTCGCGCACCTTCCCAGCATGCGGACATCTTCCATAGCTCAAAGCAATGCGGAACACCCTTGAATAGGTCTGCCAACCCCTCCATACTTTCTGAGGGACATCGGATGGCCATAAGGCTTTGGCCATATTTTTTCATGGCTTTCCGATCATGCTCATGCAACTTTGACAGTTCTTAGAATGTCGCTTTGAAGCCCGGACACTTCCTCTTCTTGGTGGTCGGTTAACAGACCTGTATGAACCGAATTATAAAATTCCGTATTATATGATTATATCAGTACTCCAAAAGGTATAAGCGTCATACCGAATATGCTTCCCTTTAAGTTTTAGTTCTCCTGTTGCGCTTCCAAGAGTTGAGCCTTTAAGCCCTTAATCTCTTCGGCCTGCTTCTTCACTTGCTCTTCCAGTTTTTATCTTTTCCCTCGGTCATTGGGGCACTCTTCACTTATTCAAGCTCTATGACAGCGGCATTTAGCTGTGTCCGGCTTGTTTCGAGCTCCTGGGACAACACGCTGTTTTTGTCCTTGAGGATCTGCGGTCATAAACAATCCTCAATTCGGTTAGTTCCCACCGCTTTAAGTCTCGGGGGCTACTGGTATCTATATATTAAAATTGCATAAATTTTCACCTGTATATCCTTTGAGAACAGGCGAGTAACTCCAGTAAGTCTGTCCCGGGCAGCTTGGATATACACGTCCACGGTGCTGAGAGTGGTAAATTCTTGCTCCGAAAAGGCCGGGGCGCGCAGGGTCTCTTTTAAGCGATGGTGATTCATCGCGCTCTCCACTTTGGAATTAGTGAAGGACCCTTCATCCAGATATTCATGAGGTGGATGAGACGATGCCACCCCTATATGCACCCTCGTCCTAGCTGATGAGTTCGGCGCTGCATTTGCTGCGGCTCGGCTTGCTAGGATCTTTGGTACGGTTCACCCTATACCTCTCCTGAGATGATAGAAGGAGGAGGAGAATAACGATTCGGCTTTATGTTCAGACATGAAGTAATGAATATACCTCTTTTTATGTCAAAAAAATGAATATGCCTCTTTGGTAATGGAGCAGGCTTAGCAGCGCTCTCAGTCCCCTTTCGTTTCGCGCGCTCACCCTATGAAGGAGCCGTTTTTATTTTGGCTAACCGTGCTTGGGTACAGCTCGCTGAGCGCCGATCCTGTGCAACACGGTCCAGTGCGGAGGGTAAGTTGTGAGCGGAAGTGTTTCCCTTTTTAAATGATTTCCAAACACTTACCTTAACGAAGGGATATAGATCAGGGTAATCGGCCATAATGGCTACCTCCAAGCCGTCAAGGCTCGCCTGATAATAAACTCCGTCTTCAAATTCTACAAATATATCCGGATCCTCATGGAATCCAGGGTATTCATGGCGAGCATGGTCCTTCGGTTGAGGAGGGGGGCAATAGATGTTCTTGACTACCTTCCTCCATGACTATTTTGAAGCAACCAGAGTATTCAGTTAATGCATCCCAATAATAAAAAAGTGTTGAATGACTAAACTTACCCATTCAATGGGGTTGTACATGGAGAAACCTTCCCGAATATTTAAATGGGCGAAGTCTTCTTGTTCCCGCTTATAAAGGTCTACCAGCATGGCAGCCAATGCGGCTTGGTTATACGGACCCTCTCGCCTATAGCGAGATGTGTTGTCCTCCCCATTGTAGACCCATAAAGGAGCCACTCTGCGTTGAAGAGGCTGGATGCATCGCTTTATCGCAATGGCCACGACTTCAACAATGGAGAGTCCAGAATGCGTCAGCAATCTGACCTTGCTAACCAATCTCATCACCTCCGCACTATCCTCTTGTCCGGAGGACTTGGGGCGCCAGCTGAATAGCTTCTTCAAGAGAGCGGTAGAGAATTTAGGAAGGCCGCGCAAGACAAGGTCCGGAAGAGGAACATCCTCAATGTAAAACCATTCTGAAGACCATTCTTTGGACCCTCTCTTCGGAGTCCCGACTGGGTAACCGGATCCGGCTATGCACCATACTTCGGTGCCACCCACTTCAAATATAGGCCCTCTTCCCTGGTGGTAGGTGAGGGGGTCCTGGATTAGGGGGGTCCTTGGACAGTCGGACTATATGCTTATGCCGGACTGTTGGACTATGAAGATACAAGATTGAAGACTTCGTCCCGTGTCCGGGTGGGACTCTCCTTTGTGTGGAAGGCAATCTTGGCAATTAGGATATGTAGATTCCTTTCTCTGTAACCAACTCTGTCTATCCCTAGCCCCGTCCGGTGTCTATATAAACCGGAGGGTTTAGTCCGTAAGACAGGAACAACAATCAGAATCATAGGCTAGCTTCTAGGGTTTAGCCTCTACGATCTCGTGGTAGATCAACTCTTGTAATACTCATATCATCAAGATCAATCAAGCAGGAAGTAGGGTATTACCTCCATAGAGAGGGCCCGAACCTAGGTAAACATCGTGTTCCCCGCCTCCTGTTACCATTAGCCTTAGACGCACAGTTCGGGACCCCCTACCCGAGATCCGCCGGTTTTGACACTGACATTGGTGCTTTCATTGAGAGTTCCACTCTGTCCTCACCATAAGGCTTGATGGCTCCTTCAATCATCTACAACGACGCGGTCCAGGGTGAGGTTTTCCTCCCCGGACAAATCTTCGTATTCGGCGGCTTCGCACCGCGGGCCAACTCGCTTGGCCATCTGGAGTAGATTGATAGCTATGCCCCTGGCCATCAGGTCAGGTTTGCAAGCTTGAACTACATTGCCGACATCCGTGGAGACTTGATCTTCAATGGATTCAAGCCCATGACAGGTGCACCCTACAGCCACGATGAGCATGACCTAGATCTAGCATCGGACGATGTTCAGGAGATCGCACCTGCAGCTGCGCTAGCCTTAGATCCAGTGCAGATCATGCCATCCGAGGACGGTAGCATGGACCCTGCCACGAAAGCCGCACACTCAACGGCGATAGAGCCGAACATAGCTTTCACCTCCAATGAGGTCTGTGTCATCGGACCCTCGGACTCGTCTCCGTCCATAGGCTCCGGACCGCGCGTATCTGTGCCCATCGGGTCTAATTGGGCACAGATCTTGGAGTTCAGCTCCATGGACATCTTTCAACACTCACCCTTGGGCGACGTGCTAAACTCATTAAAATCTCTCTCCTTGTCGGGAGACTCTTGGCCGAACTATGTCTGGCTTGAGTGGGAAGCGGTCGATGAAGGAATTCGTCACCCACCCACCACCCACTTAATAGCCACTGTCGACGACTTAACCGACATGCTTGATTTCGACTCCGAAGACATCGACGGTATGAACGACGATGCCGGAGAAGAACAGGAACCACCGCCCACAGGGCGCTGGACAGCCACCTCATCGTATGACATATATATGGTGGACACACCCAAAGAAAACAATGGCGAGGATCAAAAGGATGCAACGAAGGATAATCCTCCTAAGAAATAGCCGAAGCGCCAATGTCAGCGGCGCCGCTCTAAACCACGCCAGGGTAGAAACAGAAATACCGGCATAAGAGATAATAGCACTCCGGATGATGCCGAAGACGAAGACAATCCCGCCCAGCCAAGCTTTGAACAGGCCGGACGGGAGGATGGGCAAGCTAGCCCCGATGAACAGGCCATGAATGAAGACTCATCGGAGGAGGATTACATGCCCCTCTCCGAAGATGAGGTGAGCCTCAGCGACGATGAATTTATCGTGCCTGAGGATCCCGTCGAGTAGCAGCACTTCAAGCGCTGGCTTATAGCCACGGCAAAGAGCCTAAAGAAAAAACAGCGGCACCTTCAAGCTGATCAAGATCTGCTCACTGATAGATGGACTGAGGTCCTGGCGGTCGAGGAATATGGACTCGAGCGCCCAACCAAAAGTTACCTGAGGTGCAGGTTGTTACCTCAATTCGAGGACGAGGCACTAGAGCCTATACTACCAGCACAGGATGCGGCTGACCGACCACCGCATGGCCGAGACAAAGCAGCGTATCAGTCCGAACACCAGCCCGCACCCTGAGGTCGAACAAATAGAAACACGAAGGCCCAGGGCTACACGCATGACCTGGGAGACAAATTGGAAAACAAAGCAGGACAGTCAAGACCGATCTACAGATTGCGGGGGCGTGCCCCAACATGTGACGATGACCGCCATGCCGGATATACTAAATACAAATCCATCTGGGCCGAATACAGCAGACCAGATTCATCTGAACTGCGTCATGATGTAGCTCGGCATAGAGGCGCCGCACACCCCCTACGCTTCACTAACGAAGTAATGGAGCATGAATTCCCATAAGGGTTTAAACCCGTAAACATCGAACCTTATGATGGGACAACAGATCCCGCGGTACAGATTGAAGATTTCCTTCTCCACATTTACATGGCGCGTCCATGCCATCAAGTATCTCCCACTAAAACTCAAGGGACCAGCTCGGCACTGGCTGAATAGTCTGCCAGAAAACTCCATTGGTAGTTGGGAGAACCTAGAAGATGCATTCCTTGACAACTTTTAGGGCACTTCTGTGCGACCACCGGACGCTGATGACTTAAGTCACATAACCCAACAGCCCGGACAGTCAGGTAGGAAATTCTGGGTTCTTAACTAAAAAGAACCAAATCATCAACTGTCCGGATGCCGAAGCCGTCGCGGCCTTTAAGCATAACATCCGTGATCAGTGGCTTGCCTGACACCTCGGCTAAGAGAAGCCGAAGTCCATGGCAGCCCTTACGACACTCATGACCCACTTTTCTGCGGGCGAAGATAGCTGGTTGGCTCGTAGCAACAACACATCAAGAAATCTTGGCGCTTCATACACAAGCGTCGTAGTAATGGTGATAACGCCGAAGACACGGCCATCAATGCCGGATTCAGTGGCTCCAAGTCCGGTCAATAGAAAAAGCCATTTAAAAGAAACAATCCGGGCACGTCCGGTCTGGACCGCATACTCGATTTTCCATGTCAAATCCACGGCACCCCCGATAAACCAGCCAACCATACCAACAGAGAATGTTGGGTATTTAAATATGCCGGCAAATTAAATGCCAAAAACAAGGAAAAGGGGTCGCATAGTGATGATGGCAAGGAGCCCCAGCCACCCAACACAGGGGGACAGAAGAAATTTCCTCCCCAAGTCAAAACGGTAAATATAATATACGACACCCATATCCCCAAGTGCGAGCGGAAGCGCGCACTAAGGGACGTTTACGGGATGGAGCCAGTCGCCCCAAAGTTCAACCCATGGTCCTCCTATCCGATCACCTTTGATCGCAGGGACCATCCGACCAGTATTCGTCATGGTGGCTCAGCCGCACTGGTCCTCGACCCCATTATCATGGATTCCACCTCACACGAGTCCTCATGGATGGTGGTAGCAGCCTGAACCTTCTTTATCAGGATACAGTGCGCAAAATGGGTATCGATCCCTCAAGGATCAAACCCACAAAACTACCTTCAAAGGTGTCATACCAGGTGTAGAGGCCCGTTGTACAGGCTCAATCACACTGGAAGTGGTCTTCGGATCTCTGAACAACTTCCGAAGCGAGGAGTTAATCTTCGACATTGTCCCCATCCGCACTGGTTATCACGCACTGCTTGGACGAACCGCATTTGCTCGATTCAATGCGGTTCCACACTATGCCTACCTCAAGCTCAAGATGCCCGGACCTCGCAGTGTTATAACAGTCAATGGAAATACAGAGTGCTCCCTCCGTACGGAGGAGCACATCACGGCCCTTGCAGCAGAAGTACAGAGCAGCCTTCTTAGGCAGACCCTCAATTCGTCAATAAAGCCCCCGGACACCGTTAAGCAAGTTCGAACTACTCTGCAATAGGATGGTCCGGCCCGTCCAAAGCTTACCTAGCAATTCGGCCTCCATCATAGTCCCAATCAAGTGGTGAAATTTGTGTTGCGCGTACATAATTACGCACTTAAGATACCATGGGCATAGACGGAGGCACAGCTACACCACGGTTCACAATGCGGCTCAACCGCCCCTGGATCTGCACACCTTCATGTTTTTCTTTCTTTCAGGTTTTTCTCTTCTTGAGGCTCTTCTGATAACCTGATCATCGGACCCATCACAGGACGGATACACCAAGGAAGCAAGGAGCTTTGACGTACAAGGGAATCCCCAAGTGGTCTCTGCTAACGATCGCTATACCTGTTTTACATACCCACACACAGCTCGCTCTTGGCCAGGGCATGTCAAATAACCCTATTTGCTTATCGCATTACTTGTATACATATGCCTTGACGTATCAAACAAATAACAATGGAAAATAATTTGCAGCTTCACCTTATTACTTCATTTTTTTTCCTTGTCTGTTTATTTATTACAAATCACACCTATGCATTCTGGTACGGTTAGTTCGCCAGGGGCTTCAGTGTACCCCATAACATGGCAAGAAAGTCCGAACACTTATAATAGTTCGGCACCCCAAACTTATATCATTATATGCATCAGCTCCGAATCATGTCTTGGGTCAATAGTTGGGTTGCCTGGCTCCTGTGCTTGCTACCCTACGTTCCGCTATATCGCCTAGGGTAGTAAAGGTAGAACTACTGCGATTGTGTCCCGGTTCTTCCAGACGAGCACCTCAGTAGAGAAAGCCAAAAACTGACTGTCATGATGCGGCGAGAGCTGGTCGCTGTTCGAGAGATCTCAAATCCTTAAAGATTTTTTCCGCTTTATGCAAAGAATCGGTCTTTGTCTAATTTAGGTGTGTAGAACGCCCCAAGTTCGGCCTTTCGAATACTAGGGGCTACGCCAAAATTTAAAATTATAGAACTTCTATGGCGAAGTGAGGGTGATAAAGTTGTATAGTCTGATTGCCTTGTTCGTTGTGCTAGACACCTCCTTAAAGGACCAAAATCTTGGATAAAGACTGTTTAGATTTATCCCGAACACCCCGATACTAGTTACACGGGGGCAGAAGCCGACAACTGTCTAACTCTCAGATTTTGTAAACAGCCGCACATGAGGTAAAATTTTAAATCAATAAGCATTATATTGCGCAAATGAACTTGTTTCATATTACAGGATAAAATGAATACATTCATTCAAATATTACATCCTTAGTACAATGCTCCGCCACAAGGCGGGATCCCTTCAGGACACTGTCATAATATTTTTTGGGTCGGCGGTGCTCCTAGCCCTTCGGTGGCCCCTCGGTCATCAGTGACGTGGCGTCCATATTCGCCCAATGCATCTTTGCACGGGCAAAGGCCATCCGCGCACCCTCAATGCAAACCGACTGCTTTATGACTTCAAGTCGTGGGAAGGCACTCACAAGCCGCTTCACGAGTCTGAAGTAGCTGCTGGGCATAGGCTCGGTAGGCCATAGCCGGACTATGAGGTCCTTCATGGCCAGTTCGACTGCCTTGTGCAGCTCGACCAGTTGCTTCAGGTGGTCGCTCAAGGGCATCGGATGTTCTGTCCCAAGATATTGAGACCAGAATAGCTTCTCCATTGAGCTCCCTTCTTCGGCTCGGTAGAACTCTGCGACATCTGATATGCTACGCGGCAGATCCACAAACGCTCCTGGAGAACTCCAAATTTGGGTAAGTAAAAAGAATGTCTCCTTCACATGCTTGCTTTGCTTAACAAATGCCTTACCCACTGCAATCTTTTTGGCCGCCTGGATCTCCTGGAGGGCCCTTTGGGCTTCAGCTCTGGCGTCTTGTGTGCTCTGGAGGGCCTTGGCAAGCTCGGACTCTTGAGTCTTAGAGTCACGCTCCAAGGACTCGTACTTCTGGACGAAATCCTGGAGCTCTTGCTGGACCTCGCTGACCCGGGCCTCTTGCTTCTCGCACACGGCGTGTTCCTTGGCCGTTTGGTCTTCGGCCTCGGCCAGCGTCTTCTTAATGGCTGCCACTTCAGTCGTGGCCCCTATAAAAAGTTCATGACACTTTTATCAGCAGAAACCATTTATCCTTCATAAGTACACAGGCAGGGTATTATGTACCTTGACTTTCCTCCAGCTGCCTCTTCATGAGGACGAGCTCTCCCTTGGTCCGCTCCAGGTCTTGCTTTAGTCCAGAGACCTCTGCTGTACGAGCGGCAGCGTCCAGCAGCGATGCCTGCTTATTTACATAGACATCTTATGTTAGACTCCTGCGAATATTAGTTGATCCTTTGTTCGACTTTTCTTTCCGAACACCAAACAGAGCATCAGGGGCTACTGTCTACACTGTGATATTCTCTCACAATTTTATTACTTACCTCAAAGCCTGTTAGAAGGCTAGCGCAGGTTGCGGTCAATCCGCTTTTGGCGGACCGGACCTTCTCGATCACTGCACTCATAAGAGTACGGTGTTCCTCATCAATGGAAGCGCCGCGAAGCATTTCCAGCAAGCTGTCTGGTGCCTCTTGATGGACAGAGGTCATCGGTGCAGGCGGCTCTCCCTCCTTAGAGAGAGGCTGCCTGCCTGAATCCGGAACACTTGGGTTTCCGGAGCCATATTCGGCTGGGGGGCAAACTGGCTGCGGCCCCCATTATCGGAGTCTGTGGGGGTCTTTGCCCCCATGTGTTCGGCGACCGGGTTTCGCCTGAAGGCGTCTCGGAACTATCTCCCCTTGTCCTGGTATCCTTCGAGACAACACCTTGGTGTTGTCCACGGCCTTAGGGGAGAAGGCTGTCGGAAGAGACTCGTTGTTCATCGCCAACGGGTCCAGCGATCCCTCCAAAGAGGAGGATATCTCAATATTGTATTTGGCTGGACTGCAGGTGCATGTCTGGCATGTTAAGAAGCGATAAAGCAAACATACCGGAGATACTATTGTGTCCGGATACTTATGACTTGGCCAGGGGCTTGACCCTGGGTTCCCACTCCTCGCCGCTATTTGTGGCTGCGGTGGAATGGTCTGGAAGGAAGGTTTTTTCCTTCTTGGACACCTCGGCCTTCCCATGCGTGGTGGCCTTCCTCTTCTTTCTCCCCCCAGTAGGGGGGGATGGATTTTCTCTTCCTCCTTGTTGTCTTCGGTGGAGGAGTGTGACTTGGTGTCTTCGGACGTCATGTCCGATGCAACCTTGCACCAGAGACCATCTCTGGTCCCCACAGCCATCTTCTTGGCCTTCTTCTCCGGCACCTCATAGGGCACCGAAAACAACATCTTCATTAGAAGAGGCGATTCTGGATCTTCAGGTAGCGGAGCCGGACAGTTAATCTGCTCCGCTATCGTTACATAGGCCTGAAAGATTGGCATGTAGGCTTAGGTTCCTCCTGGGGATGTGCTAGTAAAAGGCATATCTTGCGAATATGAAAACTTATCGGATTGGCTTGGCATTTTGTGTTGAGCCCGTGATCTTTGTTTATGGGAGGTGGTACCTTGTTGGCCTTGAAGAGAACCTTCCAGACGTCTTCGTGCATTATGCCAAAGAGCTCTTGCAGCGTCTGGTATTCGGCCGGGTCAAACTCCCACAGATTGCAAATCCGTCTCTGACACGGAAGAATTCGTCAGAGGAGCATAACTTGGACCATGTTGAGAAGCTTGATTTTCTTGCTTATCATATTTTGGACGCATGTCTGAAGTCCGGTCAGTTCTTCCGCTGAACCCCAGGCTGCACCCTTCTCTTGCCAGGAGGTGAGCCGCATGGGGATGCTGGATCGGAATTCGGGGGTCGCTGCCCAGTTGGCGTCGCGTGGCTCGCTGATGTATAACCACCCCGATTGCCACCCCTTCACGGTCTCCACAAAGGAGCTTTCGGGCCAGGTGACATTGGGCATCGTGCCCACCATTGCGCCTCCGCACTCCGCTTGTTGGTCGCTCACCACCTTTGGCTTCACGTTGAAGGTCTTCAGCCATAGGCCGAAGTGGGGTGTGATGCGGAGAAAGGCCTCGCACACGACGATAAACGCCGAGATGTTGACGATAGAGTTGGGGGCCAAATCATGGAAGTCTAGCCCATAGTAGAACATTAGTCCGCATACGAACAGGTGGAGGGGGAATCCTAGCCCGTGGACAAAGTGGGAGAGAAACACTACCCTTTCCCGGGGCTTCGGGGTAGGGATGATCTGCCCTTCGGCCGGAAGCCGATGTGCGATGTCCTTGGACAAGTATCCGGCCTCCCGAAGCTTCTTGATGTCCTCCTTCTTGATGGAGAAGGCCATCCACTTGCCTCCCGCTCCGGACATGTTCGGAATGTTTTTGCGGAGAAGGCGAAAGCTTGGGCGTTGGAGCTCGAGAATGGATGAGAAGAGGAAGAAGAAGGCGTGGGTGAAAAAAGGGGAATCCTTGTCTCTTTATAAAGGCGGCAGAAGTCATGTTCCTCCCCACTTGCCCTAGAAACAAGCTTATTCCCCAAGCGTCGTGCTAATGGCGTGATTGGGTTACCCACACCCTATTGATGATAATCCCATGATAAGGGGACACGATCTCTGCTTCGACAAGACGTGCCAATAAAACCGCCTCGCAAGATGTGTAGTAGCAGGTTGAGGAAACGGTTCGAATAATGATTGGGCCGTGGCGTGATGTCACTCTATGAGAAAGTTGTCAGCAGATTAGACTCGTGGAATATTATACTCTCTATAGTGGTATGTGGAATTTGTTTTGCAGAGCCGGGCACAATTCTTGTGTTCAATATCTACTTTGGAGTATTCGGAGAAGGAACCCGCCTTGCAATGCCGAAGATAACCCGTGTGCCGGAATCATCGTCATTAAAGCCTGGTTCAGAGGCTACCGAGGGAGTCCTGGATTAGGGGGTCCTCGGACAGCCGGACTGTTGGACTATGAACATACAAGATTGAAGACTTCGTCCCGTGTCCGGGTGGGACTCTCCTTTGCGTGGAAGGCAAGCTTGGCAATTCGGATATGTAGATTCCTTTCTCTGTAACTGACTCCGTGTAACCCTAGCCCCCTCCAATGTCTATATAAACCGGAGGGTTTAGTCCATAGGACGGGAACGACAATCAGAATAATAGGCTAGCTTCTAGGGTTTAGCCTCTACGATCTCCTGGTAGATCAACTCTTGCAATACTCATACCATCAAGATCAATCAAGTAGGAAGTAGGGTATTACCTCCATAGAGAGGGCCCAAACCTGGGTAAACATCGTGTTCCCCGCCTCCTGTTACCATTAGCCTTAGACGCACAGTTCGGGACCCCCTACCCGAGATCCGCCAGTTTTGACACCGACAGCGGGGGACGAGGCAAAAGAACTTTTTCCATAGTTTGAAATGAGCCTCACAGCCAAAAAATAATTTGCAGAGGGCGACAAAACCAGAAATGTGAAGAATGGAACCTGGTGTGAGGTTGTGCAGCTGGATCCCGTAGTATTCCATTAGGCCCCTAAGGAAGGGGTTGATAGGGAATCCTACGCCCCTCATAAGGAACGAGAGGAAGCACACCCTCTCCCCTTGGCTGGGGTTGGGGAAATTCTCCGCCAATGCACCATCGCCCATAGAAGCTAACCCTGCCCGTACGGAAATTAGACCCGCGGGGGGAAGATGTCCTTGCGTCTGGAGACGATTGAGCTGAAGATGGGATACATAACAACTTTGCCAATCCCCCTCTTGAGGGCGATGACACGAGGAGGAGCCAGGGGCACTAGCCATGGTTTGAGCTTTTTCCGTGGTTTGCTCTGTTGCTCTTGGGGCGATGTGGGATGGAATTTGGGGATCTAACCTTGTTATATAAATGCCGCACATGCCTATTGAAGGGTTAAAATGTAAAAACGTAATGGACCGTTCACATTCGCTCAGACGCGTGGAAATCGAGGCGACGACGGGAAGGAATCATAAAGATTGGACATAGAAGTCGATGTCGGATTATCGTCAATCCGGAGTATGGTGGAGAACCCGCCTTGCAAAGCCAAAGACTTATATCCGCATAGTACATCGTCATTGAAGGCAAGTTCGGGGGCTACTGAGGGAGTCCTGGATTCGGGGGTCCTCAGGTATCCGGCCCAGGAATATGGGCTAGGTTGAATGGGTCGTACAAGATCAAGCTGAAGACCATCCTTCGTGTCCGGGTGGGACTTCTCCATGCGTGAACGGCAAGATTGGAGTCTGGGTGTATTGTTTCCTTCCCTGATGAACCGACCTTGTACAAACCCTAGGTCCCTCTGGTGTGTATATAAACTGAAGGGATTAGTCCGTAAGAGGAACATCCTCATTACGATCATCCGAATATTCATAGGCTAGACATCTAGGGTTTAGCCACCATGATCTCGAGGTAGATCGACTCTTGTAATCTCTATACTCTTAGAATATAATCAAGTGGGAGTAGGGTTTTACCTCCTTTAAGAGGGCCCGGACCTGGGTAAACATTGTGTCCCCTGGTCCCCTGTTACCATCGATCCTTAGACGCACAGCTTGGGCCCCCCCTACCTGAGATCTGCCGGTTTTGACACCGACAGTGTGCGATGATGATCATATCAATCTTGGAACCACTTCCAACACACATCGTCACCTCACCCTCAACTAGTCTCCATTTATTCTGCAACTCCTGTTTCGAGTTACTAATCTTAGCAACCGAACAACTATCAAATATTGAGGGACTACTAAGAGCACTAGTAAGGTACACATCAATAACATGTATATCAAATATACCTTTTTTCACTTTGCCATCCCTTTTATCCGCCAAATATTTGTGTAGTTCCGCTTCCAACGACCATTTCCTTTGTAGTAGAAGCACTCGGTTTCAGGCTTAGGTCCAGCTTTGGGCTTCTTCATGGGAGTGACAACTTGCTTGCCATTCTTCTTGAAGTTGCCTTTCTTTCCCTTGCCCTTTTTCTTGAAACTAGTGGTCTTTTTAACGTCAACACTTGATGCTCTTTCTTGATTTCTACCTTTACCGATTTCGGCATCGCGAAAAGCTCAGGAATCGTTTTCGTCATCCCTTGCATACTATAGTTCATCACGAAGTTCTAGTAGGTTGGTGATAGTGACTAGAGAACTCTGTCAATCCCTATATTATCTGGAAGATTAACTTCCACTTGATTCAAGCGATTGTAGTACCCAGACATTCTGAGCTCATGCTCATTAGCTGAGCTATTCTCCTCCATCTTGTAGGCAAAGTACTTGTCAGAGGTCTCATACCTTTTGACATGGGCATGAGTCTAAAATACTAATTTCAACTCTTGGAACATCTCATATGCTCCGTGGCATTCAAAACGTTTTTTGAAGTCCCGGTTCTAAGCCATAAAGCATGGTGCACTAAACTATCAAGTAGTCATCATATCAAGCTTGCCAAACATTCATAATGGTTGCATCTGCTCCTGCAATAGGTCTGTCACCTAGTGGTGCATTAAGGACATAATTCTTCTTTGCAGCAATGAGGATAATCCTTAGATCACGGACCTAGTCCACATCATTGCTACTATCATATTTCAACTTAGTTTTCTCTAGGAACATATAAAAAACATAGGGGAGCTACAGCGTGCACTACTAATCTACAACATAATTTGCAAATACTATCAGGACTAAGTTCATGATAAATTAAAATTCAATTAATCAAATTACTTAAGAACTCCCACTTAAACTGACATCCCTCAAGTCATCTAAGTGTAGCATGATCCAAATCAACTAACCCATGTCTAATTATCACGTGAGATGGGGTAGTCATCAATGGTGAACATCTCTATGTTGATCATATCTACTATATGATTCATGTTCGATCTTTCGATCTCCAGTGTTCCGAGGCAATGTATGTACATGCTTGATACGTCCATTTTGCATCATGTTTTCCTACTGTTATTTATGTTGTTTTATTGTATAATAATGCTTTTTGGAGTAATTCTAATGCCTTTTCTCTCAAATATGCAAGGTATGCACCAAGGGGGAGAATTCCAGCAGCTGGAAATCTGGACCTGAAAAAGCTACGTCAAGCTACCTATTATGCACAACTCCAAATGAGCTGAAACTTCCTGAGGATTTTTTATGGAATATTTAAGAATTATTGGAGCAAATAAGTACCAGAGGGGGGCCACCAGGTGGGAACAACCCACCTGGGAGCGCTAGGAGGCCCAGCGCGCCCTGGTGGGTGATGCCCTCCTCGACCCACCTCCGGTGCTCATCTTCTGGTATATAAGTAATTTTGACCTAGAAAAAATCAGAGGACTTTTGGGGCAAAGCGCTGCCACCTCGAGGTGGAACTTGGGCAGGAGCACTTTTGCCCTCCGGCGGAGCGATTACGCCGGGGAACTTCCCTCCAGTCGGGGGAAATCATCGTTATCATCATCACCAACAACTCTCCCATCTTGGGGAGGGCTATCTTCAGCAACATCTTCAACATCACCAACTCCTCTCAAACCCTAGTTCATCTCTTGTGTTCAATCTTTGTACCAAAACTATAGATTGGTGTTTGTGGGTGACTAGTAGTGTTGATTACATCTTATAGTTGATTACTATATGGTTTATTTGGTGGAAGATTATATGTTCAGATCCATTATGCTATTTAATACCCCTCTGATCTTGAGCATGTTTATCATTTGTGAGTAGTTACTTTCATTCTTGAGGTCACGGGAGAAATCATGTTGCAAGTAATCATGTGAACTTGATATGTGTTCGATATTTTGATGATATGTATGTTGTCATTCTCTTAGTGGTGTCATGTGAACGTCGACTACATGACACTTACCCATATTTGGGCCTAAGGTAATGCATTGTGGAGTAGTTATTAGATGGTGGGTTGCGAGAGTGACAGAAGCTTAAACTCCAGTTTATGCGCTATTCCATAAGGGACCGATTGGATCCAAAAGTTTAATGCTATGGTTAGAATTTATTCTTAATACTTTTCTTGTAGTTGTGGATGCTTGCGAGAGGGTTAATCATAAGTAGGAGGTTTCTTCAAGTAAGAACAACACCTAATCAATGGTCCACCCACATATTAAATTATCAAAGTACCGAACACGAATTAAGCCAACATGATGAAAGTGACTAGATGAAATTCCCGTGCACCCTCAAGAATACTTTGCTTATCATAAGAAACTGTTTTGGCATGTCCTTTGCCTCAAAAGGATTGGGCTACCTTGTTGCACTTTTGTTACGACTATTGTTACTTACTCGTTACAAATTATCTTGCTATCAAACTACTTCCGCTACTTACAATGTTAGCACTTGCAGACATTACCTTGCTGAAAACCACTTGTCATTTCCTTATGCTCCTCGTTGGGTTTGACACTCTTACTTTTCAAAAGATACAATTAACCCCATATACTTGTGGGTCATCTAGGCTATTTTTTGGCGCCGTTGCCAGGGAGTGAAGCGCTCTTGGTAAGTGGAAATTGGTCAGGAGACATTATTACTACTGCTGAAATTTATTGTCACTTGCTACTATGGCAAACAATCCTTTGAGGGGTTTGTTCGAGGTATCTTCACCTCGACCTGAACCACAATTAGTTGCCCCTCAACCTACTGCACCTACTGAAAATATTGAATATAAAATTCCTTCGGGTATGTTAGAACAACTTCTAGCTAATCCTTATGCAGGAGATGGATCCGAACATCCTGATATGCACTTGATATATGTGGATGAAATTTGTGGATTGTTTAAGCTTGCAGGTTTGCCCAGAGATGAAGCTAAGAAGAAGGTTTTCCCTTTATCTTTGAAGGGAAAAGCATTTACATGGTATAGGCTATGCAATGATATTGGATCTTGGAACTGGAACAGTTTGAAATTGGAATTTCATCAAAAAAATTATCCTATGCATCTAGTTCATCATGATCGCAATTATATATATAATTTTTGGCCTCATGAAGGAAAAATTATGGCTCTAGCTTGGGGCGGGCTTAAGTCAATGTTATATTTTCCCAAATCATGAGGTCTCAAGGTAAATGATTATTTAGAATTTTTATGCTCAGCTTTCTCGTAATGATCAATCCATGCTCGATACTTCTTGTATTGGTTCCTTTATGAAGAAAACTATTGAATTCCGGTGGGATATTTTAGAAAGAGTTAAACGCAACTCTGAAGATTGGGAACTCGGTGAAGGTAAAGACTCGGGTATTGAACCTAGTTTGCTTGTGTTAAATCTTTTATGAATACCGATGCTTTTCAAATGTTTAGCACCAAATATGGACTTGACTATGAGATAGTAGCTTCCTTTTGTGAATCTTTTGCTATTCATGTTGATCTCCCTAAGGAGAAGTGGTTTAAATATCACCCACCTACTAAAGAAGAAATTAAAGAACCGGTAAAATCTAGAGAAGAAACTATCATTTACAATGTTGATCCAGTTGTTCCCACTGCTTATATTGAAAAAACACCTTTCCCTGTTAGGATGAAGGAACATGCTAAAGCGTCAACCATGCTTAACAAAAGTTATGTTAGAACACCCAAACCATCTGAACAAATCAGAGTTGAACTTAGTGTTGCTATGGTTAAAGATCTCTTAGTTGATAATATTGATGGGCATGTTATTTACTTCTATGGTGAAGCTTCTAGAATTGCCAAACTTGAAGGAAAAGATTAACATAGACCAGTTGTTAGCATGCCTGTTGTCTCAGTTAAGATAGGAGATCACTGTTATCATGGGTTATGTGACCTAGGTGCTAGTTTGAGTGATATTACTTTCTCCTTATGTCAAGAAATTAAATATGAAATAGCACCTGCTGAAATAGAAGGCATAGATGTCACTCTTAAACTTGCTAATAGAGATACTATATCACCAATTGGGATTCTTAGAGATGTTGAAGTCTTGTGTGGGAAAATAAAATAGCCTACTGATTTTCTTATTCTTATCTCCCCACAAGATGACTTTTGTCCCATTATTTTTGGTAGACCTTTCTTGAACACCATCAATGCCAAAATATATTGTGAGAAACAAACTGTCAGTGTTAGCTTTGGTGATGAATCTCATGAATTTAATTTTTCAAGTTTAGTAGACAACCTCATAAGAAAGATTTGCCTAGTAAAGATGAAATTATTGGTATTGCTTCCATTGTTGTGCCTCCTACTGATCCTTTGGAACAATACTTGCTAGACCATGAAAATGATTTGCATATGCGTGAAAGAAATGAAATAGATAGAATCTTTTTTGAACAACAACCTCTGCTTTAACACAATTTGCCTATTGAATCTCTAGGAGGTCCTCCTCCACCTAAAGGTGATCCTGTGTTTGAATTAAAACAATTGGCAGACACTTTGAAGTATACGTATCTTGATGAGAAAAAGATATATCATGTTATTATTAGGGCTAACCTTTCGGAACATGAAGAAGAAAGACTATTGAAAGTTCTAAGGAAGCATAGGGCTGCTATTGGATATATTCTTGATGATCTTAAGGGCATTAGTCCCACTCTATGTCAGCACTAGATTAATATGGAACCTGATGCTAAACCTATTGTTGATCACCAACGTCGGTTAAATCCGAAGATGAAAGAAGTGGTAAGAGCAGAAATATTGAAACTTCCAGAAGCAAGTATAATCTTCCTATAGCTGATAGTAGATGGGTAAGCCATGTTCATTGTGTCCCTAAGAAAGGAGGTATAACTATTGTTCCTAATGATAAGAATGAGCTTATTCCACAAAGAATTGTCACAGGTTATAGGATGGTAATTGATTATAGAAAATTAAATAAACCTACTAGAAAATATCATTACCCTCTGCCTTTTATTGATCAAATGTCAGAAACATTATCCAAGCACACACACTTTTGCTTCCTTGATGGATATTCTTTTTTTGCACAATACTTGTTTTACAACCTGATCAAGAAAAGACCACCTTTACTTGTCCTTTTCGAACATTTGCTTATAGATGTATGCCTTTTGGTTTATGTAATGCACCTGCTACCTTTCAAAGATGTATGACTGTTATATTCTCTGATTTTTGTGAAAAGGTTGTTGAGGTTTGAATGGATGACTTTTCTGTTTATGGGAAGTCTTTTGTTGATTGTTTAAGCAATCTTGATCGAGTCTTGAAGAGATGTGAACAAAGAAATCTTGTCTTGAATTGGGATAAGTGCCACTTGATATGGTTAACAAAGGTATTGTCTTGGGCCATAAAAGTTTTGAAAGAGGCATTGAGGTGGACAAAGCTAAGGTTGATGCAATTAAGAAAATGCCATGTTCTAAAGATATCAAAGGTATTCATAGTTTCCTTGGTCATGCTGGTTTCTATAGGAGGTTTATCAAAGACTTTTCTAAAATTTCTAGGCCTCTTATGAATCTTTTGCAAAAGGATATTCACTTTGTGTTTGATGATGATTGTTTGGAAGCCTTTAAAACACTAAAGAAAGCCTTAATTACTGCACTTGTTGTTCAACCACCTGATTGGAACCTGCCTTTTGAGATTATGTGTGATACTAGTGATTATGTTGTTGGTGCTGTTCTAGGACAAAGAGTTGATAAGAAACTAAATGCTATTCATTATGCTAGTAAAACTCTAGACAGTGCTCAACGAAATTATGCTACTACTGAAAAAGAATTCTTAGCAGTGGTGTTTGCTTGTGATAAATTCAGATCTTACATTCTTGATTCTAAGGTAATTGTTCACACCGATCATGCTGCTATAAAATATCTTATGGAAAAGAAAGATGCTAAACCTAGACTCATTAGGTGGTTCTTCTGCTACAGGAATTTGATTCGCATATCGCTGATAGGAAAGGAGCAGAGAACCCCATAGCTAATAACTTATCTAGGCTAGAAAACATTCTTGATGACCCACTATCGGTGTCAAAACCGGCAGATCTTAGGTAGGGGACCCAAGCTATGCGTCTAAGGATCGATGGTAATAGGGAGCCAGGGGACACAGTGTTTACCCAGGTTCGAGCCCTCTTAAGGGAGGTAAAACCCTACTCTTGCTTGATTATATTCGATGAGTATGAAGATTACAAGAGCTGGTCTCCCTCAGGATCGTAATGGCTAACCCTAGATGTCTAGCCTATGTGGATTCCAATGATAGTGAAAAAAATTCCCTCTACGGACTAACCCCTCCAGTTTATATACACACCGGAGGGGTCTAGTGTTTGTACAAGGTCGGTTTATTAGGGAAGGAAACCTCCGGACTCTATTCTTGCAATCCACGTATTGAGAGGTCCCATCCGGACATGGTAGATAATCTACAGCTTGATCTTGTACGGCCCATGCAGCCCGGCCCATGCCTGGGCCGAACACCTAAGGACCCCCGAATCTAGGACTCCCTCAGTAGCCCCCAAACTTGCCCTCAATGACGATGTAGTATGCGTACGCAAGTCTTCGACTTTGCAAGGCGAGTTTTCCATCATATTCCAGATTGATGATAGTACAACATTGGTTTCCGTGTCCATCCTTTATGATTCCTTCCTGTCGTCGCCTCGATTTCCATGTGTCTGAGTGAATGCGAACGGTCTGTTACCCTTATATTTAATATTTATGACAGGCACAGGTTGCACCTATATAACAAGGTGAGATCTTCAAATGACATCTCGCACCACTCCAAGAGCAACAGAGCAAACCATAGAAAAATTCAAACCATGGATAGCGCCCCTGGCTCCTCCTCGCGTCCTCATGGCCCTCAAGAAGGGGATTGGCAAAGCTGCTCCATATCCCATCTGCAGCTCAGTCGGCTCCAAACGCAAGGATATCTCCCTCCCTCGGATACAGTCTCCATATGGGCGGAGCTAACTTCTATGGGCATTGATGCATTGGCGGAGAACTTCCCCAATCTCGGCCAAGGGGAGAGGGTGTGCTTCATCTCATTCATCTTGAGGGGCATGGGATTCCCAATCCACCCCTTCCTTAGGGGCCTATTGGAACACTATGGGATCCAACTGCACAACCTCACACCAGGTTCAATTTTACATATCTATGGCTTCGTCGCTCTTTGCGAATTATTTTTGGCTGCGAGGCTCACTTTGAACTATGGAAAAAGTTATTTTGCCTCGTCCCCCGCCACCAGGGCGGTGGGTCTATTTTTGAAGTGGGTGGCACCGAAGTGTGGCGTATAGCCGGATCCGGCTACCCAGTCGGGGCTATGAAGAAGGGGTCCGCCTAATGGTCTTTGAAATGGTTCTATATTGAGGATGTACCTCTTCCGGACCCTGTTCGGCGCGGACTGCCAGAATTTTGCAGCGCCTCCTTGAAGAAGCTATATAGCTGGCGTCCCAAGTCCCCTAATCAAGAAGACAGCACAGAAGTGATCAGATTGCTAAACAAGGTCAATGTACTGACCCATTCCAGACTCTCCATAGTTGAAGTTATGGCCATTGCAATAAAGCGATGCATCCAGCCACTTCAATCTAGGGTAACCCCCTTATGGAACTACAACAGGGAGGACGACGCATCCTGCTACAGGAAAAAGGGTCCGAAAAGCCAAGCCGCATTGGCTGCCATGCTGGCCGACCTTCGTAAAGGAGAAGAAGAAGACTTCCTCCGTTTAAATTGCCGAGAGGCCTTCTCCATGTACAATCCCATTGAGTGGGTCAGTTTTCTAACCATTCAGTACTTTTTTACTCATTGAGATGCCTTAACCGAATACCCTGGTTGCTTTTTAAATAGTCATGGAGGAAAATAGTCGAGAACATTAACTGCCCCACCCCCCCCCCAGCCAGAGGATCACGATCGCAATGAGGACCCAGAATTCCATGAGGATCTGGACATATTTGTAGAGTTTGAAGACGGAGTTTACTATCAGGCGAGCCTTGATGGCTCAGAGGTAGCTATTGTGGCTGATTACCCTGACCTCTATCCTTTCGTAAAGGTAAGTATTCAGAAATTGTATTCACGGGGAAAAGAGCTACTTCTGCTCGTCTCTTTATCCTCCGCATTGGACCATGTTTCGCAGGATCGGCGCTCAGTGAGCCATTCCCAGGGGCGGGCAACCAAGAGAAGGTCAATACCTTCACGGAAGGGTCGTGCAAAACAAAAGGAAGTCGGAAGCACCGCTCAACCTCCATCACCGAAAAGGTATATTCCTCCTATTTAATATTCGGGCACGAAGCCGAATTGCCATTCGCATCCTCCTTCTATCATCGTAGCAGGGGTATACGACGAACCGTGAACAAGATCCCAGCAAGCCGAGCTGCGGCTAATACGGCACATGAGATATCAACTAGGATGGGGCGCACGCTGATGCAACACAGACCCGTTCGTCTCACAAGGAGCCATATGAGATGTCTGTTACTAACTCCAAAGTCGAGAGTGCTATGAATCATCGTCACTTGAAAGAAGCCTTGCGCGCCCCTGCCTTAAAGGAGCCAGAGTTTACCACCCTAAGCATTGTAGGTGCATATATCCAGGCTGCCTGGGACGGACTCACCGGGGTTGCTTGCATGTTCTCAAAGGATATGAAGGTACACTACTACAGGATGCTGCTAACGTGACACTATGATCAGACCCTTCGAGAAACTGTGTGCAATGCAATAATCGCAAACGGTGGTGTGATACGTCTCCGTCGTATCTATAATTTTTGATTGTTCCATGCAAATATTATTCAACTTTCATATACTTTTGGCAACTTTTTATACTATTTTTGGGACTAACATATTGATCCAGTGCCTAGTGCCAGTTCCTGTCTGTTGCATGTTTTATGTTTCGCAGAAACCCCATATCAAACGGAGTCCAAACGGGATAAAAATGGACGGAGAATTATTTTGGAATATTTGTGATTTTTGGGAAGTAAAATCAATGCGAGACGGTGCCCGAGGTGGCCACGAGGGTGGGCCCACGCCCACTCCAGGTGGGCGCGCCCCCACCCTCATGCGCCCCTCGTAAGGCAGTTGATGATCTACTTTGGTCGCAAGAAAGCAATTTTTGGAAAAAGATCTGGGCGAAGGTTTCAATCTAATCGGAGTTACGGATCTAAAGATATAAAAGAAACGGTGCCAGGGCAGAATCTGGGAACGCAGAAACAGAGAGAGACAGAGAGACAGATCCAATCTCGAAGGGGATCTCGCCCCTCCCAAGCATGGGAGCCATGGACCAGAGGGGAAACCCTTCTCCCATCTAGGGAGGAAGTCAAGGAAGAAGAAGAAGAAGGGGGGCTCTCTCTCCCTTGCTTTCGATGGCGCCGGAGCGCTGCCAGGAGCCATCATCATCACCGCGATCTTCACCAACACCTCTGCCATCTTCACCAACATCTCCATCACTTTCCCCCATCTATATTCAGCGGTCCACTCTCCCACAACCCGTTGTACCCTCTACTTAAACATGGTGTTTTATGCTTCATATTATTATCCAATGATGTGTTGCCATCCTATGATGTATGAGTAGATTTTCGTTGTCCTACTGGTGATTGATGAATTGCTATGATTGGTTTAATTTGCTTGTGTTCATGTTGCTGTCCTATTGTGCCCTCTGTGTCACGCAAGCGTGAGGGATTCCCACTGTAGGGTGTTGCAATATGTTCATGATTCGCTTATAGTGGGTTGCTTGAGTGACAGAAGCATAAACCCGAGTAAGGGGGTTGTGGCGTATGGGACAAAGGGGACTTGATGCTTTAATGCTATGGTTGGGTTTTACCTTAATGGTCTTTAGTAGTTGCGGATGCTTGCTAGAGTTCCAATCATAAGTGCATATGATCCAAGAAGAGAAAGTATGTTAGCTTATTCCTCTCCCACATAAAACTTGCTATCGGTCTAGTAAAGTAGTCAATTGCTTAGGAACAATTTCATAACTCCTACCACCAATTTTCCACACTCGTTATATTTACTTTATTGCTTCTTTATCTAAACATCCCCTAGTTTATATTTACGTGTTCTTTATATTCTTGCAAACCTATCCTATCACACCTACAAAGTACTTCTAGTTTCATACTTGTTCTAGGTAAAGCGAACACTAAGCGTGTGTAGAGTCGTATCAGTGGCAGATAGGACTTGAGAGAATATTTGTTCTACCTTTAGCTCCTCGTTGGGTTCGACACTCTTACTTATCGAAAGAGGCTACAATGATCCCCTATACTTGTGGGTTATCAAGACCTTTTTCTGGTGCCGTTGCCGGGGAGTCATAGCGTGTGGTGAATATTCTCGTGCGTGCTTGTTTGCTTTATCACTAAGTAATTTTTATTTGTTGTTCTTAGTTGTTATCTATCTTTAGTTATGGATATGGAACACGAAATACCAAAAAAATTAGGTGTACTTGCTACTCATGGAGATGGGGAACCTCCTAAAATCCTCGATGCTTGTTATGTGAAAGAAATTATGTACTACTTTGATAATCCTGGGAAAACTCCATTAAATTTTGTTATGGGAGACATGTTGGATCAATGTGAATACTTTAGGGATTATCGCTTGACTCAAAAAGGGAAACTATTATGGGATCAAATTTATATGTTGCGTTGGTATGCTCGGGATCTATGCTTGAGACATGATTACACTTGTTGCTCTAGGATAAAGTCTCCACACCTTCCCTTTTCATGCAAATTCAATGATAATAAAACCTTGGCTTCTTATGCTAATGGTATCAATGATTACTATGATGTGGAACAAATAGAAGAATTCGTTGCTTTTATGGGTGCTTATGAGATTGAATCTATGTTGAAAGAGTTTGAGGATTTTGAGGATTCAGTTTACAGACCTGAAAATTTTGCTATACTTAGATATTGCTATAAAAATTATGAATACAATTCCAATATTGATGCATTTATTGAGAAAGTCTCCGCTGTCCAAGAAGAGACTAATATTTTGCAGGAAGCTATGGAAGAAGAAATTGATGAAACTGTGACCTCATTGGATGAAAAAGATGACGAGGAGAGCGAAGAACAAAAGGAGGAAGAGCAGATTAGCTACCCGTGCCCACCTTCTAATGAGATTAACTCTTCAACTCATACATTGTTTAATTCCACTTCATGCTTACCGAAGAATGATTGCTATGATGATTGCTATGATCCTGTTGATTATCTTGAAATATCCCTTTTTGATGATGCTTGCTATGCTTGTGACCAAGATGCCAATATGAATTATGCTTATGGAGATGAACTTGCTATAGTTCCTTATGTTAAACATGAAATTGTCGCTATTGCACCCACGCATGATAGTCCTATTATCTCTTTGAATTCTCCAAACTACACTATATCGGAGAAGTTTGCCCTTATTAAGGATTATATTGATGGGTTACCTTTTACCATTGCACATGATAATTTTGATGAATGTGATATGCATGTGCTTGCTGCTTCTACTTGCAATTATTATGAGAGAGGAACTATATCTCCGCCTCTCCATGTTTCCAATATGATAAAATTGCAAGAAACTGTTTATACTATGCATTGGCCTTTACTTGGTGTGCATGAATTGTTCTTTTATGACATGCTGATGCATAGGAAGAGAGTTAGACTTCGTTGTTGCATGATATATGTTACTTTGTGCTCACTACTAAATTACAAATCATTGTTAATTAAAATTGGCTTTGATATACCTTGGGATCCGGGTGGATCCATTACTTGAGCACTAAATGCCTAGCTTAATGGCTTTAAAGAAAGCACTGCCAGGGAGACAACCATAAGTTTTAGAGAGTCATTTATTTCTGTTCAGTGATTTTATATAGTTTAAAAACAAAAAAAATAAGGAGGGGAACCCAAAACTTTTCAAAAAGGAAAGTGAAAGTGAGAGAGACAAGCATTGTTAAAGTGGGAGAGCTCCTTGAACTTTGTTCATGCTCACGGAAACTTTGTGAATCTTGGTTACAGAAAATTTTCAACAAAAATAATTATCCCCTTGTACAATTCCATTGTATTATAAAAATAATGTGCTAAGGTTTGCCTTTAGGATGTTTACAATGCTTGTTGGTTTGTATGGTGCAGGACAGAAACTTTGGTTGTAGTGTGCGATTTTACATTTTTTTTACTGGAATGTCAAATGGTTCTGGTTCCTTTTGCACTGTCTTGCTGTACAATTTTTTTATTTTTCCTAATTTTGGTAGGATTTTTTGGGTACAAGAAGTATGGTGAATGTTCAGATTGCTACTGACTGTTCTGTTTTTGACATATTCTGTTTTTGATGCATAGTTTGCTTGTTTTGATGAAACTATCAATTTATATCAGTGGATTAAGCCATGGAAAAGTTATGTTACAGTAGACACAATGCAAAAACAAAATATGAATTGGTTTGCAACAGTACCTAGAGTAGTGATTTGCTTTATTATACTAATGGGTCTTCCCAAGTTTTCTGTTGAAGTTTTGTGTGGATGAAGTGTTTGATCGAGGAGGTCTCGATATGAGGAAAAGGAAGAGAGGCAAGAGCTCAAGCTTGGGGATGCCCAAGGCATCCCATTTAAATATTCAAGGAGACTCAAGCATCTAAGCTTGGGGATGCCCCGGAAGGCATCCCCTCTTTCTTCAACAAGTATCGGTATGTTTTCGTATTCGTTTCGTTCATGCGATATGTGCAACTCTTGGAGCGTCTTTTGCCTTTAGTTTTCACTTTTCTTTTATGCACCATGCTTTTATGAGATAGTCCTTGGTTGATTTATAGAATGCTCATCGCACCTCACTTATATCTTTTGAGTATGGCTTTATAGAATACTTCCCGTCCTTCACTTATGTCTTTTGAAGTTTGGATTGCCTCTTTCTCTTTACTTAGAAAACCGCCATTTGTAGAATGCTTTCTTGCTTCACTTATATTTGTTAGAACATGGGCATATATTTTGTAGAAAGAATTAAACTCTCTTGCTTCACTTATATCTATTTAGAGAGATGACAAGAATTGGTCATTCACATGGTTAGTTATAACATCCTACATAAACTTGTAGATTGCTGAATATGATATGTTTGATTCCTTGCAATAGTTCTGCGATATAAAAATGGCGATATTAGAGTCATGCTAGTGGGTAGTTTTGGATTGTAGAAACACTTGTGTAGAGGTTTGCAAGTCTCGTAGCATGCACGTATGGTAACCATTATGTAACAAATTTGAAGCATGAGGTGTTTCTTTGATTGTCTTCCTTGTGATTTGCGTTCGGGGACGAGCGATGGTCTTTTCCTACCAATCTACCCCCCTAGGGGCATGCGTAGTAGTACTTTGCTTCGAGGGCTAATAAACTTTTGCAATAAGTATATGAGTTCTTTATGACTAATGTGAGTCCATGGATTATACACACTTTTACCTTTCCATCATTGCTAGCCTCTTTGGTACCGTGTATTGCCCTTTCTTGAAGGAAATATGCCCTAGACGTAATAATAAAGTTATTATTTATTTCCTTATTTCATGATAAATGTTTATTATTCATGCTAGAATTGTATTAATCGGAAACATAATACATGTGTGAATACATAGACAAACTGAGTGTCACTAGTATGCCTCTACTTGACTAGCTCATTAATCAAAGATAGTTATGTTTCCTAGCCATGGACAAAGAGTTGTCATTTGATTAACTAGATCGCATCATTAGGAGAATGATGTGATTGACTTGACCCATTCCGTTAGCTTAGCACCTGATCGTTTAGTCTATTGCTATTGCTTTCTTCATGACTTATACATGTTCCTATGACTATGAGATTATGCAACTCCCGTTTACCAGGGGAACACTTTGTGTGCTACAAAACGTCACTCTGAAGGTACTTGTTGGGTTGGCATATTTCGAGATTAGGATTTGTCACTCCGATTGTCGAAGAGGCATCTCTGGGCCCACTCGGTAATGCACATCACTTAAAGCCTTGCAAGCATTGCAACTAATGAGTTAGTTGCAGGATGATGTATTATGGAACGAGTAAAGAGACTTGCCGGTAACGAGATTGAACTAGGTATTGAGATACCGACAATCGAATCTCGGGCAAGTAACATACCGATGACAAAAGGAACAACGTATGTTTATATGCGGTCTGATCGAGATCTTCGTAGAATATGTGGGAGCCAATATGGGCATCCAAGTCCCGCTATTGGTTACTGGACGGAAACGTGTCTCGGTCATGTCTACATAGTTCTCGAACCCGTAGGGTCCGCACGCTTAACGTTTCATTGATGATATAGTATTATATGAGTTATGTATGTCGGTGACCAAATGTTGTTCGGAGTCCCGGATGAGATCATCGACATGATGAGGAACTCCGGAATGGTCCGGAGATAAAGTTTGATATATGGGATAATAGTGTTTGATCTCCGGAAGGGTTCCGGAATTCACCGGAAGGGGTTCCGGATGTTTCCCGGAATGTTTGGGTACGAGAACATGTTATTTGGGCGAAAGGGGAAAGCCCACGAGGCTTTTGGAAAGTGCAAAAGGAAGTTTTGCGGAGACCAAAGGCTAGACGCCTGGAACCCTGGCGTCTAGGGGGCAGACACCGGGAACCCTTGCGTCTAGCCCTGGAGTCCGTGTAGGACTCTTGCCTTTCGGGTAAAACCGACTTTTAGGAGGCTTTTACTCCAAGTTTCGACCCCAAGGCTCAACATATAAATAGAGGGGCAGGGCTAGCACCAAAGACACATCAAGCAACACCAAGCCGTGTGCCGGCAACCCCGTCCCCTCTAGTTTATCCTCCGTCATAATTTCCATAGTGCTTAGGCAAAGCCCTGCGGAGATTGTTCTTCACCAACACCGTCACCACGCCGTCGTGCTGCCAGAACTCATCTACTACTTCGCCCGTCTTGCTGGATCGAGAAGGCGAGGACGTCATCGACCTAAACGTGTGCAGAACTCGGAGGTGCCGTGTGTTCGGTACTTGGATCGGTCGGATCGTGAAGACGTACGACTACATCAACCGCGTTGATAAACGCTTCCGCTTAGCGATCTTCAAGGGTATGAAGATACACTCCCCCTCTCGTTGCTATGCATCACCATGATCTTGTGTGTGCGTAGGAAATTTTTGAAATTACTATGTTCCCCAACAGTGGCATCCGAGCCAGGTTTTATGCGTAGATGTCATATGCACGAGTAGAACACAAGTGAGTTGTGGGCGATATAAGTCATACTGCTTACCATCATGTCATACTTTGGTTCGGCGGTATTGTTGGATGAAGCGGCCCAGACCGACATTACACGTACGCTTACGCGAGACTGGTTCTACCGACGTGCTTTGCACACAGGTGGCTGGCGGGTGTCAGTTTCTCCAACTTTAGTTGAATCGAGTGTGGCTACGCCCGGTCCTTGCGAAGGTTAAAATAGCACCAACTTGACAAACTATCGTTGTGGTTTTGATGCGTAGGTAAGAACGGTTCTTGCTAAGCCCGTAGCAGCCACATAAAACTTGCAACAACAAAGTAGAGGACGTCTAACTTGTTTTTGCAGGGCATGTTGTGATGTGATATGGTCAAGACGTGATCCTATATTTTATTGTATGAGATGATCATGTTTTGTAACCGAAGTTATCGGCAACTGGCAGGAGCCATATGGTTGTCGCTTTATTGTATGAAATGCAAACGCCTTGTAATTGCTTTACTTTATCACTAAGTGGTAGCGATAGTCGTACAAGCAATAGACGACGTAAACGACAACGATGCTACGATGGAGATCAAGGTGTCGCGCCGGTGACGATGGTGATCATGGAGGTGCTTCGGAGATGGAGATCACAAGCACAAGATGATGATAACCATATCATATCACTTATATTGATTTCATGTGATGTTTATCTTTTATGCATCTTATCTTGCTTTGATTGACGGTAGCATTATAAGATGATCTCTCACTAAATTTCAAGATAAAAGTGTTCTCCCTGAGTATGCACCGTTGCCAAAGTTTGTCGTGCCCAGACACCACGTGATGATCAGGTGTGATAAGCTCTACGTCCATCTACAACGGGTGCAAGCCAGTTTTGCACACGCAGAATACTCAGGTTAAACTTGACGAGCCTAGCATATGCAGATATGGCCTCGGAACACTGAGACCGAAAGGTCGAGCGTGAATCATATAGTAGATATGATCAACATAGTGATGTTCACCATTGAAAACTACTCCATTTCACGTGATGATCGGTTATGGTTTAGTTGATTTGGATCACGTGATCACTTAGAGGATTAGAGAGATGTCTTTTTAAGTGGGAGTTCTTAAGTAATATGATTAATTGAACTTTAATTTATCGTGAACTTAGTCCTGGTAGTATTTTGCAAATTATGTTGTAGATCAATAGCTCACGTTGTTGCTTCCCTATGTTTTTATATGTGATCCTAGAGAAAACTAAGTTGAAAGATGTTAGTAGCAATGATGCAGACTTGGTCCGTGATCTGAGGTTTATCCTCACTACTGCACAGAAGAATTACGTCCTTGATGCACCGCTAGGTGACAGACCTATTGCAGGAGCAGATGCAGACGTTATGAACGTTTGGCTAGCTCAATAAGATGACTACTTGCTAGTTTTGTGCACCATGCTTTATGGCTTAGAATCGGGACTTCAAAGACGTTTTGAACATCATGGACCATATGAGATGTTCCAGGAGTTGAAGTTAATATTTCAAGCAAATACCCGAGTTGAGAGATATGAAGTCTCCAACAAGTTCTATAGCTAAAAGATGGAGGAGAATCGCTCAACTAGTGAGCATGTGCTCAGATTGTCTGGGTACTACAATTTCTTGAATCAAGTGGGAGTTAATCTTCCAGATAAGATAGTGATTGACAGAATTCTCTAGTCACCACCACCAAGTTAGTCGAACTTCGTGATGAACTATAATATGCAAGGGATGATGAAAACAATTCCCAAGCTCTTCGCGATGCAAAAATCGGCGAAGGTAGAAATCAAAGAAAAACATCAAAGTATTGATGGTGGACAAGATCACTAGTTTCAAGAAAAATGGCAAAGGGAAGAAGGAGAACTTCAAGAAGAACAACAAGCAAGTTGCTGCTTAAGTGAAGAAGCCCAAGTCTGGACCTAAGCCTAAGACTAAGTGATTCTACTACAAAGGGACTGGTCACTAGAAGTGGAACTACCCCAAGTATTTGGCGGATAAGAAGGATGGCAAAGTGAACATAGGTATATTTGATATACATGTTATTGATGTGTACTTTACTAGTGTTTATAGTAACCCCTTGGTATTTGATACTGGTTCAGTTGCTAAGAGTAGTAACTCAAAACGGGAGTTGCAGAATAAACAGAAACTAGTTGAGGGTGAGGTGACGATGTTTGTTGGAAGTAGTTCCAAGATTGATATGATCATCATCGCACACTCCCTATACTTTCGGGATTAGTGTTGAACCTAAATAAGTGTTATTTGGTGTTTGCGTTGAGCATGAATGTGATTTGATCATGTTTATTGCAATACGGTTATTCATGTAAGTTAGAGAATAATTGTTGTTCTGTTTACATGAATAAAACCTTCTATGGTCATACACCCAATGAAAATGGTTTGTTGGATCTCGATCGTGTGATACACATATTCATAATATTGAAGCCAAAAGATGTAAAGATAATAATGATAGTGCAACTTATTTGTGGCACTGCCATTTATGTCATATTGGTGTAAAGCGCATGAAGAAACTCCATGCTGATGGGATTTTGGAATCACTTGATTATGAATCTCTTGATGCTTGCGAACCATGCCTCATGGGCAAGATGACTAAGACTTTGTTCTCCGGAACAATGGAGCGAGTAACAGATTTGTTGGAAATAATACATACTGATGTATGCGATCCAATGAGTGTTGATGCTCGTGGCAAGTATCGTTATTTTCTGACCTTCACAGATGATTTGAGCAGATATGGGTATATGTACTTAATGAAACACAAGTCTGAAAGATTTGAAAAGTTCAAAGAATTTCAGAGTGAAGTGGAGAACCATCGTAACAAGAAAATAAAGTTTCTACGATCTGATCGTGGAGGAGAATATTTGAGTTACAAGTTTGGCCTTCATATAAAACAATGTGGAATAGTTTCACACCTCACGCCACATGAAATACCACAATGTAATGGTGTGTCTGAAGGTCATAACCGCACTTTATTGGATATGGTGCGATCTATGATGTATCTTACCGATTTACCACTATCGTTTTGGGGTTATGCATTAGAGACAGTTGCATTCACTTTAAATAGGGCAGCATCAAAATCCGTTTGAGACGACGCCTTATGAACTGTGGTTTGGCAAGAAACCAAAGTTGTCGTTTCTTAAAGTTTGGGACTGCGATGCTTATGTGAAAAAGTTTCTACCTGATAAAGCTCGAACCCAAATCGGAGAAGTGCGTCTTCATAGAATACCCAAAGGAAACTATTGGGTACACCTTCTATCACAGATCCAAAAGCAAGATATTCGTTGCTAAGACGGATCCTTTCTAGAGAAGGAGTTTCTCTCGAAAGAAGTGAGTGGGAGAAAAGTAGAACTTGATAAGGTAATAGTACCTTCTCCTGAATTGGAAAATAGTTCATCGCTGAAATCAGTTCCAGTGATTCCTACACCAATTAGTGAGGAAGCTAATGATGATGATCATGAAACTTCAGATCAAGTTATTACAGAACCTCGTAGGTCTTCTAGAGTACGGTCCGCACCAGAGTGGTACGGTAATCCTGTTCTGGAAGTCATGTCACTAGACCATGATGAACCTACGAACTATGAGGAAGCGATGATGAGCCCAGATTCCGCGAAATGGCTGGAGGCCATGAAATCTGAGATAGGATCCATGTATGAGAACAAAGTGTGGACTTTGGTGGACTTGCCCGATGATCGGCAATCCATAGAAAATAAATGGATCTTCCAGAGGAAGACGGACATTGATAGTAGTGTTACTATCTACAAAGCTCGAATTGTCGCAAAAGGTTTTCGACAAGTTCAAGGTGTTGAATACAATGAGATTTTCTCACTCGTATCGATGCTTAAAAGTCTGTCCGAATCATGTTAGCAAATTGCCGCATTTTATGAAATCTGGCAAATGGATAAATAAAATTGCATTCCTTAATGGATTTATTAAAGAAGAGTTGTATATGATACAGCCATAAGGTTTTGTCAATCCTAAAGGTGCTAACAAAATATGCAAGCTCAGCGATCCATCTATGGACTGGTGCAAGCATCTCGGAGTTGGAATATACGCTTTGATAAGTTGATCAAAGCATATAGTTTTAATACAGACTTGTGGTGAAGCCTGTATTTACAAGAAAGTGAGTGGGAGCACTACAACATTTCTGATAAGTATATGTGAATGACATATTGTTGATCGGAAATAATGTAGAATTATTCTGCGAAGCATAAAGGAGTGTTTGAAAGGAGTTTTTCAAAGAAAGACCTCGGTGAAGCTGCTTACATATTGAGCATCAAGATCTATAGAGATAGATTAAGACGCCTGATAAGTTTTTCAATGAATACATACCTTGACAAGATTTTGAAGTAGTTCAAAATGGAACAGTCAAAGAAAGAGTTCTTGCATGTGTTACAAGGTGTGAAATTGAGTAAGACTCAAAGCCCGACCACGGCAGAAGATAGAAAGAGAATGAAAGTCATTCCCTATGCCTCAGCCATAGGTTTTATATAGTATGCCATGTTGTGCACCAGATCTATTGCATACCCTACCACTAAGTATTGGCAAGGGAGTGCAATAGTGATCTAGTAGTAGATCAATGGACAGCGGTCAAGAATATCCTTAGTAAGGACAAAGGAGATATTTCTCGATTATGGAGGTGATAAAAGAGTTCGTCGTAAAGAGTTACATCGATGCAAGCTTTTACACCGATCCAGATGACTCTAAGTCTCAATCTGGATACATATTAAAAGTGGAAGAAATTAGCTAGAGTAGCTCCGTGCAGAGCATTGTAGACATAGAATATTTGCAAAATACATACGGCTCTGAATGTGACAGACCCGTTGACTTAACTTCTCTCACGAGCAAAAACATGATCATACCTTAGTACTCTTTGGGTGTTAATCATATAGCGATGTGAACTAGATTATTAACTCTAGTAAACCCTTTGGGTGTTGATCACATGACAATGTGAACTATGGGTGTTAATCACATGCAGATGTGAATATTAGTGTTTAATCACATGGTGATGTGAACTAGATTATTGACTCTAGTGCAAGTGGGAGACTGAAGGAAATATGCCCTAGAGGCAATAATAAAGTTATTATTTATTTCCTTATTTCAAGATAAACGTTTATTATTCATGCTAGAATTGTATTAACCGGAAACATAATACATGTGTGAATACATAGACAAACTGAGTGTCACTAGTATGCCTCTACTTGACTAGCTCATTAATCAAAGATGGTTATGTTTCCTAGCCATGGACAAAGAGTTGTCATTTGATTAACGAGATCGCATCATTAGGAGAATGATGTGATTGACTTGAACCATTCCGTTAGCTTAGCACCCGATCATTTAGTATATTGCTATTGCTTTCTTCATGACTTATACATGTTCCTATGACTATGAGATTATGCAACTCCCGTTTACCGGAGGAACACTTTGTGTGCTACCAAACGTCACAACATAACTGGGTGATTATAAAGGTGCTCTACAAGTGTCTCCGAAGGTACTTGTTGGGTTCGCGTATTTCGAGATTAGGATTTGTCACTCCGATTGTCGGAGAGGTATCTCTGGGCCCACTCGGTAATGCACATCACTTAAAGCCTTGCAAGCATTGCAACTAATGAGTTAGTTGCAGGATGATGTATTATGGAACGAGTAAAGAGACTTGCCGGTAACGAGATCGAACTAGGTATTGAGATACCGACGATCGAATCTCGGGCAAGTAACATACCGATGATAAAAGGAACAACGTATGTTGTTATGCGGTCCGACCGATAAAGATCTCCGTAGAATATGTGGGAGCCAATATGGGCATCCAGGTCCCGCTATTGTTTATTGACCAGAAACGTGTCTCGGTCATGTCTACATAGTTCTCGAACCCGTAGGGTCCGCACGCTTAACGTTTCGTTGACGATATAGTATTATATGAGTTATGTATGTTGGTGACCGAATGTTGTTCGGAGTCCCGGATGAGATCGTGGTAATGACGAGGAACTCCGGAATGGTCCGGAGATAAAGTTTGATATATGGGATAATACTGTTTGATCTCCGGAAGGGTTCCGGAATTCACCGGAAGGGGTTCCGGATGTTTCCCGAAATGTTTGGGTATGAGAACACGTTATTTGGGCCAAAGGGGAAAGCCCACGAGGCTTTTGTAAAGTGCAAAAGGAAGTTTTGTGGAGACCAGAGGCTAGACGCCAGGAACCCTAGTGTCTAGGGGGTAGATGCCGGGAACCCTGGCGTCTAGCCCTGGAGTCCGTGTAGGACTCTTGCCTTTCGGGCAAAACCGACTTTGAGGAGGCTTTTACTCAAAGTTTCGACCCCAAGGCTCAACATATAAATAGAGGGGCAGGGCTAGCACCAAAGGCAGATCAAGAAACACCAAGCTGTGTGCCGACAACCCCGTCCCCTCTAGTTTATCCTCCGTCATAGTTTCCGTAGTGCTTAGGCGAAGCCCTGCAGAGATTGTTCTTCACCAACATCGTCACCACGCCGTCGTGCTGCCGGAACTCATCTACTACTTCGCCCGTCTTGCTGGATTGAGAAGGCGAGGACGTCATCGAGCTGAACGTGTGCAGAACTCGGAGCTGCAGTGCGTTCGGTACTTGGATCGGTCGGATCGTAAAGACGTACGACTACATCAACCGCGTTGATAAACGCTTCCGCTTAGCAATCTTCAAGGGTATGAAGATACACTCCCCCTGTCGTTGCTATGCATCACCATGACCTTGTGTGTGCGTAAGAAATTTTTGAAATTACTACGTTCCCCAACATTTCTCACCTTGAGAGTTGGTGCAAACTTCACTGGTGCATCCAAACCCCGTGATACGATACACTCTATCACACATAAGCCTCCTTATATCTTCCTCAAAACAGCCACCATACCTAACTATCATGGCATTTCCATAGCCCCGAGATATATTGCCATGCGACTTCCATCATCATCATATACATGACTTGAGCATTTATTGTCATATTGCCTTGCATGATCGTAAGATAGCTAGCATGATGTTTTCATGGCTTGTCCGTTTTTTGATGTCATTGCTATGCTAGATCATTGCACATCCCGGTACACCGCCGGAGGCATTCATATAGAGTCATATCTTTGTTCCAGTATCAAGTTGTAATATTGAGTTGTAAGTAAATAAAAGTGTGATGATCATCATTATAGAGCATTGCTCATAAAAAAATAAAAAAGAGGCCAAAGAAGCCTAAATAAAAAAGGGGGCAAAATAAGCCCACCAAAAAAAGGGGAAATGTTACTATCCTTTTACCACACTTGTGCTTCAGAGTAGCACCATGTTCTTCATATAGAGAGTCTCCTATATTGTCACTTTTATATACTAGTGGGAATTAATCATTATAGAAGTTGGCTTGTATATTCCAACGATGGGCTTCCTCAAATGCCCTAGGTCTTCATGAGCAAGCAAGTTGGATGCACACCCACTTAGTTTCTTTTGTTGAGCTTTCATACACTTATAGCTCTTAGTGCATCTGTTGCATGGCAATCCCTACTCCTCGCATTGACATCAATTTATGGGCATCTCCATATCCCGTTGATTAGCCGCGTCAATGTGAGACTTTCTCCATTTTTGTCTTCTCCACATAAACCCCCACCATCATATCTATTCCACCTATAGTGCTATATCCATGTCTTGCGCTCATGTATTGCGTGAGGCTTGAAAAAGCAGAAGCGCGTTAAAAAGTATGAACCAATTGTTCGACTTGTCATCGGGATTGTGCATGATGGGGGCATTTTGTGTGAAAAAAATGAAACATGGCCAAACTATATGATTTTTTAGGGATAAGCTTGCTTTGGCCTTGTTGTTTTGAAAAGACATGATTGCTTTATTAGTACGCTCGAAGTATTATTGTTTTATGTCAAATGATAGACTATTTCTTTGAATCACTCGTGTCTTAATATTCATGCCATGATTAGACATATGATCAAGATTATGCTAGGTAGCATTCCGCATAAAAAATTATCTTTTTTATCATTTACCTACTCGAGGATGAGCATGAATTAATCTTGGGGATGATGATACGTCTCCGTCGTATCTATAATTTTTGATTGTTCCATGCCAATATTATTCAACTTTCATATACTTTTGGCAACTTTTTATACTATTTTTGGGACTAACATATTGATCCAGTGCCCAGTGTCAGTTCCTGTCTGTTGCATGTTTTATGTTTTGCAGAAACCCCATATCAAACGGAGTCCAAACAAGATAAAAACGGATGGAGAATTATTTTGGAATATTTGTGATTTTTGGGAAGTAAAATCAACGCGAGACGGTGCCCGAGGTGGCCACGAGGGTGGGGCCCATGCCCACTCCAGGTGGGTGTGCCCCCCACCCTCATGGGCCCCTTGTAAGGCGGTTGATGCTCTACTTTGGCCGCAAGAAAGCTAATTTTTGGAAAAAGATCTGGGCGAAGGTTTCAATCTAATCGGATTTATGGATCTCCAGATATAAAAGAAACGGTTCCAGGGCAGAATCTAGGAACGCAGAAACAGAGAGAGACAAAGAGACATATCCAATCTCGGAGGGGCTCTCACCCCTCGCAAGCCATGGGAGCCAAGGACCAGAGGGGAAACCCTTCTCCCATCTAGGGAGGAGGTCAAGGAAGAAGAAGAAGAAGAAGGGGGGCTCTCTCTCCCTTGCTTCCGGTGGCGCCAGAGCGCTGCCGGGGGCCATCATCATCACCGCGATCTTCACCAACACCTCTGCCATCTTCACCAACATATCCATCACCTTCCCCCATCTAAATTCAGCTTTCCACTCTCCCGCAACCCGCTGTACCCTCTACTTAAACATGGTGCTTTATGCTTCATATTATTATCCAATGATGTGTTGCCATCCTATGATGTTTGAGTAGATTTTCGTTGTCCTACTGGTGATTGATGAATTGCTATGATTGGTTTAATTTGCTTGTGGTCATGTTGTTGTCCTATTGTGCCCTCCATGTAGCGCAAGTGTGAGGGATTCCCGCTGTAGGGTGTTGCAATATGTTCCTGATTTGCTTATAGTGGGTTGCTTGAGTGACAGAACCATAAACCCGAGTAAGGGGGTTGTGGCGTATGGGATAAAGGGGACTTGATGCTTTAATGCTATGGTTGGGTTTTACCTTAATGATCTTTAGTAGTTGCGGATGCTTGCTAGAGTTCCAATCATAAGTGCATATGATCCAAGAAGATAAAGTATGTTAGCTTATGCCTCTCCCACATAGAACTTGCTATCGGTCTAGTAAAGTAGTCAATTGCTTAGGGACAATTTCATAACTCCTACCACCACTTTTCCACAATCGCTATATTTACTTTATTGCTTCTTTATCTAAACAGCCCCTAGTTTATATTTACGTGTTCTTTATATTCTTGCAAACCTATCCTATCACACCTACAAAGTACTTCTAGTTTCATACTTGTTCTAGGTAAAGCAAACACTAAGCGTGCATAGAGTCGTATCAGTGGCAGATAGGACTTGAGAAAATATTTGTTCTACCTTTAGCTCCTCGTTGGGTTCGACACTCTTACTTATCAAAAGAGGCTACAATTACCCCCTATACTTGTGGGTTATCATGGTGTCAGAGAACCGTCAAAAATGTCCAAAACGTTTGCGATGACGTATGCATCAAACACGGTTCAGATTTTGGTTCCGTGTGCGATGCAGGGCATACGGTGCAGTTCAATTAACTATTTGCGATGAGGGGAACAAAAGAAACGGGTAGCGAGATGAAGGCGTGTGCGATATACAGCATACGGTTACTTCGGATGAACTGTTTGTGATGAGGTGGAACAACAAAAACGGGCAGCCAGATGAAGGTGTGTGCGATATATGGCATACAGTTCACTCGGATAAACTGTTTACGTTGAGACAAGAGAACAGAAACTGTTCAATATAACAAATACCATAAATATTGCAAGGTTCAAATTCAAAGATTACAACACCCAAATTCAAACATTGCAAACCGCGTCATTTCTGAAAAGGGAATAGCCGCTAACAAGTCATGTATGGGTTTGACACCATGACTTCCAATTGCTTTGCCATATGCTCTTCTAATACGAAGTTTGGCATTTTTGGAGGCACTTCCATTCTGTAGTACCTGCCAGCTCTGATAGTCATACCATTCATATTTCCTAATTAAATGTGTGTTCAACCGCAGTACACTCAATACCTTTGCTCTGGCAAGAAAGAACCTGGCGAGTGTAATCTCCGGTAAGGTCCCTTGGTAGGAGTTCAAAGTAATATTTGAGAGATGCAGATCCAGGCATTCGATGTGGTTGACATTATAAACATTATCCACCTCCGGGCCTATTATTATCTGCAAAAGAAGAGAACGTGTTAGTGCCTACATGCAGTTTTGAACACTTCTACATGCCCATTTGGTTTGCGGGATTTGTAAAATGCACCAACATGCCATCTTAGATCTGGCATGATTAACATGGGCATTTAATTACAATCTAGAAATATGTAGCATTCTTCACGATAGGTTGGATTGGATGAAACATTCCCTAAGAAAACTAGTACAAATGAATCCAAAGGAGAAATGCTTATAGATGATTGTAACCATATGAATGAAGCAACCAATATGGGGTGGGGGTGTATGTCCTAAAATCCTCCAAAATTCCTTCAGAAATCGTAGTAGATTGTCATTGTAAACTTGGGAAAAGGTGCAAAAAATTGAACTCCCTTATGGTTAACATTTAACGAGAAAGGAACATCACCTTGATATACAACTTCTTCAGGCACGGAAAGCATCTCAGGCAACTGACAACTTGGTCCAGGTTGGGGCCGACAGATTCTAGTGCCAAGACCTTCACTGTGCCCAGAGTCTAGGTGAAGCTTCGCTGGATGACAGACGAACACACATCTTCAAAACTAGAAATAACGATGATATCAAGAAGGAGAGGTATAAGGCGACTGTTGTACCTGAAAGTTATAGTATTTGACAGACGAGTAGCCCACCACTTTCAATTTTGGCGTGGAAATGACATTGATTCTTGTTGGACCTTGTTGATCAACTACAAGTGATCTCTCAAGTGAAGGTGTGTCCTAGATGACCATATTGTGGTCCACCTTTTGTGATCTCTCGTTGCAGCACCCGCAACACACATACATAGTCCGGAGAGTCTTGGAGGTGATGTGTATGGTACTCGACGAATTCATCGCCTGAAGACGAAGGAACTCAAGTGCAGTACAGCCGCGGAGCAGGCGCTCCATGTCATCCTTTGGGATGTGGACGGCGACAAGCTCGAGGTGCTTCAGTCGTGGTAGAAAAAGAACGGGCGCGTCCTTAAGGGGGGATGACAGTTCATGAACTTGGCGAGGCGCATCGTGGGCGTGAAGCAGAGCACAGACATTGGCAGCAAGCGCATATGCCCATCATTAAAATTGAGCTTCTCGAGCTGATCTATGGTGGGGGATCGGAACCCCTCGTCAAGCTTGGCTCGGTCCTTGCCATTGGAAAGGAACTTGGCCATGATAATGCCTTTGATTGGGCCATGGTGACTGCCAAGGATCTGGGAGAACGCATCCAAGCTTTGGCAATAGCCATGGCAGAGCTTGTGGGTGTTGAGGAGGTCGACGGGGGAGAGGAGCCATAGGGGGAGCCACCACTGGGAAAGGGCGGTTGTCCTCTCCCGATATTTGATTGGGAGGAGGGATATGATGACTATCAACATATCATCGGGGAGGTTGTTGATGAAGTCTAGGCCTGCTGGAGTCTCTTGTGGTTCTTTCTCGACCCGCCTCCGCTTCTTGTCAGCCTCGTTCTCCACCTCGGCGGCAACGGAAACCTCTATCTCCATATTCACGCCGTGCTCCGGTGCTTCAGCAGGCCCGACATCACCACTCCCTCTGATGGGGCGCTTCGGTGGCACCCTCGTACACTGACGGCTTTGAGGACTCAGAGTGGCATCGAGGATGCGGGTGGAGAGAGAGGAATTGTGTGTCTGGCGAGGATGGGGGGTGCGGCCGCTTGGCGACGCTATTAATATAGACCAGTGGGAGCAAGGCGGGCTGCGGTCCAAGGCTGTCTCGCTTCCCGGTGAGAACGACTGCTTAATCTCTAGTATGAATGAAATCTATGCTTAATTACTGAATTTTAGTTGCAAAAAATAGATAGTGCTATTGATTTTTAGCTACATATTTTGACAAATCATAGTATCTCTTGGCTTAGGGCCGAAGTTTGGCTTTAATTTGCATACCATAATCTGAACCGTTTGCATTGAAGAGATGCACAGATCCTGCGTTGAACAGCTTGTACGCTTCCCGGTGAGCCTGCACACCGGACTGCGCTCGCACGCCTCCCGTTTAGTCAAGGCACCTCCTATAGCCATCAAAACCAAGACATGTGGTGTCACATGAATGGTTAACACAACGCACATGGTTTGAATTATACAAACATTTGAGATATTAAAGTGGCAGCTATTTTTTCAAAATACCTTTGTTGGCTGTCATTGTTCGAGTGCGCCTTCTCTCAAAATGGACACGAAAAATACCACAGCATGTCGGGTGCCATTCCATGATAGCGTGCCAAGTTTCATGAATTTCAGATTAAATTTACTAGAATTTAAAAACAAAGTATCTCAACGTTTTGCCGGGAATCAATGGTGCCCTGGTGTTTGAAATCCATTCCCATTTATTGCATGGGACATCATGCACCCAAGGACACAGATTTGATTTTTCAACCAATTTATATGCACTGGAGCATGTGCATGTAGTTCAAATTTGAATTATGCACATAAATGCATTGAAAACTCAGTTAATGCATAAAAATGTCCAAACGAACCCCGAAAAATCACAAAATTGACACAACACTCTTGTTGTTCTATGTTGACACGAGAAAAAACTTGAAAGGACGTTCCCTATCGAAACCATCATGCTTGTTGTGATAAGCTCTGGTTTGTGAGAAGCATATACCCAAACCTGCCCCAAATGGGACAATTTTTTTAACACGACATGTTGGTACCGCTCCATGATACCATGCCAATTTTCATGAATTTCAGACGAGTTTTGGATTTACTAGAATTTAAAAACCAGGTATCTCAATGTTTCACCAGTAATCAATGGTGGCAGGGTGTTTGAAATTCATTACCTTCTTGCATGGGACCTAAGCATGCACCCAAGGACACAGATGAAAGCCGTGTGCTGACAAAACCCCGCCCACAATCTGAGTCGTGCGTTTCTGATTGGCCAGAATCCAAACCCCACGGATCGTACGTCTGCACCGTTGAATGCTCCCAGATCAAACGGCGATCATCATCCCTTTCGACAGCACATGCAGTTCCGGTTGTAATTTTATTTTTATGCACAAAATGCACGTTAAACTCAAAAAATGTCTTAAATATAGCTAACGATACCCGAAACGCGCTAGAAAATAAAACCCGTGGTATAATGGTGATTGCGTACCATGGAAATATTTATGAGGCCAAACGATGAAGTCAACGGCCACAAGAGTTTGAATTGACACATCTCCTTTGGGAAACCATGATCCTTCATGTGAGATGCTCCGGTTTGGAAGGAACGATTGTCAAAACTTGTGCCAAACTTTACCATTTTTTCCATGGGGTCGTGATAGCATGCCACAGGCACACATCGATTTTGATGAGATGTCCGGACTCCATCTGAATTTCCTATAAATAAAATATCAACTAGGCCTACGCCAGTGGCCACACCTCGCGGCCGAAATGTTTGAAACTTCTCCCCGCTTCTCGAACAAATGGATGAAAACTCGCAAAGCGACGCACAAATGATCTGTACACCTTCTTTGCTAGGCTGGTCGTAATGGGATATCATAGCTAGTATCATGCCAGCTAGGCAATTGTGATGAGCTATCATAGAATTACATGAAGAAAGAAAGGGTTAAGTATCATATCATTAAACCGTGTGTCATAATAAATGCTATATATGCTACTATGGCCCTGTTTGGTTCATAAGTCCTAGGACTTTCTATAGTCCCAACTAAAATGTCCCTAGTCCCTAAAAAGTCCCTCCCTGTTTGTTTCCAGGGACTAAAAGTCCCTAGTCCCTCCCTAGAGGTTACTAACTTACCATGTTACCCCTAGTATATAAAAAAATAACAACCAAACAGCACCATGGGGTGGCAGGGCAATGGGTGCAGGGAGGGGCATTGTTGGAAAAGTCCTAAAAAAGACTCGAGAGTCTTCTTCATTTAGTCCAAAAACAACAACTTTTAGTCCCTAGTAGTCCCTCATGTTTGGTTAAAGTCTCTAAGAGGAACTTTTTCTAGTCCCTACACCAAAAAGTCCCTGGAAACAAACACCCCCTATGTGTCATGCATGATACTAGTATATGATCGATACTCCCTCCGTCCAGGTTTATTAGGCCTAAAGACAACTTCTATTAGACCAGGACACATAGAAATTTGCTCACATTAATTATTCCATTCCACTCCCAATGCACTCTCTCACATGCATGCAACCAATGAAAAAGCATGCATGAAGTGTATTAATTTTCCACCCATGGCACCAACAACAATGGCTTTCAATGCAACCAATGAAATGGTTGCATGCATGCACCTTTCCAAAGCGGGGCCTTATAAAAAAGGACATGCATGCTTGTGTTGCTGAGAGGCCTAATACACCCGGACAGAGGGAGTACTAGCTAGCTACCTCTGTAATGCGCACGTAGTATCATAAGTTAGACTATGTATACCCAAAGTGGGAGGAACATAGGTAGTAACATCACACATATCTAGATAAAATAGATGATGTGGCAAGCAATAAATGAAGAAAGAGAGGCATGTGGTAACATAGCTAGTTACTAATTAAGACTAACCATAGTGCATAGTAACATACACTAGTAACATACACATATCCCTAGACTATGTTATTACCATCATAGTGGGTAGTAACATAAGTGTGGTGTCATGCAAAGATTCATTTATTAGGTTATAGACTCGTAGTGCATTGAGACATGTGATGTTACGGTAACTAGCTAAGTTACTCAAACTACCTCTCCTCATTAACTCATTGCCACATAAGCATATTTGCTTTAGTTAGACTTGATGTTACTGCTGAAGTTACTCCCATTGTGGCTAGTCTAATAGTATGAGTAACATCACACATATCAAGGCAAGATGAGTCTATAGCTTAATAAATGAAGTTTTGCGCATGTTACCACACACATGTTACTCCCCACTATAGAGGTAGTAACATGGAGTAGTAACATGGGCAAGTTACACTACCCATTGTGGCTAGTCTTAGTATCTTAGGTTGCCTTATTAATTGACATGCATGACACAAAGTAGTACAACATTTAATATGTGATACAGTATATCATGATATGATACCCGGCCCACACCCTCACTTTCCTCATTTAACTGTGTGCCACATCATCCAAAAAGTCTAGTTGGCATGCATATGATGCCGGTTGATACTCCCATTACGACCAACCTTAGGGGTGGCCATAGTGGGGGTATCATAGCCGGTATCATGCACTTGAGAATAGCAAATATGATGATGTGTGGCAAAGAAGCACTAACATATATATATATATATATATATATATATATATATATATATATATATATATATATATATTGTAACATATATAATATAAATGTTATACTACTTTGTGTCATGCACATGGCCATAAATACGGTCATCTATGGTATATATATACTAGCTCTATGATACTATATATATGCACTATAAGAAGGTACGTATGTAGTATCATACACTATGTAGTATCATATGCATGATACTATAGTATATATGATACTTCCCTACTATAGAAAGGCTGGCCCTAGTGGTGGTATATATAAAAAAATTGGAGGCGAAACGATGAACTCATGTTTTCAATCAAACAAAAAAATGATGTTAGTTAATGTAAATGTTTTCAAATAGCACACGGTTCACTCATGAAAGCCGTGTGTACACTAAGCCGTGGCCGATGCCCCCCTACCACGCGCGCGATCTGAGTCGTGCGTTCTGATTGGCCAGAATCCAAACCCCATGGATCGTATGTCTGCACCGTTGGATGCTCCCAGATCAAACGGCGATCCTCATACCTTTCAATAGTAGATGCAGTTCTAGTAGTGATTTTTTAATGCGGTTCATCCTCCGACGACGACTCCTTCACCACCCGGATACGCTGTTAGTTAATGTAAATGTTTTCAAGTAGCACACGGTTCACTCACGAAAGCCATGTGCCTACCAAACCGTGGCCGATGCCCCCCCTTGCTGCACGCGCAATCTGAGTCGTGTGTTCTGATTGGCCAGAGCCCAAACCCCATGGATCGTACGTCTGCATCGTTGGAAGCTCCCAGATTGAACGACAATCCTCATCCCTTTCGACAGGAAATGTAGTCCGCCTAGGAAATTGATTTATATGCCAAAATGCACGGTAAATGCCAAAAAATGTCTTACATATAGCACACGAGACCTGAAATGCGCCAACAAATCAAACCCGTGGTATAATGGTGATTGCTTAACGTGGGAAAAATTTAGAGGCGAAACAATGAACTCACGTCTTCATTTCAAACGAAGTTTTTCTCTTTGTGCACACAAGCGCTTAGAGGCAACTGCTTGCATAGGTCTTTCCGCGCGGCGACCAGGGATATTTTCCACCCTTTACACCTAGGCCGCCAACACCCCCCCACGGCCGCCTGCGTTTCACTCAACTAGTCTACCCAATCTCCATCACCAGCTCCCCCTCCCCTAGATCCCCTCCCCTAGATCCACATCAGAATCCTCTCCGGCACCGGCGTGCTCACCCCACCCGTGTGCCCGCTCTTCGGCATCAAGCCTACCTCCACTGTCGCTCCCAACACGCGGCTGCCCGCGCCTCGCCGTCTTCGTTTGCTCGCCGGCCACCCTCGAGCATATCGATGATGTAATCCTTGCATCTCCTATGGTCCGGCCGGGTTTGCATTAAGAAGCCTGTTAGTTACTACTCTCCATCGTGGTGAGGCATATTTCCTCGCAATCCCTCTTCCTATTTTGTTTCGTATGTTCCCAAATTGGCTAAAAAATAATGGAGAGCATATATATGTTAATTATCTACCTTCTAACTAGTACATATAAGTTGTATTTGTTCCAATAAGTTGCTGTCGATTTACATATCACGGGCGCCTGAGTCACACAAACTTAACAAATTAGTTGTACACTTTATAAATTATTGCATGACATGTTTAGAAAGCTTGATACCAAGTTGTTAGTTTTAAGCTTATCCTCCTTTCCTGAGTTTCGCCCAGAACCAAATTAACAGCGGGTTGTTTGAATCGGGGAGTACTATTATGTCTGACGAGATGGATGATGAAGAAGTAGAATTGGTGCTTGCTAAAAGTGAAGCAAACGTACTTGAAGTACGCAATTACGTCCATGGCCAGCCATTTCTTGTTGGCGAAGGCTTTGATGAGTGCAGCTCCAATTGCCACAAGTTACATGAATATTGCATGGATCAAATGTCAACGGGTCTTCATGGTTTGCTAGTACACTTCAATAGAGATCATTTCCGACACGATGCTGGTTCGTTTGATGTGAGTTTAGGGGACTTACATCTCTTCTTCAACTTCAACAAGCTTGATGCCACTCTTGTTAGATGCCTGATTTTGTAAGTACTTAACAAACTCTAATCAACTTCTCCATACAAGGTTGTAAATGATAAACAGCTAAGTTAATTTTATTCCTCTTAGGGGATTGAAAGCGCAGAGAAGAAAAAGGGAGAGTGTGTATTTCATAGATCCTACATTAGAAAATGGCACAACATTACATGGTAAGGACGAACGGGACTAGTCCGTCAACACGGTCGTCTGTATCTTCGAAAACACGTCCCATGCAGAATGATTTCTCTGGCCATATCATGAAAGGTGAGTCAAGTAAACAACCACGCATACACTGATTGTCTTTCAGATTTTGACATAATTCGTAAGTTCATGGCTTTCTTAATATGTAGTCGTCACTAGATATTGGTATGCATTGTTCCAAACAAGAACATAGTTTACTACATCGATTCTCTCAGCGAGTCAACAAACGCTCAGGATCTGACGCATCTTTAGCAATTCATGGATAGGTATTGAGTTCTATGATGTTGAAATTAATTTGCATTCATATCTGGTTCAATAATTGATGTTGTCAAAATTCATCTTCATTTGAAGTGTGCTCGCATTGTGGAAAACTAAACCAGGGAACATGTTCAAGAGGGAACTACCTCTGCAGCATGAGATCGTTTCTTCGGTAACACACCGAAATCGGTTACTTTCGGAAAATTTATCCAATAGTCTGCAAATACCTTTTCTTACGCTAGTCAAATGTTCAAGCTTCTAAATAAACCTCTTTCTATTTTGTCCAAAGAAAACATAATACATCTAACACCGGTTAGGTTGTTCCTAACAGGACAAATACATGACTAATTATGTACAAAAAATTCCAGTGTCCTCAGCAAGAAGCAGGGACCAACCTTTGTGGATACTATGTTTGCAGACACATGATCTCCATCTGCAAATCTACTGATAGTTGTAATGATCCTTGCAAATTAGCACCAGTAAGTCTGTCTTAATTAATATCTTCTACTCCACTCATATGGCACATTCTGATCTTAAAAATACTGCAATCATCTTAGAACCGAGGACCCCTGAACCGCTCCCGGCTGGTGAATTGCTGATGGTTCGGAGATTTATCAGCGACTTCTGCCTGAATCACTACATCAATCCCACTGGTGATAATGAAGATTTTAGCATGCCTTCTCCTGAAACATTGAGTAAGAGTTACGGCTAAACATATACGCATGGATCCATTGTTTTCCATCTGATGTGGTCTTCATATTTCGTACACTATGATTAATTATGTAATGCATATATGTGTGGACAAATCATTGGAATTTAGCTACCATATGTTCAATTGCAATTGTTGCAAAATCTGATGAATGTTCTTCCTGTGGACACTATTTGTTCAATTGAATATTGTGACGAATTTGTTTTTTGCGTGCCGATTCAAAATGGGATATTCTTGTTTATTTGTTCAATTGAATATTGTGGCCAATTTGCTTTATGTGTGCCGATTCAAAATGGGATATTTTTGTTTATTTGTTCAATTGAATATTGTGGCGAATTTGCTTTTTGCATGCCAATTCAAAATGGGATATTTTTGTTTTAACCTGGCAATTGCTCCGCATACGATTCAACTAAATGAGTGTGTGCAATCCACATCAGAAAGCATACGTCAATCGTAGCGGAACCGTCTGTGATACACAACAGATCGCAAATGATTTGCAGTGCTACTACGTGTGTGTAGGCTCTCCGGAACAGTTTGTGATATCAAGTTATCGCACACGGGAACTCAGAGTAAACCGTGCCCAATGTAAAATACAATCCCAGTCGTAATTTTTTCACGAAACGTGTGGGATCCCAAACGAAAAGCACACGTCACTCTAGCCGCAACCGTGGGTGATACACAACAAATCACAAATGGTCTACAGCACTTGTATGTGTGTGAAGGGGCTCCTGAACTATTTGTGATTGAACCTTATCGCATACGGTAAATGTTAGGAGAACGTGTGCGATGGAGTCTTGCATGGCAGACGGGTTCCGCAGAAAACTCGTGTGTGATAGGGCACATATTGCACACAGTTCATATGTTGGCCTGTGTGCCTTACATACTGTTTCCCAAGTGGTTCATTACGACACACCGTATGGTTTCACTGCATCATTAGAAATGTTTAATCACCAACCCTACATGTGCGAAAGAATTTAGTGTGTGCTGCATCACACAGGATTACATTTTGAAAGGCCTATGGATCATGGCTCCATATCCCCGACGGTTTCTGGGTCATGTGGGAAGGACGCCCTATCGCCCACACTCACTTGGCGATGGTTCCAAATGTCGTCGCGGAAAGGGGTTTAAAACCGTTTGTATAGAACCAACACGTACCAGTGGTACAAATTTTAAGAACTTAGTAGATGGATAGTAGTAACCCCCGAGACTTAAAGCGGGTGGACAAAGCCAATTTGAGGATCGTTTGATGATTGCAGGTTCTCAAGGAGAAGAACATTGAATTGACCCAAGAGCTCGAGACAAGCCGGACACAGCTAAATGTCGTTGTCTTCGAGCTTGAAGAAATAAAGAGTTCCCAATGTATTATGGCACAGATAAAAAACTAGAAGAAGAGGTGAAGAAGCAGGCCGAAGAGATAAAGAGCTTAAAGGATCAACTCTAGGAGGCACAACAGGAAAACCAGAAGCTGAAGAGCGGCATATTTGGTATGACTTGTGAACCGTCTGTATTATTGATATAATCATATAATGCAGAATGTTATAGTTCGGTTGATACAGGTATGTTGACCGGCCGCCCCGAAGAGGGAATGCATGGCCTACAAAGCGACGTTCTGAAGGAGCTGGCAAAGCTGCACGATGTCCCTCCTGAAAGTATGGAGGGGTTGGCTGATCTATTCAAGGGTGCCCAGCGTCGCTTCGAGTTGTGGAAGACATCCGCATGTCGTGAAGGCGCTCGAGAGGCATGGGACATGGTGAAGACATGCTATACTGGTCTTGATCCGAACCATATGGCTAGAGTTGGACTGCAGGGACCTGACGGGAAGGAAATTCCTGTAAGCTTGGTATACGACCAAGTAATGACAGCGGCGAAATTTTCACAACAAGATTGTAAATTAGATAGTCTACTAGATGGTGTAGAAAGGGAGTAGGCGTTTGATTCGATGTACCCATGTACTTTATGACCAAACTTATCTCCTGCCAAATTTTATGGAAAAAAAATCATCACAGACCTTCGGCTTCTACCTCTGAACCAAGAAGTTGGAGTGTTTCCATATACTATGTTTGACTAGGAAACATTCAGTATTGTCGGAAACCAAGCTATCCGGCTGTATTGCTCGAACAGACAAAATGTGTTCGGTGGAGTTATGTTATATTACTGTTTAAGTAAGAAACATTTCCAAGAAAAATAGTTCCGTTAGGGGTTCCTTTCCTTGGGCTGGGCTCGTATCTGAAGTACAGGCAACCAATTTCATAATTTTGTCCCGAAACAGCATGTTGTATATATGCCGACCAATTATTCCCTTAAGAACACTAGCTTTCGGCTTCACCCGTCTGAGGTACAAGTCCAGATAACCCGGTTGTAACAACCGTAGAGGTGCTCCTTTTACACCCTAGCCGAACAATCGGGAACACAGGGTGTAAGCACAGGAGCAAGGCAACCCAGCTTGGCAAAAACTTAAGTCATAGAGATGCATAAAATGGCAGAAACAACAGATAGTACGGACAAGAGAAGCTTGTAAGCTTTTCAATAAAATGCTTCTTTTAAGAGAAGCCCCGATGTATGGTGGGGTGTATACATTTAAAGATCTGTACTCCCAACAATGTGGTCGAGATCTGGACATACAGTTAAGAAGAAATGGGGGGAAATTAAAAGAGGAGAGAAAATAGAAAAATCCTAGTTTAAAGAGACCAAAGGAGGCCGAACTATGCGTAAAATCTTCGGAGCCGAGCGGCGTTCCATGGGTTCGGCTCAAGGCAGTTATCCTATGCATTGCGAAGGTGATAGGCTCCTCCAGTAAGGACTTCATCTATTATGAAGGGGTCCTCCCATTTAGGTTTGATCTTATCCTTTTTCTTCTCTGGGAGGCATAGAACAAGTTCTCTGACATTGTATGTTTTAGCCCGCACTTCTCTGCTTTGGTAACGCCTGGCCTGTTGTTGATAGAATGTGGAATGCGCCTTGGTAGTCGCGCTCCACTTCAAGTACATCTAGGTCGTCATGCTGAATTAGTTCGGCTTCTTTCTCTTCATACATGCGCACTCTAGCTGAGTCATGAATAATATCGCAGGGCAGTACGACCTCTGCGCCGTACACCATTGTCGGCGTTCTGGGAACGGGGGTCCCCATACTTGCCTACCTGCGGCCTGCGGCGTGGCTCAAAGGGGGCCCAGCACGGCCCATCTTCATCAACACAAGCTCAAGACCCTCGCGAGGGGCCAAGCCTCGCAGGGCGGACGACAAGGAGCTTCCTCAGGCACGACCTCGTCAGGCTGGCTCACGAGGAGGCGGAGAGTTCAAGGCGGGGTACCTCGCGAGGTGCCCATGACGCAAGCCATGACGACCAAGGGCGCCAGCCGGGCGCCAGCCCGTGCAGTGTCCTTCTTTCCTCTTTGGTGCAAGGGGAGCAAGCGCAGGCGAGGGCATCAAGCAAAGGCATCCATTTCGGTGCAACAAGACCAAGACCAGTCCAACGGCAGGATGGAGGTCATCGTGGAGCCCAAGTCGGTGTCACCACCAGAGCCTTTGACAGGCGAGGACCAACTTTAGTCAGGATAAGTGTACTAGATTTCCCCTTCAAATTGGCCAATTGTTGGCGCCCTTCCCGCTCAATATTTGGGAAGAGGCCCAGGGCCTTCGCCTATAAATAGGACTAGCCACCCACAAGGTAGAGAGATCTGGATAGGAATCTGGAGATAAGATAGGTAGCTAGAATCAACCCCTCCAAAGGGACAACACCACCACAAGAACAGACCCTCGCGAGGATGTTCTTCCTTGTATTGCTCATCATCAGCCCAAGAGGCAATCCACCACGCCACACACTAGAGTAGGGTATTACACCACAATGGTGGCCTGAACCAGTATAAACCATGTGTCTCTTGCGTTGTTCTTCTCGTAGTTTAGATCTTAGCGATTCGGTGAGGAACAGGTAGGTAGAAGGCGAAACCTCCGCGCGCACCCCAGTGTTCGAACCTCAAGGGTCTGCCGGAACCCCGAATCCGACATTTGGCGCACCAGGTAGGGGTGCGCCGGGATCCACCTTCCGCCACTCTGTGTCCCGCCGCATCGTCACCACCATGACCGGCAACCAAGCGGGCAACCCCGCCCGCTGGGCGGTTTGGCCCGCCCGCGCAGAGCCGCTCGCCCCAGGCGACCCAACGCCCCAGGCAGCTTGCGGTCCGCAGGGCGCTACGGGCCATGGGCGACGCGGACAGACCCCGACAGCTCTCACACCGTGATAGACACGGTCGGCAGCAAGAGCCTCCAACCACGCCGTGGCCACGGCGCCGTACACTCGTCGGGAGCAGGCGAACTAAAGGGCCGCGCTCACGGTGGCCCGAGAGCTGCTGTAATGTAGGCTAATGGAAGGCGACCGTGACGTGCTGCTAGAGTGGGTGGCAGAGCTTCTGGGCTTCACCGCCTCGGGGGCTCACCCCTTATGCACTCAACTCCCGTCTCAGGCCCAGAGCAGCCCGCGCGGGGGCCCCACGCACGCCCGCGGGCTCCAAGGCTACCCCAACACCGATGAAGCCATCAGCACCGGGCCGGCGGCTGCACTGACTCTGCTCCCCGCCAGCGAGGAAGGACTCGTCGCAACCCACGGCCCCAGTGGGCTGCCGCGCTACCACTCCCAGGTTGGCATATCAAGCACGTGGCGCGCGGAGCACTATGACGTGGCCTTCGGGGTGGCGGTCCCCGAAGAGTACTTGCCCCGCATGTTGGACCAAGGGCACCCACGCGAGGGCGAACAAGGCTCGTTCCTCAGCCCGAGCTGGGGGGACGAGGCACCAGAAGCTGAGCTCTTCCAGGAGTCCCAGGACGGCCCCGCCGGCCGTGCTGGAAGCGACGATTATCGGGTACCACAAATTCCTGAGGAGCAGGCATACGCTAATCATGGGTCGCAGGAGGTGCAGGTCGCCACAGCAAGCAGCTGCCCCGCTCCCGCAGCCTCCTGCCCCTCAGCAGGAGGGCACCGGGGGCTGCAGGGGAGGGGCCGGGATCCGACATCACCACCGCGGCGTTCGAAGCAAGGCGTTCCCAGGAGGTAGGCCCTCCGCTGGGGAGGCCCCTCAGGGCCTGCCCCTGGCGGAGGACCCGTGGTCGTCGGGGGAACCGTTGGTGACCGCTCTACCCCATCGGCGGCGTCCTGGTTTCCGGTCATCATTGATGGCACTAGAGTGTGGGGCAAGGCGGGGCCCTCGTCTGGCGATATGAAGCAAGGCCGGTACCTATGAAGAAGGCCCAGTGCCTGTGAAGCTCGCCGCCCCGTGACACTCTCACGTAATAATGAGTGGGGCTGTACACGCCCCGGAGTCCCAGGGGTGCCGGCCTCAGGCCCTGGGGCTCCCTCCCACGCCCAGTGGCAGCACTTAGCTCCGTGCTGGTGAGAAGACGTCCAAGACTAGACTAGGTGCCGGACGCGGCCTTTTTCTGCCTTCGTTGCTTTTCCCTTGGTTGTTGCTTTCCCCCGCTGGGTTTAAGTTGGATTCGAATTTGAGATTTGCGTGTGTTCGCGGAAGGGGTGCTTAGTCTCGTTTGAGCAATCTCTCGCGTTTCGGTTATGACCTCTCCTCAGCTACCTCCCCTCGTGAGCCCCTCGCGATCCGGGTCAGGCCTAGCTTGCGTGCAGCCCAGACTGCCGCCACCATACCCTCTCAGGAGGCTTTTTCACTGCAGATCCTACGGATTCATTAAGAGGCATTCGAGACACCACGGCCTCCCGCGTGTTATCTCAGGACCCTCACGGGACAAAGGTAAACTAGCCACCCGGTTCTTCACCTAGCCAACCACTTGGCGCGGGCACGTGGGCGATACAGCACCCACTAGTATGTTGAACATAAGCTTTACATGAGGGGCACCCCCTCCCAAAATGCTCTTACAATCGGCAGGTCGAAAAGCCTGAGTTCTATTCATGCAGGGTAAGGAAACAGGAGCAATGCACGGTCAGTCGGATAAATCCCCCAATGCATCCTTAGGAGCACCACCCGAACTGTCGCTGGCCTCGCCATCGCCCTCTGCGTTGTCGCAAGCGGCGTCAGGGCCGTTCACCACGCCGCCCTTGTCGGCGGCCACGATCGCGTCATCATCGTCTGGAGCGAAGGCCCTGACAAGAGTGTCCACGTTGTCTTCCACCCAGTCCGCCAGGTCACCCCGGACGGCCTGGGGAACTGGGGCGATGGCAGCGTCAAAGTCGAAGTGAGGATCCATGTTCTGGAGATGGCTGAAGACACGAGAGAAGGCGCGCCCGAGCAGGGCGCGGCTCTTTTCCTCCACCAACCTGTTGGCCCTGACCGACCGCGCCTCCAGCTGCGTCACGATGTCAGAGAAGAACTGAAGGTTGCCGGCGTAGTTGGTTGCGTGCGGCGCACCGACGGCCGCTTTGTAGATGTTGCCCAAGGCCGTGTTAGCTCTCTCCCGAAGCGTGGCAAGCATGGGGGCGTGCTCATGCTCCAGGAGCCGCCGCTGGCGTATCTCATCCGCATTCTGGCGTGCAATGGCCTCAGCCACGTCCAGCCGTTGGTGAAGAAGAAGCACCTCAGCACGGGAAGTAGTCGACTCCCCCTGCACCACCTCGAGTGAGGCCCGCAAAGCATCAACCCGCCGCATCATTTCTTCTAGCTTGGTCCTCAGGGCTGTGGTCCTGCCTTCAGCCTCGGTCCGGATCAACTCCAGCCTCTCCTCAAACTCGTGCTCGAGGTTCGAGCGCGCTGTTGCCACCCGACGTCCGATCTCCTCCAAGACACGGGTTTCCCGCGCAGCGACATCATCCTCCTCCCGTGTCAACAGGCGCTCCATTGTCTCCAGGCGTTCATACTCACGTGCGCGTTCGGCAGCTTCCAGCGTCAGCGCTTCCTCACGCTTCCGGAGCTCCGCTGGGTCACCGGAAGTCACCTTCATCGACGCGAGGGCCGCCTCGCGCAGCTCCACCTGCTCCTCCAGTGAGCGGCACCAAGCCAGGAGTTCCCGTGCCCACTCTTCCGTCGCCTCTCGCTGCTGGTCAGCTTCCCGGGCTTCCTCGATGGCCTGGGAACTGGCCACCCAAGAGGCCGCCAGCGATGCCTCGGCCTCCTCATCGTCAAGGGCGCGTTGGCGGCGCACGAGGGCGACTGCCGCCTCCAGCTCGCGCCTCTCCGCGACCAAGCGCAGGCCCTCGGCCTCAAGGCGCGCGTCTTCATCAGCAAGCTCTTCACCAAGCAAGCTCACCGCGTCAGCCGCCCTCCGAAGGAACCCTTGGCGAAGAGCGCGACGCTCCCGAGTGCGCTCGAGTACGTCTTCCGCGTCGTCATCTGCCCCAAGCAAGCGCCGGGGGGCACAGAATAGTGCTCCCCTCCGGGCAGGGGGCTGGGGGCTGGCACCCTCGAGGCGATTGGGCGCGCCTCGCCAGAAGCCCAGCCTGGGGCCAATCCATCCCCAAGTGAAGAATGCTGGGAGAACCCCAGCCAATCGCGATCCATGACCAGACGAGAAGCCCATGGCAGGCTGGCTGGACCCCGAGAAGGCTCGCGAAGGAAGGCCACGAGGCGCGCGGGGCCACGTTGCGCCTCGTGGCTATTCGTCTCTTCGACCGACCTCGCCACAAGGGGTCTACTACTCTAAGTGACCGGAGACGATGGAGAAGGCGGAAGCAGGGGGATGGCTCCTCAGTCATCTCCATGAGCTCGGGAGGAAGGGCCCTACGGAGCAAGGATCAGGAAGGGCAGCAGAAGAATCTGGAGCTGGGAAGGGAGAAGACTTAGTCATCAATGGCGAAGTACTTTCTACGCTTCAGCAGGCGACAAGGGTAATCGTCGCCCAGGGCCTCCCTTCTCTTCCGGAGGGCCTCAAAGTCCACGCAGAAGCGGCCCAAGAGTTGAGCGCAGGGGTCAGCCTGCGATGAAGAGGAAGCATCAGGGCGGCCTGCGTCAGGGGTGTCTGCCTGATGCGCGCCGCCGGTCGCCCCACCAAGGAAAGCGGCCGGGGCCTCGGAGGCCTCGGCCCCATGCGCGGCAGGCGGCTGCTCGCCGCCCTCAGCCCCGGTAGCATGGGCCTCACGGGCCGCTCCCTCCTGAGCGCTGCCCGATGCTATCGCCTCGACAGGGGCACCCGCGGCCTCCGGAGGCTCATGCCTCCCTGCTCTGCCACTTGAGGAAGAGTCGCCTCGGCCAACTGAGAGGGCGGCCACCGTCACTGGATTCTCGCGAGGCCCCTGGAGGCCGACGGGGTGCGGTCCCCATTCATCGAAAACGGGCATCTGATTCACGAAGTCTCTCCTACCCGAATAGAGGTACAGCAAGGCCCCCCCTTGCTGGATGCTGCCAGGGTTGGGGTCCCCGGTCAGAACCAAGAGTACCTTCCTCAACGCTTCAGGCGTCAGGTCCTCTTCCTGGAGCCTCATGCGATCCCCGCGCCCGTTGAAGGCCAATATTCGGCGGGAGTGGCGCTGGAGAGGGGCGACCCGACGTAGCAGGAACTCCTTCACCACCTTGGGCGCCGTCACATCAAGAGATCTCAAGCACTCGAAGCGACGCCAGACGAAGAAGAGCTGGGGGCTTGTGAGCGTCTCCTGGCTCCAGCCCGAATTGGCGACAACAGGCGAAGTCGGCTTCGATAGCAGGGGGCTGGGCACCCCCACGTCCACATACAGCCACCGCTCGTGGAACCCAGGCGCGGGCGGAGGAAGACCAAAGTCAATCCCTGAGGCCGCCGTCTCGGGTGCAGCGATGAAGCTCGCGCATCCCGAGCATTGGGCGGGGTCGACGAGGTGCAGAGCGAAGAAGTGGCGCAATAGGGCAGCCGAAGGGATGATGCCAACCATAGCCTCGCAAACGAAGGCGAAGACCGCCAGAAGAGTAATGGAGTCAGGACCCAGATGCATCATGTGGATCTGATAATGGGAGAGCACGGCGTTGAAGAAATTGGAGAAGGGGGGATTAGCCCCGCCCACAGGGCATCGACGAAATAGGGAACCTCGGTGATTATCCTGTCGATGGAGAACCGAGACGCGGGCCAGGCCGTCGTCCTCCTGCATTCATTAAAGATGGTGGCCAGGGCCGAGCTGACCTTGCCCAAGCCCTCTTGATTGACTATGATCTACCGATCCACGGCGGGGGCCGCCGGCGGTGGCAAGCGAGGCGAAGGCATGGGTCCCTTCCCTCTCCCCTTCTTCGTCGGAGCCATGGCGATGGAAGGGGGGAGGAAAGGTTAGAGATTGGCTTCGAAGCAGAAGCTGGAGTTCGAGAGGAGGAAGGACAGAGGGCGCACGAGCAACGGAAAGGGGAGTGGTTGTGTACAACTGCAAGTCCGCCTAGCCTGGCACCAAATGTGGAGGCGTGGGGGAACAGTGTCGCCCACGTCCAATCAACCGCCACGCGGCGCCCAAGGCCGCAGGCTGTTATGGCCCGCGACGCTTCGCACTTGCCCTTTCGCCTCTCTGCTCGGCCAAGTCCGGGCGCGCCTTGGGCCCGGGGGCTACTGTCGGTGTTCTGGGAACGGGGGTCCCCAGACTTGCCTGCCTGCGGCCTGCGGCGTGGCTCAAGGGAGCCCAGCACGGCCCATCTTCATCAACACAAGCTCAAGACCCTCGCGAGGGGCCAAGCCTCGCGGGGCGGACAACAAGGAGCTTCCTCAGGCACGGCCTCGTCAGGCTGGCTCACGAGGAGGCGGAGAGTTCAAGGCGGGGTACCTCGCGAGGTGCCCATGACGCAAGCCATGATGACCAAGGGCGCCAGCCCGCGCAGTGTCCTTCTTTCCTCTTTGGTGTAAGGGGAGCAAGCGCAGGCGAGGGCATCAAGCAAAGGCATCCATTTCGATGCAACAAGACCGAGACCAGTCCAACGGTAGGATGGAGGTCACCGTGGATCCCAAGTCGGCATCACCACCAGAGCCTTTGACAGGCGAGGACCAACTTTAGTCAGGATAAGTGTACTAGATGTTCCCCTTCAAATTGGCCAATTGTTGGCGCCCTTCCCGCTCAATATTTGGGAAGAGGCCCAGGGCCTTCGCCTATAAATAGGACTAGCCACCCACAAGGTAGAGAGATCTGGATAGGAATCTGGTGATAAGATAGGCAGCTAGAATCAACCCCTCCAAAGGGACAGCACCACCACAAGAACAGACCCTCGCGAGGCTGTTCTTCCTTGTATTGCTCATCATCAGCCCAAGAGGCAATCCACCACGCCACACACTGGAGTAGGGTATTACACCACAATGGTGGCTTGAACCAGTATAAACCCTGTGTCTCTTGCGTTGTTCTTCTCGTAGTTTAAATCTTAGCGATTCGGTGAGGAACAGGTAGGTAGAAGGCGAAACCTCCGCGTGCACCCCAGTGTTCGAACCTCAAGGGTCTGGCGGAACCCTGAATCCGACAACCATAAAGAAAGGTGTGTATCCAGTCGTTCGATTGGGCGTGGTCCGGCGTCCCCAGAGTATGGAATCGAGTTCCTCAACCTAGTGCTTGTCTGATTCTCGCAAAGAGCGCACTAGTTTGGGCTTAATACCACTCATGATCAGACCATTGGCCCATTCGATTTGGCCGTTTGTTTGAGGTTGGTATACGGATGCATAGTTGAAAGGATCGATATGGTTGACTAGAGGGGGGTGAATAGGCAACTAACAATTTTTAGCTTTTCTTTATTGAAATTAACTTTGCATCAAAGTAGGTTCTCTAGATGTGCAACTAGGTGACCAACCTATATGATGCAACAACAATAAGCACACAAGCAAGCAAGGATAGAGCACAATAAAGCTTGCACAAGTAAACGTGAGAGATAACCAAAAGGGGAACCGATGGAGACGAGGATGTGTTACCAAAGTTCCTTCCTTTTGAGGGGAAGTACGTATTTGTTAGAGCGGTGTGGAGGCACAATGCTCCCCAAGAAGCCACTAGGGCCACCGTATTCTCCTCACGCCCTCACACAATGTGAGATGCCGTGATTCCACTATTGGTGCCCTTAGAGGCGGCGACCGAACCTTTACAAACAAGGTTGGGGCAATCTCCACAACTTAATTGGAGGCTCCCAACGACACCACGAAGCTTCACCACAATGGACTATGGCTCCGCGGTGACCTCAACCGTCTAGGGTGCTCAAACACCCAAGAGTAACAAGATCCGCAAGGGATTAGTGGGGGGAATCAAATTTCTCTTGGTGGAAGTGTAGATCGGGGCCTTCTCAACCAATCCCTGGAGAATCAACAAGTTTGATTGGCTAGGGAGAGGGATCGGGCAAAAATGGAGCTTGGATCAACAATGGAGCTTAGGAATGGAAGAGGTGGTCAACTAGAGGAAGAAGACACCCCTTTTATAATCACGGGACACTTCCAACCATTACCCACCTACTCAGCCTGCGACCCGCGGTACTACCCCCCACCAGGAGCGGTACTACTTCACGGACCTGCAGTACTACCGCGGAGGCTCGCGGTACTACCGTGGGCACGGCAGGGCCTGGACTCATTCTGATGAGCACCGACAGGGGACGGTAGAACCGCTGGCGTGGTACTATCGTGACCCCATGCGGTACTACCGCAAGGCAGGCACAGTCTAGGTACGGTAGGCACGGATATAGAAAATTACATCCGTGACTACCTCCGTTGAGTTTATATCTATGCAAAAGTCCGACACGGTACTACCGCAAACCAGGTGCAGTACTACCGTGTAGGGCGCGAATGTAAAAAATTACATCCGCCCCTACTTCCGCTCATGCCGTTGTGCCTGGCCAGGCTTCACGGTACTACAGCACCGGAGAACTGTACTACGGCGTAGGGCGTGGATGTAAAAAAATTTACATCTGCCCCTACTACCGCTTGCGCAGCAGCGCCTGGCCAGAGCTCACGGTACTACCGCTCAGGAGGAGTGGTACTACCGTGGGCGCCTACGGTACTACCGTGCCGGGGGCCAGTACTTCCGCTAGGGCCTGCGGTAGTACCACTCTGGGGAGCAGTACTACCGCCAGCCTTTGAACAGCAACACTAGGAGTCCTTCATTCTGCAGAGACACGGTGAGACGGAGGAAGCTCCAAAGAGCCAAAGGAAAGGCGGTGCAAAAGGAACATGTGTACGTGAGATTCCACCCAAACCTTTCCAACACGGACCAACTCTTAATAGTACGGCTTTCCTATGACTCAAATCCACCGAAAAAGAAACGTAGCGAAACGCCGTCTTCAATAGTCTTCGAGGGGCATCAAATCGTCTTGTGTTCAGACATGATATATCTGAAAAAGCTCAATGCACACGATTAGTCCGCAAACGCATTGTCATCAATCACCAAAACTCCTAAGGGATAGATATGCCCTTACAATCCCCCCCTTTTTGGTGGATTGATGACAATATGGGATTTTCACATATGGGTATAAAGTGAGGCAACGGCAAACCCACAATCTATAACATATAGACGGGCTCCCCCTAGATATGTGCACTCTAGATATGTGCTTTGGACTACACGGCACACATACTAGGATCAACACTCCGCCTATATTTTATAGACATGGCATCTCTTGCAATAGTATAATCAACACTAAGCAAGTAGGCAAGATGGTGGATATGTCTAAGTAACAATGACAAAAGATATGAAAGAGTGCATATGCCTTACACCATATGATAGAACTTAGTCTCACAAGCGCAAACCAAACCAAAGAAAACGAAGTTCAACAAACCGAAGGCAAAGCGACAAGGCGAAACACACGACACATGACACACAAATCCTACACTCTCTCCCCCTTTGGCATCAAGACACCAAAAAGGCAGATAGGACACCTACGACATAGGTGGTAGCTCAGGTGGAGAACGACTCCTTGTCGGTCTCAGCAGCGGGAATGGTATCCTCCTCAAAATCAGTCCACTTGAAGCCCTGCTTAGCCATCCAGGCAGCCTCGAGGGTGATGTGCTTCTCGGATCCGCTAGACACCTCCTCACCATACGCCCTCAAGATCCTCTTGTCGCGATAGCGACTCTCCTTCTGAGCAACATGGGCCCTGTACTGACCCTGGGTCTGCATGCAGAACAACTTCTTCATCCTCGTCTTCAACTTCTTTGCAAGAGGGATCAGTAGTGGGAGGGGTGTATCCATCAGAACTGTCCTCATCAGCTTCCTCCTCCTCGATCTCATCCTCATCCACATCCATTGTGGCAGCCGCGGCCTCAGCACTGGTGGTGGTGTTAGCCCATTGGCTCTTGATGTGGAGCTTGATGGGCTCATGACGAATCCAGCCAGGGGCAACAAACTCATCATCGGGATAGAGCTTCTCCCAAGTCTTGGAGATCAAGTGAAACAAGTAAGGCCCATAGATGGGGACCTTATGGTTGAACACCGAAAACTGAAGCTCGCACCACATGATATGTGAGACATCAAGTGGTTGAGTCTGAGTCTGACACGCATCCTCACAAATGACCATCATATCCACAAGATAGGCATGCACCTGGCCCATGTCACCAATGCGTGGGAAGAGGGTGTTGCGGAAGAGCCGATGCATGATGTCAAGGAAGGAGTTCAGCACCCACACCTTGTTCTTGCTAGCAAGTGTCTTCTCAACAAGGAAGGGCAGGAGCTTGTTCTTGTTGGCAGACTCAGATTTGGCATGAGGGTGAACCCCAACGGGCGTGTCGAGCCCCGCATTTGGAATGTGAAGCAAATCCATGAAATCCTTCCACTTAGCAGTCATCCGTTGGCCATTGGTCATCCATGTGATGGTCCTTCCTTCATCAAAATCGAAGTGGACCGAAGCAAAGAACTGAGCCACAATGTCTGGGTCAAAGTCCAGGTGAAAGGTAAGCATGTGCTCAATGCTGAACTGCTCCACCAGATCTAAAGGCTCTCCAAAATAGCCACGGTGCTTGTCTTGTCTCATGTGATTCATGTCAATCCAGTGAACTTCCACATAGATGTTCTGCTTGGCCTTGATCACATCCAGATAGATAAGGTTCTACTGCTTGGTCCAGAACAGATCATTCCCTCTGAAGTTGGCACGGGGATTCACATAGGGGTTGATCTTCCTGCGAACAATGAACTCGGCCATAGGTATCTCATCCATGCCCATGGTGGGCTCCCTCTGCTTGGTGGCGGTGTGCTTGGTTCAGCGTTGGGACGCATTGGAGCCCTCTGGAGCTTCACCTTGGTTGCGCAGCCGCTTTGACCCTATGTCACGACTGGGATTTGAGCGAAGAACATGGGAATCGGAGCCACCACCTAGACACAAAGCACAAGAACACACACGAAAAACAAGAAGGATCAATGCAAATGCCAAGGCCAAAGCCAAAAGAAACAAGTAAGCAAGAGATTTGGAAAGGTAAAATAGCAAACTTTGCATCTACGGTAGTACCAGGCCGGCGTACGGATGTAAAAAATTACGTCCGCGCCAGCCATGGTAGTGCCATGCCGGGGTGGCACGGTAGTACTGCGCCTGGAGCGGTAGTACCACACCAAGGAGCAGTAGTACCGCACAGAGCAGGCTACAAGAGTGGATGCGGTAGTACTGCTCCAGGAGGAGTGGTAGTACCGCACGGATCAAGGATGCCACAGTAACCAGTGGATCTAGATCTAGAACATCCGCAAAACTAGATCGGTACTACCGTTGATCAAACTGAACTATTGTGTCAATCCAAAAAGCATGCCTACTACACTACCACTCTCCTACAAATCCCTCTTGCACAATTTAGCCAAAAATCTCATGAACAACACATGCATCTCCCCAAGACCTAGAAGCACAAGAACGGAAGAAAATACGAGGAACTTGGGGAAAAACCTTGGTCCATGGCAAGGGCGAGGTGGGGAACGATCCACCTGGTCGAAATCCGAGGAGAGCAGCCGGAGACGGAGATCCAGCGAGGGCCTTCGGCACCGTTCTTGGGCAGGAGAGAGAGAATGGGTGGGGAAAAGAGATGAATGGGTATGGGGGAGTTAGAACTCCCCCTTCCCCGCTCTTAACCCCCACCCGCTCGCGTGGGCGCGGTAGTACCGCGGGTCATCGCGGTAGTACCGCCAGGGCGGAAGTACTGCTCGCTGGGCGGTAGTACCTCTCTTCTAGCGGCAGTAAAAAATTACTGTCGTGATGGAAGTGGTAGTACCGTGCCCCTGGGATGCAACTGCGCACGCACAAAGCAAACAACCCCTACGGCAGTACCGTGGCTCGCCACGGTAGTACCGTACCCCCAAGAAAATGCAAGTTTCGCACGAGAGAGGGAAACGACAATTGCAAATCAACCTTCAAGACACCGGACAAACAAGAGGCAAGCCCCAACGACAACACACGCATGGCACAAAGAGAGGACAAAGGACAACAAAGACTAAAACACGAACCACAACTCTCAGGAAGAGAGGGTGGTGGCCGGAGCCACCTATGTATGAGTCACTTGGTATGGCACCACGAAGAATTATCCTTGGGCCCATGACCAAGAATCGTCTTTGAAGCACATGTACCATCAAAAATGGCTAATGTGAAAGAGTTGATCTATTTATGCATAATGGGGGGAGGGAAAGTTCATTGAGAGAACAACACCCCCTATGTCCATGCCTACACCCAGACAAGATAGCATGATGAGTATGGTGGGGTGTGCAAGGGTTCAAACCACATTGCTCGAATCAATGATATTTAGCTCATGCCTTAACTCACGAAATCTTGCTTCATCCAAGGGCTTCATGAAAATATCTACAAGGTTATCATTAGTGTTGACATACTTGAGCTTGATCTCCCCTCGCCTAATGTGATCTCGAATGAAGTGATACCGAATCTCAATATGCTTCGTCTTGAAGTGTTGCACCGGGTTGAGAGAGATCTTGATGGCACTTTCATTGTCACGCCAAAGAGGCACTTTGTCACAAGTGACACCGTAATCCTTCAAAGTTTGCCTCATCCATAGAAGTTGAGCACAACAACTAGCGGCAGCCACATACTCCACTTCGGTGGACAAGAGAGATACACAACTTTGCTTCTTAGAAGACCAACTCACTAAAGAGTAACCAAGCAATTGGCACGCTCCAGAGGTGGACTTCCTATCCACTTTGTCTCCCACCCAATCTGAGTCTGTATAGCCCAAAAGATCAAAGTTGGCTCCTCTTGAGTACCATAAGCCAAAGTTTGGGGTATAAGCCAAATATCAAAAGATTCGCTTGACCGCCACAAAGTGGCTTTCCTTAGGTGATGTACCACCCCAAAAATTTAACCATGTTTTAATTACTAAAATTTTGCCAGGAGTTTAAAAAATTTGCCTTCTGGATTTTCTGTTGATTTCAGAACCTTTTAAATATTGAGGAGTTTTACCCAAGTGGAAACTTTCCAAAAATGTATTGGATTTCTATGCTCTCTCAATATAACAATTTTTAATCAGTAGAGCTTTATTTATTGAATTATATCTTCCTGAGCAATATTCCTTAAAATGACTTTCATCAGTTTTGGAGCTCTTTTTGAACCACCACCATTTGATAAATTTAACTAAAATTCCAACCAAAATTTGGAGATGTCATGTGATGTTTCTAAATCACTTTTATGCAAAAATATATTTCATTCATTGCATATTTTGAGTTCTACACCTATTTTTCAAATCTGGTCCAGTGGGCATTTTTGCACTACAGCCTATTTAAATATTTCTTTAAAGCCTCCACCAAAATTATGGGATGTCAGTGGTAGCATGCCATCCAACTTTATGCAAAAACCTAATGATGTTCTTTGGAAAAATTGAGTGAATCAACCTCTTTTTCATTCTGGTCCAGCCTTGTGTTTTCTACTGCAACCCTATTTATTTTTGCTCTAGTGACCTTGTGCTTTCACCTGCTTATAGACAACCCTACAAAACCTCTAAGTCCAGGAGCATGCACCCTTTGGGACATTTTTGGTTCATGTAATGATGCCATTTACTCCCTGTCCAGAATTGAAGTTTTGCAAAACTTGCACTAGCAAGTCTCCTCATTTGTCAAACTAACCTCACCACCCTCTCTTTCATCTAAAGAGACCCCACTCTAGGAGATTTGGCCACTCCAAGTACTGCCTAGGTGCCTTTGGCATTTTGTCAAACACCTTGAGAGCATGGACAGATTTGGCATGAGTTTTTGTTTACATTATGAACTTGATCCCCTGACCAGACCAGCATGTCCCATGGACTTGCCCTAGCCTATAACCCCACCCTGCTAACCCTCTTGTGGTTTAGAGCCCCCTAACATGCCTTAGCATTCTGTCGAGCACGTCCCGTGCGTGCTCTGGGCGCGCCCAGAGCGCGTGTTTTGCACGTGTCGCAACCGAGCCGCCGCGTCTCGCCCCGCCCCCACTGTGGCCCTTGGCCGACCGCAGCCAACACGTCACGTCCCCTTCTGCTCCCCACGAGCACCGCAGCCCTCGCCACGTCTCCGGCAAGCCAGCAGCTAGCCGCCACTGCCGCCTGACAGCCCCTGCACTGGTCGGCGCCACTCGAGCCACGCCCTCTCGCCAGCTCGCCCTTGGAGCAGTACCCGCTCGTCCACTAGCTCCTGCCGCCATCCCCAGCCCCGCCACGATGCCCTGCAAGCTACAGAACGGCGGTCGCCGACGAGCTCATCCACTGCCTCCGCGAACCGACGTGGGAGCGCTATAAAAGGAAGCCCCTCGAGCCCCTCCGAGCACACAAGCAGCCTCACACCGTACTCCTAGTGCCCCCATTGCCGTCAATTGGAGAGGAAGAGGCCGTCTTCCCCCACTCCGGCCAGTTCGGCCACCGCCGCCTCCCGGCTCCGTTCGGCGCAACCAAGGCCTCCCCATCTCCACTCTCTTCACTAGGAACCCCCTCTCCCTCTCGTGAGTCCATCCCCCTGCTCGATTTTGGTCAGGGACCGCCGGAGCCAAAAACTCACTTTGCCCGACGGCCACCGTCCGTTGCGGAGCTCGCCGCCGGCAGCTCCGTCCACCCCAGAGACCAAAGCGACCACCGGTAGGATCGCCTCGATCCCCTGAGACCTCGGGTGGCCTCGGTTTCCCGAACGGTGCCATCGTTCACCGGCGAGCCTCGCCAGAGTTCCGCCCCGCTCGGACAGAGAAAGAAGAGGGGAGGGAAGACCAGTCAAACCTGACCAGTGGGCCAGGCGGGCCCACTGTTAGTGACTCAGGCGCGGTCCACGCTGGATAAGTGGAAACGTGTTTCCAGAATACGCTTTCGACGTGTACATATATATTCGAATCGTTTTTTCTGTTTTATCTTAGTTAACAGATTTTAACCAAAACTTTGACTCAGCTTAACTTTTTAAATACAACTCCAAATGAGTTTATTCTTTTTCCTACCTCTCTCAAATATTGTCTAATTTATTTTAAGGTTTATTTGAAAAAAATTAAACAACTTTTTGTGCTGTTTTGAAATTGTGTGTTAATTCAAATATATTTTGAAATAGGATTTTTTTTGAAGGGAGGAGAAAGCTTTCAAGAGTTTTGAAATGCACCTTGCCTCCCCACGACTTAAAGGCAAGCATTCTGAACCCTGGCATAATATTGTGTGCATTGTTTGAACACGGTGACAACACCACCCTACACAGGCATACGTCATTTTATGTGATGATGTGTTCCTCCTCATGAGTGCATATTAATGATTTTCATGCTAATGGAGTGATATGGTTTTGATGGAAATCACCGTCATATGCCTTTCATGCATACCGGAAGGGAAGCCGGGAAGGCCTCTGTCTTGGCTAGACACGGTCTTGTTCCTAGTCCTCTGTCGAGACGGTCGTGTCCGGTATGGCATGAGGGGGTATGTCGCGTGGTGTTTCTATCTGTTGGTTGAAGTATATATTGTTATGCTAATCATGCAGGGAATATCTAAACCTCCTGAGTCGACCGTAGATCGAGTCTTGTTCCGGTAACCCCCATACTTGTTTTGTACTGCCACTTGTCCCTGCCATAGGTAGGGTACGGTTCAGTAAATTGTCAACCCCTTTCCTAGCACACACCGTACAGAGAGTCCATGGTGGAAGATACCGAAGGCATCCGGTAGGCATGCCACCTATTCCGGGAGCATGGGTGTTTCGGTTGTAGCCGAAGGGGTAGCTCCCCCAGTTTGCGCGCGGTATAAATTTTGTGATCCCATGTTACGTCGAGGTTGTACCCTCCCCGCTTAGAGTTTCGCTTAACGGGTGTCGTGGGTGATTCCAGACACCGGTAAGTTGGGTTGGTGTGTGCGGATAGGTGTGTTTCCAATTAAAAGACCGTAGACGGAATTAGTCCCGATGGACTAAAGGAATCCGTTACTCTTGTGTAAAGAGTACACCCTCTGTAGAGATTAAAACCTATTCGAATAGCCGTGTCCATGGTTAAGGATTACAGTCTGGGATGGGTCAAGTGTCGGTCTTAGTGTCGGTCTTCGGAGGAGAAAAATGCTAAACCAGAACATGGATCGTGATTAGTGACTTATGATGATTATGATTATTATGGACTAACCCTTTTTGAAGTATTGAGTATCCCTAGGACGGTTTTACCTCCTGGATATTCACTAAGAATGTTTACAAGCCCTTTACGTGGTGTCGCTGAGACGCCCGACTGTGGCATTTATTTTATAAGCCCTTTATGTGGTATCGCTGAGATGCCCGACTGTGGTATTTATTTTATCAGCCCTTTATGTGGTGTCGCTGAGACGCCCGACTGTGGCATTTATTTTATAAGCCCTTTACGTGGTGTCGCTGAGACGCCCGACTGTGGCATTTATTTTACAAGCCCTTTATGTGGTGTCGCTGAGACGCCCGACTGTGGCATTTATTTTACAAGCCCTTTACGTGGTGTCACTGAGACGCCCGACTCTGGCATTTATTTTATAAGCCCTTTATGTGGTGTCGCTGAGACGCCCGACTGTGGTATTTATTTTATCGGCCCTTTATGTGGTGTCGCTCAGACGCCCGACTGTGGCATTTATTTTATAAGCCCTTTATGTGGTGTCACTGAGACGCCCGACTGTGGCATGCTTGTTATTTATTTTATAATTTTATCACTGTTATGTTATTGCATATCCATAAATAACTTGCTTGCATGCATCAGAGATTTTACTATTTTTGCGACTGACGTCATGATCATAAAATATTTCAGTACAGAATTATTGTTGTTATATTATACCCGTGTTCATAATGTTTGCAAGTACATTCAAAAGTACTCACTGGCTTGTCCTTGGCTATTGTCTTGGCCAGATTTCTTGCGCGGAGAGGAGCGACCGTGATGACAGCCCCGGAACCTAAGCAATGGTGATAGCAGCCTCACGAGGATAGGAGTTAGCCTGGTCAGCTGTTCCTATGGGAAATGGAGTCCCATAGACGCTGATGATCCACAAACCGCTTCCACCATCAACCACTAGAAATCAAATTGTTGTACTCACAGGCCAGAATGGTCTTGTACTACATATTTTGCTTTTTGCTTGGAATTCCTGTATCAAGTTGGTGCCTCATCAGCTAACAGTAATCCTGGGGCTGGTGAGCACAAGGGCCATTTTCTGGAAATTAATACCCGGAAAACCGGTCGCCACAAACTTGGTATCAGAGCCAGGCTGACCATTGGCTAATCCTATCTTAGCCAGGTCGAAAAACCTAGGTAAACCAACCCATTAGACCTTAACCAAACCCCGGACAAGCTTCTCGTGCAAGATAGCCACACAGTGACCCCGATGCTATTTGGCAGTCGGTGCCCAACCTATCATCTTAGCCTATCGATCACGCGCTAGTGACCGACACCCAATATGTCCCATCCGCAAGCGTGCGAAGGAAGACTCCGTCCCCTTTTCTATAAAAAGGGCACGCTAGCCTCAACCCAGCACAGCACAGCCTCTTCCCCGAACCTAGCCATAATGCCTGGCCCCGTAGTGCACAATGAGACCACAGCAACAAACCTTGGACGTTTTGTGACCATACTCGCAAACCTCACCCGTCGTGCCTATGCGTTAGAAGAGCCCCCAGAATATGTTGTGTACCAAGGACCCATGAGCGGTGAGGACCGTCAATTCTGGGCCACTGTGCACATCTACGGTAGGAGTCTGTCGCCAGAACGCCCCTACAGGTTCACCGGAAGGACAACTTCCTTCGAGCCACAAGCCATCCAGCTAGCTTCCCGAGAGGCTATAGTTCAACTCCGGCAGTTGTCGCCCAGAGTTAACTGTCGCTCGTTCTACTACTACCCCAGGCGTGAAGGGTATGGTAGATCACCCCAAGTTGCCAACGGAGACCATGAGACGGATCCTGCATTGTTGCACCTAGTGCGTTATGTAGATGCACTAGAGGCACTATTCGATCAGATCACCATTGATCTGATCGGACCTCGTGGAGAGCTGGTTCGCTGAGCCCCGGCAAGCAGGGAAGACGAGCCCGACACCGACAACCCAGTCGTGCTGTTCGGACACCCGATCGAGACCCTGAGGTCAGCCCCAGCTATCAACCAAGGTGCTTTGATGACCCCAGAAGTGCTTCGTCGCCTTTTGGGAGCACACTCCAAGGGGATTGTGGCCAACAATCCCCGCGATGGTCATCATCGCCACCCCGACCATGCAGCCCCTCTACCACCTCCAGCTAATTCCGACGGTGAGACCCGTGGAGAAGCCTCGACATCCATAAGGCATGCCCATTTGGATGTAAACGAGGTAGACTAAGTCACCCGAGTAGTTCCGAGTCTCAGTGTATCCTCGCTTTGTAATCGTGTGACCTTGTAAATAAACGCAGTCTGTTGTTGTGCCTCTGTTTTAATAGTAGCCCTTGCATGATTGTGTCAGCCTGTAGTTGCATTTTTATTTCAGGCACAACTACCAAAACCAACCCCGACGACACCCACAGTAACACGTCCCCTTTTTGAGATATGTGGATATGTGGTTTTGACCCCGACCCCTTGGAGATGATCTGGTAGATTTATTACCTTTCACCACAGTAAATAACCCAGCCCGGATGCTATATAAGAAGGCCACCTCGTGACCTTACCCAGCACCCCTCACCTCGTGCACCACCCTCACAACCATTTCTTGCCATGCCGAGCCCTAGTATTTATCTGAGAACCCCAGATGCAACCCCGGGTAGCTTTGTCAAAATATTGTGGGACTTTACCTGAAGTACCATGGGTTCTACCCAGCCACCCCAGTACGAGCTGTTCAAATCGAGAATCACCCCTTCCACCTCGAAATATTGGGTAGCAGTACACATCCCTCCCATAGACTCCAACCAAGACCCAACGGAGGTCTCCTTCGTGGGGAGATCTATGTCAACCCCACACATGGCCATAGAAGTTGTTGCGTATGAAGCGATTGCTTGTCTTCGATTCGCGGTACCCTATGCCAGCGAACGAGGGTATTATTACTTTCCGAGCCGTGCAGCACCCGGAGGAGTAACATCTTTTCCTCGTGGATGATTTGAGAGAGACCCAGTACTGGCCAACCTTGTCCAGTACATCATCGCTCAAGAACGTTTGAACCAGCGAGTAATGGATTATCTCCAGAGTCTCGCTGATTTGAATCCTCAGGTTGCCATTAGCAGACCACTGAGGCCCGACCAGGAGAGACACATACATCAACTGGTCAATCCACTTCCTCCGATAGAAGAGGAGTGTCTCCAAGTACCAGAGACGTTTTCTCGGGCACCCGTCCAGCTACCGTTTTCATTTTAGACGTCACTGATGTGTTTATTATTGCAATATTTATTATTGCGTTGTAACTTATGCATGGTACCCGAGTTTGTACGACGAGTCAATTATTTGGTTTCTACTAATATGAGTAGTTTTCATTGTGATTTTTCTTAACCATTGTCCCCGCGAAAAATCCTGGAGTGAAATTTCTTTTCCCTGAGTTGCTGCATCACCTATCCTCTCACGTCATGCATTATTTTTATTCACGCAGCACCACGACAGCAGACCCACAACCACTCGGACTCTTACACTCCTTGCAAAGACACGTAACCGTGTTGCATCTCACCGATTCCCTCCCTAAGCGCACCACAGCCCCCAAAGGAGAGATTAGCGGAAAATCATCCGGATACTAATCACCTCCGGCACACCGACAACAGTTAACACCCGGCATCACACCTAGTCCTCGTGATCACCGCCACCGTGGAGAGCCAACACCCGGGCAGCAGCATCACGGCGATCATCGAGGATCATCGCGCACAGGAGCACGGAGAGCCCCAGCACTGCCGCCAGCCCTCCGCACACCGGGATCACGTACTAGTCCGGCGCCGCCTCCGCCATTAGAGCCTCGTCTCGAACTCCTGTAAGCAGTAATGGAGGAGAAGGAGGAGGAGAAACGAGGCCAGGTGCGAAGTAGAAGAAGGAGCACTGCAATCTTTTTATAGCTCGAGATCGGTGTACGGTGGGCGAAGTCCACCAGCGCCGCTCGTCGCACGATCGCCGGCGTTCGGAGGCGAATCCGCGAGCAGTGCCGATAGTGCACTGGCCCGCGAAGTGAGTGCACGCTGCACCCGCAGCAAGCACGCCACGCACTATCGCAGTACGGCCTAGATGCCCTACGCGCTAGACATCGCCGATGGAGAAAGCGCGGGAAAGCACGCGGGAGAGAGGAAGAAGAGAGAGCCAGAGGAAGAAGGAGAGACTGACAGTGGGCCCTGGGTCCACCTGTCAGCCAGAGGGAGCACTGTGCTCTCGGGTACGACCAGCGTATTTTAGAATTTAGAATTTATTCTAAATTTACTACGTCCAACGTAGGAATCGCTCGTTTTTCCTAAACGTGAATTTCTCCACACAACGCCAGTGTCCCACCCTGTAGTTTTACACCACTTATTGCCCTCTCACTTAAGCCGCTTTTTCCGCTTAAGTAAAGTAAGTGTTTTGACCTGGTAAAAGTATTATTTTCAAATCCTTAGCAAATCTCGGGGACGAGATTTTTTCTTAAGGGGGGTAGTATTGTAACACCCCAAAAATTTAACCAGGTTTTAATTACTAAAATTTTGCCAGGAGTTTAAAAAATTTGCCTTCATGATTTTCTGTTGATTTCAGAACCTTTTAAATATTGAGGAGTTTTACCCAAGTGGAAACTTTCCAAAAATGTATTGGATTTCTATGCTCTCTCAATATAACAATTTTTAATCAGTAGAGCTTTATTTATTGAATTATATCTTCCTGAGCATTATTCCTTAAAATGACTTTCATCAGTTTTGGAGCTCTTTCTGAACTACCACCATTTGATAAATTTAACTAAAATTCCAACCAAAATTTGGAGATGTCATGTGATGTTTCTAAATCACTTTTATGCAAAAATATATTTCATTCATTGCATATTTTGAGTTCTACACCTATTTTCAAATCTGGTCAAGTGGGCATTTTTGCACTACAGCCTATTTAAATATTTCTTTAAAGCCTCCACCAAAATTATGGGATGTCAGTGGTACCATGCCATCCAACTTTATGCAAAAGCCTAGTGATGTTCTTTGGAAAAATTGAGTGAATCAACCTCTTTTTCATTCTGGTCCAGCCTTGTGTTTTCTACTGCAACCCTATTTATTTTTGCTCCAGTGACCTTGTGCTTTCACCTGCTTCTAGAAAACCCTACAAAACCTCTAAGTCCAGGAGCATGCACCCTTTGGGACATTTTTGGTTCATGTAATGATGCCATTTACTCCATGTCCAGAATTGAAGTTTTGCAAAATTTGCACTAGCAAGTTTCTTCATTTGTCAAACTAACCTCACCACCCTCTCTTTCATCTAAAGAGACCCCACTCTGGGAGATTTGGCCACTCCAAGTACTGCCTAGGTGCCTTTGGCATTTTGTCAAACACCTTGAGAGCATGGACAAATTTGGCATGAGTTTTTGTTTACATTATGAACTTGATCCCCTGACCAGACCAGCATGTCCCATGGATTTGCCCTAGCCTATAACCCCACCCTGCTAACCCTCTTGTGGTTTAGAGCCCCCTAACATGCCTTAGCATTCTGTCGAGCACGTCCCGTGCGTGCTCTGGGCGCGCCCAGAGCGCGCGTTTTGCACGTGCCGCAACCGAGCCGTCGCGTCTCGCCCCGCCCCCACTCTGGCCCTTGTTCGACCGCAGCCAACACGCCACGTCCCCTTCTGCTCCCCACGAGCACCGCAGCCCTCGCCACGTCTCCGGCAAGCCAGCAGCTAGCCGCCACTGCCGCCCGACAGCCCCTGCACTAGTCGGCGCCGCCCGAGCCACGCCCGCTCGCCAGCTCGCCCTTTGAGCAGTACCCGCTCGTCCGCTAGCTCCTACCGCCATCCCTAGCCCCGCCACGATGCCCTGGAGCTACAGAACGGCGTTCCTGACGAGCTCATCCACTACCGCCGCGAACCGACGTGGGAGCGCTATAAAAGGAAGCCCCTCGAGCCCCTCCGAGCACACAAGCAGCCTCACACCGTACTCCTTGTGCCCCCGTTGCCGTCAATTGGAGAGGAAGAGGCCGTCTTCCCCCACTCCGGCCAGTTCGGCCACCGCCGCCTCCCGGCTCCGTTCGGCGCAACCAGGGCCTCCCCCTCTCCACTCTCATCACCAGGAACCCCCTCTCCCTATCGTGAGTCCATCCCCCTGCTCGATTTTCGTCAGGGACCGCCGGAGCCAAAAACTCACTTTGCCCGACGTCCACCGTCCGCTGCGGAGCTCGCCGCCGGCAGCTCCGTCCACCCCAGAGACCAAAGCGACCACCGGTAGGATCGCCTCGATCCCTTGAGACCTCGGGTGGCCTCGGTTTCCCGAACGGTGCCACCGTTCACCGGCGAGCCTCGCCGGAGTTCCGCCCCGCTCGGACAGAGAAAGAAGAGGGAAGGGGACACCAGTCAAACCTGACCAGTGGGCCAGGCGGGCCCACTGTCAGTGACTCAGGCGCGGTCCATGCTGGATAAGTGGAAACGTGTTTTCAGAATACGCTTTCGACGTGTACATATATATTTGAATTGTTTTTTTTTCTGTTTTATCTTAATTAACAGATTTTAACCAAAACTTTGACTCAGCTTAACTTTTTAAATACAACTCCAAATGAGTTGATTCTTTTTCCTACCTCTCTGAAATATTGTCTAGTTTATTTTAAGATTTATTTGAAATTTTTTAAAACAACTTTTTGTGCTGTTTTGAAATTGTGTGTTAATTCAAATATATTTTTAAATAGGGTTTTTTTGAAGGGAGGAGAAAGCTTTCAAGAGTTTTGAAATGCACCTTGCCTCCCCACGACTTAAAGGAAAGCATTCTGAACCCTGGCATAATATTGTGTGCATTGTTTGAACACGGTGACAACACCACCCTACACAGGCATACGTCATTTTATGTGATGATGTGTTCCTCGTCATGAGTGCATATTAATGATTTTCATGCTAATGGAGTGATATGGTTGTGATGGAAATCACCGTCATATGCCTTTCATGCATACCGGAAGGGAAGCCGGGAAGGCCTCTATCTTGGGTAGACACGATCTTGTTCCTAGTCCTCTGTCGAGACGGTCGTGTCTGGTATGGCATGAGGGGGTATGTCGCGTGGTGTTTCTATCTGTTGGTTGAAGTATATATTGTTATGCTAATCATGCAGGGAATATTTAAACCTCCTGAGTCGACCGTAGATCGAGTCTTGTTCCGGTAACCCCCATACTTGTTTCGTACTGCCACTTGTCCCTGCCATAGGTAGGGTACGGTTCAGTAAATTGTCAACCCCTTTCCTAGCACACACCGTACAGAGAGGCCATGGTGGAAGATATCGGAGGCATCCGGTAGGCATGCCACCTGGTCCGGGAGCATGGGTGTTTCGGTTGTAGCCGAAGGGGTAGCTCCCCCGGTTTGCGCGCGGTATAAATTTTGTGATCCCATGTTACGTCGAGGTTGTAGCCTCCCCACTTAGAGTTTCGGTTAACGGGTGTCGTGGGTGATTCTAGACACCGGTAAGTTGGGCTGGTGTGTGCAGATAGGTGTGTTTCCGATTAAAAGACCGTAGATGGAATTAGTCCCGATGGACTAAAGGAATCCGTTACTTGTGGGTAAAGAGTACACCCTCTGTAGAGATTAAAACCTATTCAAATAGCCGTGTCCATGGTTAAGGATTACAGTCTGGGATGGGTCAAGTGTCGGTCTTAGTGTCGGTCTTCGGAGGAGAAAAATGCTAAACCAGAACATGGATCGTGATTAGTGACTTATGATGATTATGATTATTATGGACTAACCCTTTTTGAAGTATTGAGTATCCCTGGGACAGTTTTACCTCCTGGATGTTCACTAAGAATGTTTATTTTACAAGCCCTTTACGTGGTGTCGCTGAGACGCCCAACTGTGGCATTTATTTTATAAGCCCTTTATGTGGTGTCGCTGAGACGCCCGACTGTGGTATTTATTTTATCAGCCCTTTATGTGGTGTCGCTGAGACGCCCGACTGTGGCATTTATTTTATAAGCCCTTTACGTGGTGTCGCTGAGACGCCCGACTGTGGATTTTATTTTACAAGCCCTTTATGTGGTGTCGCTGAGACGCCCGACTGTGGCATTTATTTTACAAGCCCTTTACGTGGTGTCGCTGAGACGCCCGACTGTGGAATTTATTTTATAAGCCCTTTATGTGGTGTCGCTGAGACGCCCGACTATGGTATTTATTTTATCAGCCCTTTATGTGGTGTCGCTGAGACGCCCGACTGTGGCATTTATTTTATAAGCCCTTTATGTGGTGTCGCTGAGATGCCCGACTGCGGCATGCTTGTTATTTATTTTATAATTTTATCACTGCTATGTTATTGCATATCCATAAATAACTTGCTTGCATGCATCAGAGATTTTACTCTTTTTGTGACTGACGTCATGATCATAAAATATTTCAGTACAGAATTATCGTTGTTATATTATACCCGTGTTCATAATGTTTGCGAGTACATTCAAAAGTACTCACTGGCTTGTCCCTGGCTATTGTCTTGGCCAGATTTCTTGCGCGGAGAGGAGTGACCGTGATGACAGCCCCGGAACCTAAGTAATGGTGATGCAGCCTCGCGAAGATAGGAGTTAGCCTGGTCACCTGTTCCTGTGGGAAATGGAGTCCCATAGACGCTGATGATCCACAAACCGCTTCCGCCATCAACCACTAGAAACCAAAATTGTTGTACTCACAGGCCAGAATGGTCTTGTACTACATATTTTGCTTTTTGCTTGGAATTCTTGTATCAAGTTGGTGCCTCATCAGCTAACAGTAATCCTGGGGCTGGTGAGCACAAGGGCCATTTTCTGGAAATTAATACCCGGAAAACCGGTCACCACAGGTGCGACTTGAAACCGTGCACAAATTCCCACTCAACATGATATCCAGTCTAGACGCACAGAGGTAAAGCAAGGATCCAATCATGGAACAATATACCTTTTGATCCACCACTTTACCATTGGCATCAATGCCAAGTTGGCATTTGATGGGCATTGGAGTGGAGGCCGGCTTGACATCACTTAGCTTGAATCTCTTGAGCATGTGTTGAGTGTATTTGGCTTGGTTGATGAAGGTTCCTTCTCTTCTTTGCTTGATTTCAAACCCGAGAAAGAACTTCAACTCTCCCATCATAGACATCTTGAACTTTGAGGTCATGAGAGCGGCAAATTCTTCATTGAAAGCTTTGTAAGGGGAACCAAAGATAATATCATCAACATAGTTGGCACACAAACAACTCCCCTTCGACCTTCTTAGTAAAAAGAGTGGGGTCGATTTTCCCAATTTCGAACCCACGATCTTGTAACAACTCGGTAAGATGCTCATACCATGCACGTGGAGCTTGTTTAAGGCCATAGAGCGCCTTGTTGAGTTGGTACACATGATCGGGGAAATAGGGATCCTAGAACCCCGGGGATTGTTTAACATACACCAACTCATTGATGGGACCATTAAGAAAAGGACTCTTCACATCCATTTGTTGCAACTTGAAATTATGATGAGAAGCATAAGCAATCAACAAACGAATAGATTCAAGGCGAGCAACGGGAGCAAAGGTTTCACTGTAGTCGATACCCTCGACTTGGGAGTAGCCTTGTGCCACCAAACGAGCCTTGTTGCAATGATCCCATGAGCATCTTGCTTGTTCTTGAATATCCACTTAGTTCCAATGACATTATGATTCCCGGTTGGCCTTGGCACTAATTTACACACTTGATTGTGCTCGAAGTTGTTGAGTTCTTCATGCATGGCATTGAGCCAATCCGGATCCTCGAGCGCCTCATAGACCTTTTGGGGTTCGACACAAGAGACAAACACGTGATGTTCATAATAGTTTTCTAATTGTCTACAAGTGCTTACCACCTTTCTTAGGCTTCCAACCACATTCTCCATGAGATGACCTTTGGTAGTGAGCTAGGAAGTGATCTTCGCGGCACGACACTAATTCCTCCTTGGATGTGAAAAGAGGAGGGGTAACTTGATCATCTTGAGTGTCATCTTGAGCTTGTTCTTGATCTTGAGCTTGCTCTTGATCTTGAACTTTCTCGAAAGGGAGAACTTGACCTTAGGCATCACTTGGTGGTTCACCACCATCTTGAGGTTGATCTTGCCCTTGATCTTGTTCATGAGGTTGAGGGCCTTCACTTTGTTCTTCGGAAGTGTGTGGGTCTTGGGTTGGTGATGGCTCCACTTGAGTGGAGCATTGTCCTTCTCCTTCGGCCACAAGGGATTCCTCAATGGGTAGGATATGACCAACACCCATTCTTCTTATGGCTTGGGGAGAAATTTCATCACCTACATCACAAGTGCCACTTTGCTCCACTTGGGAGCCGTTATTCTCGTCAAACTCCACATTACATGTCTCCTAAATGAGTCTGATGGACTTGTTGAGGACATGATAAGCATGAGAGTTTGTATCATAACCAACAAATATGCCCTTATTATCTCTAGCCTCAAATTTAGACAAACGAACACCTTTCTTGAGAAT